>NW_027223772.1:600000-1133767 GCF_028538775.1 Myotis yumanensis
AATTTCTGGGACCAATGATAACCTCTGTGCCAGAGTTTTCTAATACCACAGAGAGAATGTTGGATATCATGATGTCATGTATTGAGTGGTATTATTATAAGCAGAATATTAATGGAGCAACAGTCACACTTCTTTTTTTAATAGAGTGTATATTCCATCAGAGACTGAGATGATGGCGTTTCATCTTATGGTACTACATATTTTAGAACAGAATCAAAGGAGACCTTGGATATTAGAGTCTCAGCATCTGGATTTGAATTCTGGCTCTGCCCTTTACAGATTATGGGTGATTTCAGATAGTCACGTACTTTCCTTTTGAGCTTTAGCTTCTTTACTTGTAGAAGAGTATAGTAAATAGCTCTCAGATTTGATATAAGAATCTCCTGTGCTCATTTTATAAAATGGTAAATGTCAGTTACAGATCTTCTTTTTATTACTATTATTACCATCACCACCACTGCCACCAGCCCCACCACTACTACCAAGTAGTGGGAATTTTTCCTGCGAATGTCTAAGCCAAGACAGAAGGGAAAAATGCTACCCGCAATATATTTTTCTCATAAACCGTTCTCAGATCTCAAAGTCCAAAGGGAAGGTGGAACCAGTACAAATTGCATTAACTGATAGTATCCGCTGATAGAACCCATAAGCTGTTATTGCTGCCAGGAAGCTATCTTTTCGGTGCTGTTACTCTGATCTCCACATCACCTTGGGCTTCTGCTACCTCAGGGAGGTTCCAATATAGTCAGACAAATCTTTAGAACAGCAACCCTGAGCCAACAGGAAGGTTGTTGACTTGCACATGAAGAAATGCAAGTGATGCTGATTATTGGACTGTTAAAGCTCCATCTCTCTGTTTCCTGTCTGTGTACTTTTCAGGAAGTGAGCAATTTTGCATAAATCAGTCTTTCCTATTGAGCTGAGATTGTGTCAAGAACAAGTCTAGAGGTGGGGCCTCAGTGCTCCTCAGAGCGGGAAGCCAGCGAGAGGATGGGGCCCTGGCTACCAACCAGAGTCCAGGAGCTGTTCTTGAAAGTGGATTGTGGTTTTTAAAGGTTATGTAAAGATTACTGTGCTAAAAGGTGTATTTGTTTCTGCTCTGCATTCCTGGGGACTTGAAAAGAGCTGGCAGTTGTCCTTGGGTGCTATTCCTTGCCCACCCTACCCCCTTTCTTTTTGGAGAGATCACAGCAGTGTGGTATGTGTGTGTGTGTGTGTGTGTGTGTGTGTGTGTGTGTGTGTGTTTACTCAGTAAGAACTAGAAAGAGACGATAGTAAAATAGAATCACTGGGAACATATCTCCTAAAAAGAAGCTGAGATAACAGCTTTAATGGAATTGAAGGGGATTCTATCATTGAGATGTGTTTGCAGAAGGCAGGTAGAAAGTGATTTTAATTACTGAATGGTTCTAAATATACCCATCCACTCATCCCCAACCAAGTAAGTAAGAGCTGCAGTTCCAGGGGAAGCTATATACCCTTGAAGGGTGACTAGAGATCACCAAACTGAGCGAGACCTGGCAAGCTCGCTTAGTTAACAAAAGAAGAGACAGGCCTTGAATGTTCTACTGTAGAGTGGAACTATATTTCTATATTTTGCTGAGTTTACCGTGTTCCCTTTCAGGCAGGAGTGAAGTGTTTATGTTCCCTCTCCTAAGAGTAGATTTGCCGCGCCCCGTGTACGGAACCATAAGAAGAGGCAATGCTGACATTTGGGGTTTCATAGTTAGATGTTGAAACTTGAGGCACAAATATGCCTTCAAACAGTACTTTGCTTTCTGAGAATCCTGCTTTCCATGGAATCAGACCCAGGAGACAGGACATCTTACAGAGAAGCTGCTGTGCCAGCACGGCTTGGGGTGGTGGGTTAGAGTCGCTGCCAGAGGTGCCCAGCGGATGTGGGCAGCTTCAGCCTGCACCCACCCCCAGGGCCTGCAGTGCAGGGCGCAGAGTGTTTGTGGTGAGGCCGCAGGGAGCAGACACGGCCCAGACCTCTGAGCTGGAGAAGCTCACAGTTGGAACAGTTAGTGCTCAGTAAATGCTGTTGATGAGGGGGAGAAAAAGAAGAATTCTGTTTTTTTTGTGTTCTCATTGAAATCCAGATGGATTCCAGCAGTTGAGGGTAGATACGAGGAAGGCTTTTTCTGGTAGGAAATTATTACCCCTTGAAAGAGAAGCTGAGGGAAAATGTGCTACATCTTAAGAGGTGTCTGTGGTTTAGACATGTTCTAGCTAAATGTCAGAGGTCACCTTGCTGATTTTTCAACACTAAGATGTCTATGACTTAGTCCACTCTATTCTACAGACGAAGAGTTCTGAAAAACCAATTTTCCATGAAGAGACAGAGGAAAGTTAAATGTCTATTGCTAAGTGGAAGGAACCATCTAATTATCTTCTATAATTCCAACTACATGACATTATGGAAAAGGCAAATCTGTAGTGATAGCAAAAAAAAAATCTGTGCTTGGGGAGAGGGAAAGAGGGCTAAATATGTGGAACACAGAGGATTGTTAGGGCAGTGAAATTATTCGGTATGTTACTGCAATGGTGGATTCATGATACTATACATTTGTCAAAACCTATAGAGAACTGTACAACACAAAGAGTGAACTCTAATGTAAACTATGGGCTTCATTTCATGATGTGTCCATTGGTTTATCAATTGTAATAAATGTATTGTACTAACATAAGGTATTACTATTAAGGTAAATGTGGGGGTTATAGGAAAGTACAGGAAAGCTCTCTGTACTTTCCACTCCATTTTTTCATCAACCTAAAACTGCTCTAAAATAGTCTATCATTTATTTCTTAAAACTGTAAATACTCAAGACATAGAGGGCTGAGTATTCTCTTACTTTGGGAGACCATTTTTCTTTACTAAAATGTTAGTGAGAACCGGTGCACCTCTCTTTCTTTACTTGTTGGGAAGGACTAGGGGGAATTGAGTAAAGAGCCATTATTCTCCTCTTTCAGACAAAAATAAAAGTAAATTATAGTAATCAGTTCCTTTCTGCATACTCCAAGCTGGAAGATACAGGAGAAAAAAAAGATGCTTCTTTGACTTTTCTCCCTGGCAATCGATGGCTTATGTTCTTGGCAGTTAGAAGCAGCAGACGTGTGAGGAGGCATATGGAAATGAGAGGGCAGCATGCGGTGGAGTCCAGCCCTCGTTCAACATCTGCAGGGTCTAGTAGAGTCAAAAGGAAATGCCAATCCCTTCCCAGTACCTTTGACTGTCTCCTACTCCAACATTCCCCTGGGGTGTGTCCCAGGTTACCCGCCTTTGGGGCACACATTGGCTCTCTGGGTGTTGCCCAGCCTGCATTATGGTGCCAAATGGTATTCCCGGTTTGCTTTTCATTCTTACCCAGCTATTAGAGCCGACCTAGCCTTCTGTTGAATTTTCTTTAACTTTGTCAGAAATTGAGCAGATGGAGTTGAATTTCTAATTTTCTTCAAAAATGTGCCAAGCACTTGTTCCTTTGTTCTTTATTTCCCACTTGACCAATTCTTTGTGGTGTTGCATTTTTCCTCTTTAAAGGCATCTCACTGATTTAGTCCCATCTCTGTGTTCTAGGCTAAGCTCTCCAGAATTCATTCTCCTTCTGTTTTGATACGTTATCTTCCTAGTTTCATGCACCTAGTGTATATACACTGAATGGCCAGATTACCATGACCACCTGACGTTTGTAGGCAAATTAGCTATAATTTTGCGCTAAAGTTGCTAGCGGGCCAGACCATTATAAATAGGGAAGCAGGTTGTTTATCACGATAGTAGAAGTGATTTTTTTCTGAAGATATGGGTAAACAATGCAATTTAACAGCCTTTGAGGGTGGGATATATTTGAATGTGAGTGGCCAGATTATTATGACCACCCATCAGTACTTCATTCGGCCACCTTTTGCCTTCAATACTGCGGCGATTCTTCTTGGCATTGACTCTACGAGATGTTGAAAGGTGATGCGAGGAATCTGACACCATGCCTGATGAATAGCACTGTCCAGTTCTGTGAGATTTGATGGTTGTGGAACCAGCTGCCTGATGGCTCTTTTAACTTGGTCCCACAAATGCTCAATTGGATTGAGATCTGGTGATTTGGGGGCCACCTAAGCAAGGTAAAGTCTCCCTCATGTTCTTGAAACCACTTCTGCACAATACGAGCACCGTGGCATGGCGCATTGTCTTGTTGGAAGAAGCCATCTCCATTGGGATAGGCCATCAACATGATAGGGTGAACTTGATCAGCAACAATACTTAGGTATGTTGTGCTATTCAGACGTTTATAATGATCTGGCCCTCTAGCAACTTCAGCGTGAAATTATAGCTGATTTGCCTACAAATGTCAGGTGGTCATAATAATCTGGCCACTCAGTGTATATCCCACGTTCAAAGGCTGTTAAATCGAATTGTTTACCCATATCTTCAGAAAAAAATCACTTCTGCTGTCATGATAAACAAACTGCTTCCCTATTTATAATGGTCTGGCCCTCTAGCAACTTCAGCACAGAATTATAACTAATTTGCTTACAAATGTCAGGTGGTCATAATAATCTAGCCACTCAGTATAGGTGCACACACAAATATTTCCACTGGAATAACTGGAAATCATGTTAAAATGCTAAAATGTAATTCATACTTCTTGTGATTACTTAAGAAAAGACATCAGTTTATTTTGTTACTTAGATTCCACATATATGAGTGTGATCATGTGAAACTTAACTTTCTCTGACTGACCTATTTCACTTAGCATGATACTCTCAGTAACAAAATAAATGGATGAACGGAGTGGATCCAGAGACTTGAAGCATGGAACAGAGTGCAGAATCTCAGAGGGAAGGTGGGGAAGATAGGTGGGTGGGAGGTAATCAACCAAAGACCTTGTATGCATATAGCATAACCCAGGAACACAGACAATGGGGTGCTGAAGGCTTGGGGGGGCAGGCTGGAGGGAGTCAATGGGGGGGGGGAAGAGGGACATATGTAATACTTTCAATAATTAAGAATTATTAAAAAGAAAAGATATATTTGTGTAGTGTTTTACTGAGTACTATGAACCAGTTAATTTGCAAAGTGTTTAGGATACATTGTCTTAATTTAATCTCATGGAATGCTCCGAAGAAGGAGGTCAATAGTCCCATTTTACAGAAAAGGGTAATGTGACTACAGAACTGCACTTGCCCAAGGCAGCTAATGAGTGGCAGAGCCAGGAAGCAAATTCAAATATATTATTCTATAGTCTTCTCTTAATTAAAAGAGCATTGACTTTGGTCTTGGTGGGTAGCTCAGTTGGTTAGAGCATTGCCCCATGCCCCAAAAGGTCGAAGGTTCAGTTCCAGGTCAGGGCACATACCTAAATTTCGGGTTTGATTCCAGGTCCGGGGCACATAGGAAAAGCAACCTATTGATATTTCTCTCTCTCCCTCACATTTTCTCTCCCTCTCCCTTCCTCTCTAAAAGTCAATAAACGTATCGTTGGGTGAGGGTTAAAGAAAATAGATGAATGAATGAGTAAACATTGACTTGGTAATCTGAAGGGTTTAGGTTTGAGTTCTTAACTTTTGGGGAGTAGGGATATACAGGGTGGTAACTTAAGTTGCTTAAAATGTTGTTTCTATATCTGTCCAGTGGGGATGACATTAACGTACTTTTAGTGTTGCCATGAGGATTAAGAAATAATGAAGGTAAAGTCCTTGCATGAGGGCTGGTATGCACTAATCTGTGGCACATCAATTATTTTTATATTAAGGCTGTTATTTTTATTGATGATGATACCATTCATCTTGGGGCAGAAAGTACACTGTACTAAGAGGAGAGGTTTGTGACACTGTCACTAGGCCTGTGCCCTTTCCTAAGCCCCAGGAGCCCTGTGACTGCAGCCAGCGCTTAAATCGGTGCTGGTGTAGTCAGTCCTCTGCAGACACCTGCAGCCCCATTTCCCAGCCCTTCCGCCCAAGGTTATTGGGACGCATGAGTATTCCGCTCCCTTTCCTTAGAGACTGTGTTTCTGTGGTCAGCAACTTCATATACAATTTAATGCCAGGCTTTCTTCTTCCATCAGCTCACCTGTCTGAAACCTTCCTACTGCACTGAAGTGATCTATTTTCCATCCTTAGTGCGACTCTTGTTGGATTAAAGGTCAGCCATCCACATCTGCAGCTTCGCTTTCCTTCCGCCGCGGCCTGTGCAAATAACAGAATTACATTTGTTTTTCGGGCTTCCTCCTGCCTCTCTCGGCACAGGGCAGATAGGAAAGCCTTACCTTGGCTGGGTGCTTACTTGCCTTCGCCACCAGTTTTAGGAGTTGAAATTCTGACCCAAAATTAACAAAACAAAACAAAGAAGAGCATGAATGAACAGCACAGCCCTTTCAATCTGTAACAAATAACATATGTGGTATTTAAAGTAGATTTTTATTGATTTCAGAGAGGAAGGGAGAGAGAGAGAGAAACATCAATGATGAGAGAGAATCTTTGATCAGCTGCCTCCTGCATGCCCCACACTGGGGATCGAACCTGCAACCCAGGCATGTGCCCTGACCTGGGATGGAACCGTGACCTCCTGGTTCATATGTCAATGCTCAACCACTGAGCTACACTGGCTGGGCATATTTGGTGTTTTAAATTAAACACATTTTGAAATTTATTTTTCTTGCTCTCCTGTTGAATTGTTTCTCTTTTTGTGTTTTATTTGTTTAATCATCCATTTTTCAGTCTTGGAATGTCTGCCTTGTTTCCAGGAAACAGAATCCAAATCAGGCTGTAACAACTTAATAGTGGGAGGGGTGGTTGGGGATGCTGGCAGTTCCCTATATGATGGTACTTTATTTATGTCAAGTTAATATAAATGGACTATCTCAATGTCTGTGATGTGCTGAATGGAATTTGCATGGCACTGGGCATGAATTAGCCAAACAGAAAAGGTCCCGGAAGCTGCCGGTGGGAGGGCGGTTTCGAGTATTAAAAATGAACCATAAAGGTGCTACACGTGAGCCAGGTAGGCAGACAACTTCTAGTCCTGATGCAACCAGAAAGCTCTACTTCTTACTAAAGAGCTAGCTAGTGAAGGCCCCTCCTACGCGACCGCTGTGGCTGGCAGACACAGGGTAGCTGGGTAGAGGAGGCCTAGAGAAGGAGATGAGACAGAAAGGCACTTTGCAAATGGTATTGATGGAAAGCCAAGTCTGCTTAGTGGTATAACTGACTTGTGTTGTTGATTTAAAACCTGAACCTGGATCACCTGCAAACACAGACAGTGAAGTAGTTTTGTGACTAGAAATGTAAACTGTGATACAATAAAACATCATTGTGTGCCTGAGGTGGGAAGAGAACAGAGCGGGAGTGCAGAAGCCCATCAGGCATCCAACCTGGACCAGGCAGATGTCATTCTTAGGGACATTGGGCTAAGGATTCCATGACTTCTTACAGAGAAGGAGTTGGAAGTTGCTGCCAGAATTTTAGGTATGAAAGTTGAGTTTTGCTATATATTAACTGCTTAAGCTCACTGACTATCGTGAACTGCAGAGAAAAATCCCCACGTGGAAGCACCCCTGTGTTTTGTGATAGATGGAGGTTGGAGCAGATGGTCAAGCCTGACCATTGCAGTCAAGGGCCCACTGGGGGCAATGCCAAATACATGGAGGCGGTTCATCAAAGTGAGCTTCCATGTCCTCTACCATCTCTCACAACAGCGCTGTGAAGAATAGGAAACACAAAATTCTTTCTCTGAAAAGGCTTACAATCTAGGGGAAAGGCAGGATATGTTAAAGCAGCGGTTCTCAAACTGTGGGTCGCGACCCCTTTGGGGGTTGAACGACCCTTTCACAGGGGTCGCCTAAGACCATCGGAAAACACATATACAATTACATATTGTTTTTGTGATTAATCACTATGCTTTAATTATGTTCAATTTGTAACAATGAAAATACATCCTGCATATTAGATAATTATTTACATTACGATTCATAACAGTAGCAAAATTACAGTTATGAAGTAGCAACGAAAATAATTTTATGGTTGGGGGTCACCACAACATGAGGAACTGTATTAAAGGGTCTCGGCATTAGAAAGGTTGAGAACCACTGCTTTAAAGTGTTACAAATACACAGAGTTATTTTTATTTTTTCTATTTTTTTTATCACAGTGTGCATGTGCATGGCAAAAGCAAGACAAAAATGACAATAACAGAGCAGACTCTAATTTAAAAACACAGCGCCCTGACCTGCCACTCCCCTCTTCCAGTCTCAGGACCAGCAGTCTTTTCGCTGCTTCTGGAGTTCGATCATCTGTAGTCAGGGTCACAACACTAAAATCTGGGTGGGAGCTACTTTGTTGATGAACATTATATATTACCTATTGTTCCCCATCTACCCTTTCCTATCTAAATTCATCATTGCACTATTGTGTTTATTTTTCTACTGATTATTTTTATAACTAATTAAATCTGTATCTATTCCACTGTGGATGGAATCTCTTTTTTTCTTTCATTCTTTCCTACTAGCCTCCTTCCCCCCCTTGCCAACCTTCACTGTCAGAGCCTGAACTTTTACAGCTTAAAGGCTGATAGGTGTTACTTTTTGTTCTGAAAAAAAGACTTAAGTCTCCCATGCTTTCTATGCAAATTATTTAAATAGCAATCTAAAGTTCTTAACAATGAAGTGCACTATGCATACTCCAGGTTATTCTAGTTACTTTACCAGGTCTGAGATCTGAAGCATCAGTAAAGATAAGCTAGAAGGAGAACAATTCATGGAGGCCTTAGGACATGAGGTGAGCCTTGAAAAGTGCAGAAGACTCAGATGGGCATTGAGGGGTCGAAGGTGTGGAGGGGACAAGGAAACAGGATATGCGAAATGAGTCTGGTGTAGTCAGGTGATAGACAAGTGACAAGGCTCTATGGAGAAAATTATTTCTTGGAGCAAAATGGTGGATAAAGTTGGAAAGGTACTTTAGAGCCAGATGGTTGGCTATGAGCCGCAGGCTGTCTGCTTCCCAAAGTTGTAGCCTACATTTTTCCTGCCTCCACTTCCTGCTCTCTCGCTCTCTCTCTCCCCACAACCTTTTTCAATCTGGTGTAAGCCCACACAGCTCTATTAAAATTGCTCACAGAGACCACCAGAAACTTATCTAATAGTTTTGTCCTAACCCACATCCTCCTGTATGTTTTTGTGGGTAACATACAATTGGACATCATCTGCTTCTTGATGCTTCTCATCCCTCTTAACCTGTGGCATTGAATGTTTCACGTTCTTCCCCATCCTTCTAATATTACTCTGTTGTCTCTTTTGGTGGGTTTTCTTTGTGGGTCTGTTGGGTTTCTGCACCTGACTTGTCTCTCTCCCTCAGCCAATCTGTTCACTTCTGTCTACCCTATGCTCTGACTCCTGAGTCCCCAGCTTTGACTTCCTGCCTTATTCCAGATCCACTTCACATCTCAGTCTGAAGGATCAATCAAAACTTTCCGTCAGCATGAGCAAAACGTACCATATCCCCGTCTACACCAGCTCCTCTTCCTGTTTTGTATTCCCAGTTCTGTCATTATCCTTTAAGTCAGCTGGATTCAGACCCTCAGGAGAGCTCTTCATTTCAACCCCGACTGGCCTTCATATCCCGTCAGTCACTGGCTCTATCAATTTTCTATCCATGTCACTTCCTAGCATTTCACCCTACCTTTACATTCCTGGTGTTGCAACCCCCACAGGACCTCTTTTTGTTTTATCTGTATTTGGGAAAATTTCTCTTAAATATCTTCTAATATCTCCCCATTTAAATCAGTCCTTCAAAACAATAGCAGACTTGGATGGTGGGGCGGAGGGTCATTTTATCCTTGCTCAGACCTGCAGTGGTTCCCCATCATTGGCAGAATACAGACCCAGTGCTTTCAGCTGGCTTGGCCATTCAGGGTCACCCTCAGCCGCGTTTCCAGTGCTGTCTTCCACTACTATATCCTCTCCTGCAACCTGCAGTTGGCCAGTATTAGGTTCCTCAGTTTTTCCCCAGCTGCCTTTCTTCACTCTGCCTGATTCCTGATTGAACTTTTGACATCCTTCACACAAAACTCAGTTCAATGACTACCCATGTCAACAAAGCATTTCCTGTCTATGACCACTTGCCTCCCTGCCACCCCACTTTCCCTCCACTGGGGTAACATGATTGGTTTCTCTTTCCTCCATAGTATAGACAACATTTTGCCTTATACTACTGAAATCTCATTCAGGGATAAGGCAGTGGCTTGGTTTTATATCATCTTCCCCCTTCTCCTGCTGCTGGGAGAAGTTTGTTACTTCACATAATTAGAGAGGAAGTATGTAGTGACAAAGACATGCGTTTTGAGGTCAGAGTATTTAGTCAAAGCATGGCTGCTAGTAACCACTTTATCTTAAGCAAGTCACTAAACCTCTTGAGCCTCTGTAAAATGGGGATAATATTTTTATCTCAGCTTCTCTGAGAACCAATGAGTCAATATCTGTGGAAAAACTTCAAGGTTCTTTGTTTTTCTTTCTTTTCAAAGAGTTAATAGTTATATTCTTCTGAAACACTTTCCACGAGCCTGTAGTACTGTAAGATGGGTGTTACTAATTCTGTTTTACAGAGAGGAAGACTATAAGAAAGGGAAAAACTAAGACATATATATCACAATAGATATCCTCTCTCTTGAAAGAATTTATACCACTAAAGAAGGAGACCTGTTGGCCCTGAAACTTTTTGCCAAGCACACTAAAGTACTTTGAACTACCAAGGCAGGCCCAGAAATCCCCATTGCCTCAGTTTCCCTATCAAACCCAGGCAGAATCCTGGCCCAGATGGGATGTTTCTTTTCAGGGACGCTATTAAAGGGCAGTGGTTCTCAACCTTCCTAATTACGCGACCCTTTAATACGGTTCCTCATGTTGTGGTGACCCCCAATTTCATTGTTACAAATTGAACATAGTTAAAGCATAGTGATTAATCATAAAAACAATATGTAATTATATATGTGTTTTCCGATGGTCTTAGGCGACCCCTGTGAAAGGGTCGTTTGACCCCCAAAGGGGTCGCGACCCACAGGTTGAGAACCGCTGGTCTAGAGTAGACCTTCAGGCTAGAAGATTCCCTGCCCACCAGAGGGCGCTGTATACAGACAGTGAACCATAGAATGGAAAGACAAGAGAATAATAGACTTTGGAGAATTAGATGTGAATTTCTCCTTAATTTTTTACTTTAGCCAATTTGCCTATCATTTTAGAACATGAAAATAGATAATACCAGTTTTTCATAGTCTTTAAGATCATGCAAGTGAGAGCAACCAGCTCTAGTACCAGCACAGTGTTCTTACCCGAAGTTTCCTCTTTCTCTTCCTTTTTCCTTCTTCTTACCATTTTTCCTCAACACTGAGTTTACTCTCTTGGCCTAGGTCAAGAGAGGTGTCCTACAAGGTGACTGATGATCAGAGCAGGACCATATCCGTTGACCTGACTCAGGGTCTCCCAGGTCCCCAGGGATTGTCACTCTAAATATAGCTTTTGGATGAACAAGGAAATGCAACCAGTCAGCAGCTCCTAGTAGCTTCACAAAAGCGGCTACTGGCAGGGAGCCTACAGTTAGAGAGCGTGGAGACAAGAATAGTACTCAAGGCTAGTTCAGGGCTCTTTTTGCCAGTTTCTGCTGCCGCTGCACATGTGGGCACGGTTGGGGATTAACTCTTCCCTTCTTTCTACAGTGGAGCCACAGTCTTTATTAAATATGCGCTGAAATTCAGTTCCTTCTAGAAAAATTATATGTCTACACTTAATTAATTAAGTGGCACATTAAATCCATCATATGCACAATGCCTTTGTTGACCATTCTTGAACTAGAAATATTGATCAGAGGCTTTTCAAGCTGATCACCAGGCTGACCTTGTGTGTTCAGTCCAGTAGGTTTTTGTATAAATCACCATCAAATGGAGACTTAGGCCTCTTGAAAAAGCACAGACTCTATTTTAGCAGACGCTTGCTCAGTTATTCTTCAAGTTACCTTTTAGGCATGATTACTCCCTTGCCATGCTTTCCCCATCCACTTAGTTTTATTGTAGCTGATTGCACAGACCTAAGCTATCAGATTTATTTGGTCTGTTTCAATGTCTGATTCATTAGTCTGCCCTTGACACAAAAGGGCAAGTATCTGATCCCTCCCCCTGATGGCTAATGGCAGTTGGTATAAGTCATTGGCTTTCTGTATCCTTGTCTAGTCTGGGTGTCTCAGAATAATACTTGCTTTTGGAAGGCCACAAGAATAGGACCAGAGTGAAAGATAAATTCCTCCCTGAGTCTTATAGAGAAATATGGAACAGAAGCACACACACAGAAGATCCCTGAGTGTTCCTTCATTGAGCAAAGTAGAAGTTTGGTCCAGATTTTAGCTGGTTCCTTTTTAAGAAGGCTGAGGAACATGGAATAGCACTGAGACTGAGATAGCCTGGAGGACAGGCAACGTCATGGGACAGAAATGAGGACAAGAAGAGGGATTCTCCGAGGACTGTGGTGCTAAGATTTGGTGACATCCACACATGGAAATGCTAAACAGCATTAATTTTCTGAGTACTTCATTTCAGTTTACTTTGTTCATTAGATTCCACATATGAGTGAGAACAGCATTAATAATTAAAAACTTGAACCATTTAATGAACAGTGACTGTGTTCCAGGCACTGTGTGAAATGCTTTATGTGCATCATTCCACACTGACCCTCAAAACGACCATGTGAGGTAGGTGTTATCTCTGTTACACAGGAGAGAGCATTGCAGCTTAGAGAGACAGTTACCTGACCAAGGTCATCCAGCAATAAATTCAAGGCTTCGTTAAAGCCATTGTATAAGTCATTTTTATCAGGTAAAAATATAAGAAAGTTTATTTTACTGAATTGTAACTTCTTAGAAGTAAAACCAGTCAGTGGTGGTGATTCAATGCACACTACTCAAAAAAGTGCCCTAGACCCTGACCGAGCTCAGTTCTGGATTTACCTCAAGAAAGGCTTATTTTATCCCTTAAAAGCTAGTCTTCTGGCAACCCCCTCCATCTCCCACTATATATGCCACCTCACCTTGTTCTTTAGCCTCTCCACACTGCATTGTGATTGCTTGACAGTCCCTCTAGACGAGCGGTTCTCAACCTGTGGGTCGCGATCCCTTTGGCGGTAGAACGACCATTTCACAGGGGTCACCTAAGACCATCCTGCATATCAGATATTTACATTACGATTCATAACAGTAGCAACATTACAGTTATGAAGTAGCAACGAAAATAATTTTATGGTTGGGTCACAACATGATGAACTATATTTAAAGGGCCAGAAGGTTGAGAACCACTGCTCTAGACTGTGAGTGGTCTATAGGAGGGGTGGGAACTGGGTCCTGTCCAACGGTCTATCCCAAGATTGGGTTCAAGGCCTGTACTACGGTAGCTGCTCAGTAAATGTTTGGTGGATGAAAGCAAATTACTTAAAGAGCCAGCCAGCTAAGTCTTTTGATGAATGGATTCCAGATTATTTAAGTACACATGGGGCCAACAGGAATTTAGTGCAGAATATTAAGAAACAGAAATTTAACCTTGACTTTTATGGAATGATATGGACCTACAGATGCTCATAAGGAAAAGATCATTGAGTTTTTCAGTGGACTTTTTTGAAATACATGAACACCAGGTTTATACTGTGACACTCATTATCTGATACTTTCTCTCAGGGATTGTTGGTGTACAGCAACCGTCAGTAAGCATTGCATGCTAGACATGTGGGGAAATACTAGGAAGTATAAGGGATTGTGCTGGAATGTTGTCTTAGTCCATTCGGGCTACTATAACCAAATACCATAGATCAGATGGCTTTTAAACAACAAAAAGTTATTGCTCACAATTCTAGAGGCTGGAAGTCCAAGATCAGACTGCCAGCATGGTTGGTTTCTGGTAAGAGCCCACTTCCGGGTTGCAGACTGCCAACCTCTCCTTATATCCTCACATGGCAGCAGAGGCAAGAGATCATGCTGAGGCCTCTTTATGAGGGCACTAATTCCATTTATGAGGGCTCCACCCTTATAACCTACTCACCCCCCAAAGGCCCACCTCCTACTACCATCACTTTGGGAATTAGTAATCCAACCTATGAACTATGGGATAGAAACATCGAGACCATAGCAGATGTATTTTTCAAAGCAAGGTCTCACAGTGACTGAAATCATTCATGTCAGTCAAAAAGGGACCTGAACAACAACAACAACAAAAAAAGTCCTTCTGTGGGTTTACATAACAGTTCTGGGATTGAGATTTTAAATCTCAACATAAACCTTCCCGGATCCTGAAGAGGGACTCATGTGAAGGTTTCAGTTCAGTGATTTGTCACTTGAGTGTCTGCATCCTGTCTGTCACCTTGTTTTAGAAATAGACATGAAGGTCTCAGGAAATGGAATATCAAGAAACCATTTATGGTAATGGAGTGTGTGGAAACAGACGTAGACACTATTCCACCATTTGGCACAGGATCTTGACATATATCTGTTTTCAAAGGATTGAGCTTAGAATGTTCCATTATCACGAAGGGGCTCAGGGTTTGAAGTGTTTTGTTAGGATAAAGTGTTTAGGACTAAGATCAATTCACAGGCTCAGAAGCTATACGCAGTGATGGCGAACCTTTTGAGCTCAGCATGTCAGCATTTTGAAAAACCTGCCGTAACCGGTTTGGCTCAGTGTCGGCCTGCGAACTCAAAGGCCCCAGGTTCGATTCCGGTCAAGGACATGTGCCTTGGTTGCGGGCACATCTCCAGTGGGAAGTGTGCAGGAGGCAGCTGATCGATGTTTCTCTCTCATCGATGTTTCTAGCTCTCTGTCTCTCTCCCTTCCTCTCTGTAAAAAAATCAATAAAATATATTTAAAAAAGAAAAAAAAACCTAACTTAACTCTGGTGCCCTGTCACATATAGAATTTTTTTGATATTTGCAACCATAGTAAAACAAAGATTTATATATTTGATATTTATTTTATATATTTAAATGCCATTTAACGAAGAAAAATCAACCAAAAAAATGAGTTCGCGTGTCATAGGTTCACCATCACTGAGCTATAGGAAGGACTTCTCATTTCTCATGATGGTCTTGAAGTATTGTCTACCACAGTCTGCACGTGGGCATGCAACATGTAAAATAAAGAACCTTCAGTGTTATCCCTGTTGCTGGCAGTCAAGGTCTGCCTTTTTGTTCCCTTTACACATACGGATTGATGAGAGAAGACAGCTCTGGCTTATGGAGGAGTCTGCCCAACATGCATTTCTACTTTCTGCTTCCATAGCTGGGGCTGAAGACACCTTAAGGGATTTCTGTGCAAGTCTCCACTATTCCATGCATTTATACTCTTGACCCAACTAGATTTTGAGTTCAACACTGTGGCAATTTATCTTGGGCTGCTTATATATTTTCCCCACAGCACCTACTATAACATTCTGAGTAAAGAGAGGTGCTAAGTAAATATGGGGATGAAATAACCAAGATATTTGGAAACACATTTTTGAGTGGAGACACAATGTCAATATACCCTTTGTTTTGTAGTGTGAAAAAGGCAGAAATTTAGCTATTGCTTCTCCCATTCCTCTGGTTTAAAGTAGTTTATTTTGCCCTGCCCTGACATCCATCCCCTTCACTTCCTATACTTTCCCTTCCTCTCCCCTTCCTTTCCCTTGACTTTCCTTGTCTTCCCTTTTCCTATCCTATCCTTTCCTTGCCTTTTTAAGGAAACATATTTGAATTGATCCCGAAAGACTCAGGTGTTAGTAGAGCAAGTTGCATTAAAAAGACGCAGGTTCCATGTGGTTTGCGTCTCAACCTTTGAGTCTGTTTCATCTGTAAAATAAGGATATGATATCTATCTTGTAGAGTTGGATACAAAGATTAGAGATTTGAAAAGTGCTTGCAATTATTAGTAATCGTCATCAAAGGAACTCAGTATGTGGTATCAATTATGTTGCTGGGGGAAAAAAGGGAATGAAAATATACAATGCATTTTTGCTACTAAGCTGAGTACTGTGTTAGTTATTCTACCAAACTCTTAGCTACTAGAGTACCACAGAAGCTCCAGATCCTATCCAAGGATGTCTGCCATACAGCTTTGCAGCAAAGAGAAACAGACGTATACAGAGCATGCTATACTTTTTCCTATGCAAGTAACTCAGACTATAGTCATCTATTTTCCAACATTACACATTAAGTGTTGTTGTTTTTTAATTTGTGTGTGATAAACCTATTTCTTTAAGCTTTTAAAAGAGTGTTTGGACAGCGCAATATTTAATCCCCAATATTGAGTACACGTGGGCGGATCGAGTGACTGTGAGATATTAGCTGGATTCTTAACCTGCAGTTAGTAACAAACTGTTGATGAGGAACAAAAGCCTTACCTATTTGACACGCTTTAGCCTGTGAAGGGTAAATATGTCAATGAAAGTGCTGAGCATGATAACGGAGAAGAAGAAAAACAAATCTCTCAAGTCTCATTTTCTTGATTACCAGTTTTCAGATTGATGTGACTTTGACACAAGATATTTCTACTTGGTGCACATCTCAAAATATCTTGTCTTAATATAGACTTTCATTCAAATTTCTTAAAAATGCATTCATCGGAAGGAAATGTGTTGTAAGAGAAGGATATGGAATTCAGTGATAGGCAGGCCTGCATTGAAATATGGCTATACCGTTACTGCCAATGTGATCTTATATATAATAAAAAATAAACACTTGGATTTTGTTCACTGTTTCTGACCCAGAACTCCTAAAACCCCTGAAATGTACTATATTTTCTATGCTAATTCAATGACTCTTTGGAGGGAGGGAAAGGCCCCTAGATAGTCATGTGATTAAAACTTACATCCCCACCTCTTGGCTTTCTGAGAGGGGAGAGGGGCTGGAGATGGAGTTCAGTTACCAATGGCCAGTGATTTAATCAATGACGCCCACAAAGTAAGGCCTCCATAAAGCCCTCTTACAGATGGGTCCAGGGATCCTCTGGGTAGTGAGCACACTGATGTACTAAGAAGGTGGTGTGCCTGGAGAGGGCATGGAAGCTCTCCCTTCCCCCAGTACCTTGTCCTAGGCACCTCTTCCGTCTGGCTGTCTCTGAATGGTGTCCTTTAAGTAGAAGTATTTTCCTGAGTTCTGTGGGTCATTTAGGGAGTTATCAAACTTCCTAAGGCGGTAATGAGGACCCCTGAATTTATAATTGGCCTGGGCAGAAGTGTGAATTGCCTGGACACCCCAGTTACAGCTGGTGTTTCAAGTGGGGGCAGTCTTGTGGTCCTGAGTCCTTAACCTGTGGTGTCTGCACTAAGTCTGAGCTGTTGGGCACCCAGTTGATGTTGGAGAATTGGATGATTGGTGTTGAAAAACATGTCTTTCATGTTATAAAGGAAGCAACAGATCTCAAGGAAGTTTTTCTTAACTACAGTAAACTTTGTTTTTTAACCTAAAACTTGAAAGGGTGGTTAGGGAATGGTGTATATGAATCTTCTAGCACAGTGTTTGTTATTTAGGAACTGTACGTAAATATGAACTTTCCACCCCCATTTTTCCACCTGAATTTTAAAGGATTGCCAGATATCTGTGCTGTACTTTTGAAATGTGGTGGAAAACGTGGCAAATAAACAAGTGATGATGGCTCTAGATTACCCAGGAACTCTGCAGGAAATGGAGAAATGTGAAGTATCTTTTGAAGTAGATTGGTAGACCATCAAACAACAGACACACCCAAATATTAACAGCTTGATAATCTGAGGGCAAAGCTGTCAAAACATATCATATTGTTGAATTCTTTTTTCCCTTTTTCTAATGACTTGGATGAAATTTTGGAAGGCTTGCCTAGCAGATACATCAGGAGAGAGAACTTGTGTGTTTGATCAGTGAGGATCTCAAATTATTCTCATTAGGCCCAGAGCTATGGACCAAAACCAAAAAAGGGAAAATGTCCCAACAAAAATGTTAATGCCTAGTGTTGACACCAAGAGCCTGCTCCCAGTTTTGTCTCATTGAAGGGGCTGTACCATGAGAGATGTTCACTAGGACAGAGTGCCCAGAGCAGGGCAACTAAGAAGGGGTGGGAGAGGGTGTGGAACCTGTGCCAACTAGGGAAGACTTCAAGGACCTGAACCATTTCTCTGAGAGAACAGGTGTTTTAACTTTATTGATTTATTTAATGGGCTGTCATGTGCCAGGAAAGACCAGCTAATTCTGGTCACTCTAGAAAACAGTATTAGAACCAATGGGTTTATAATATTGAGAGGTAAAATCCAGTCCCAAGGAGGAAAGACTTCTCTGATAGAGGAATTGAAAAGTTCAGTGAGCCACCTCACAGCATAGAGAGCTCCCCATTCCCAAACACTTCAAGCAGAGGCAGCATGATACAATGAAAAGGAGGCTTCACAAAGTCTCCTCCCGTTCCCACTCTCTAAATCCTCTAAGTTAATTTTAAAATGTCGAACCATATCAAAGCCCAAGAAAGACAGTCATGATTCAGCTAACTTGGACAAATCCAATCTGTTTACATTTCTCTGCTGTGTTAGACCCCCTTCCAGAGAGAGGCGATCCCGACACATCTTGCGGTGGAGTGCCCACTCAAGGCATGTGCATCTTCAGGTTTCTTTAACGACCTCTGTTTGGTTTTGTTTTTAATTGCTGAGAGTATTACATATATCCCCCATGTCCCTTCTTTGCCCCCCTCCACCAAGCACTCATCCCACCCCAGGCCTTCACCGCACTATTGTCTGTGTCTGGGCTATGCTTATATGCATATAAGTTCTTTGGTTAATCTCTTCCTGCCCACCCCCTTCCCTTTGAGGTCTCTCTGTTCATGCTTCCATGTCTCTGGACCTATTTTGTTCATCAGTTTATTTTCTTCATTAGATTCCACATGTGAGTGAGATCTGTGATATTTGTCTTTCTCTGACTGGCTTATGTCACTTAGCGTAATACTCTCCAGGTCCATCCATGCTGTCTCAAAAAGTCAGAGATTTTTTTTGTTGTTGTTACAGATGCATAGTATTTACCACAGCTTTTTAACCCACTCATCTATTGATGGGCACTTGGGCTGTTTTCAAATCTTAGCTATTGTAAATAATGCTGCTATGAATGTAGGGGTGCACATATTCTTTCTGCTTGGTATTTTGAGATTCTTAGGATATATTCCCAGAAGTGGGATCACTGGGTCAAATGACATTTCCATTTTTAATGTTTCAGTCTTAAGGTCTAAAAGAAATCAGCAGCCTAAGAAGAAAAGGCAAATGCTGTTTCTTTCCACCCACTTTCCTGGGGGCTAGAACTGTGCAGTGGATGCACCAGGATGATTGGAGGGCAGCTGTGTCAGGGAGCGCAGCCGGGATAACCATAAGCCTGGCCTCTGCTCTCAGCATGTGCTTCTCCGAGGACTGTGATGCTAAGATTTGGTGGCATCCACACTTGGTGATTGAGCTGTTGAGAGAGAAGAGGTGTGGATAGTGTTTACATCGATTTGATGGAAATGTTAAATAGCATTAATTTTCTAAGTATTTTATTTAGCTTTATTTATTTAAAAGGTAAATTACCACTGTAAACTGTGAATAAGGTGCTTAGAGATTTCTATTTAAAAATCATGTGAATGCTCTTGGTAAGATAGGTTTTTGAAGTGACAATTTATTCCCAAATACCTTTATGACCATGTGTTAATATTTTCAGAGATGATAATACATACATTCTTTTCAAAAATTATATAGAATTTATGTATTATATGTAATTTCATTGGGATTTTGTGTGATCAACATCTTCTTTCTACTTTTTTTTACTTATTCTAATTTTATTGTAATGAGGAAGTATTATTTATATACTCTAAAAAGAATGAGTGTAAGGAATTATGTACCGAATCATGACAAATGAATTGACATAGAAACAACAGAACCATTTTAATGTGCTTATATAAATAGATCTGTATAATTATCATTAAGCTTCATAAGCAGATACTGCTAAAAAGAACAGTTCAGTTTATCAAGTTGAAGTTGAATTTTATTGAAATATACAACACAGGAAGTTAGACCATATTCCAAAGAGAATGAGATAATGGTGACATTAAAGCCCTTATATTTAGTATGCTTATGTATTAGGTATCTGTGCATTAATTTCTATCTATTAAGCAGAATATGTTACATATCCAAAGCTTTAGCATCAGTAACCTAAAAGTGCTGATGCCTCACTTCTGGGACCTTAAAAGGGGAAAGACTGAAAACTCATTTATCCTTTTTATGTGCTAGATTCCAGAAACTTCTATGGGGTGATTCTTTCTCCTGATGAGGATACGTGACTCTTTTGATGATTTGAGAATCCATAAAGCCTCGAGAAGAAGATCATGTGATCATATACTTTCAACTTTGAAGTCCAATCTTTTAATTTGAAAAGATGAGTAAGAAATAGAGGCTCAGTGATGAGTGTTTTATGCAATTATTTTTTCAACAATCACTCTAGAAGCTGGTTAGCTGGTTAGGTCCTGCATTACAGGGGTTTGGGGCTGGGGAGTCCAGAGCAGGGGAAGCAGGCAAGCCTGGTTCATGGGAAACAAAGGAGGAAAAGTGCGCCATATTCAGATGCAAGCACCGTTGACAGCAGTTGTAGAACAAGGGAGTCATTGGTGGTCATCACTGGCGTAGATTTATCAGAAGGGAGCAGAAACCAGCTTGTGGAGGAGTGGAGAGGTGAGGAAGGGCCAACACTGAATGTAGGCAGCCTCCTTCAAAGGAGAAGAGAGGTGCTGGACCAGATTTTTGCAAGTCTCCTGACCCTCAGATGATTACTAAGGCAGGAGGACAGTTCAATGAAAGCCAAATTCCAGGTTTTAAAACCAATGAGAATATTTCAGCTAATCCAGGGATAGCTTGTTAGCAAGTGAAAAAAAAAATGATTTCAATAACAATGATAGTAATAAAGAAAATCAGAGTGTTCTAGGAGGCTGGATAGCAAAGCACAAATATGTTACAGTTTTTGGTGAAAGGAACTCAAAATAGTTTCCTTTCTAGTTTCAACTCTTTTGAGCCTGCCTCTTCTCTTTCGGCTTAGCTTTGTCTGTGTTGTGGCAGTTAGATTTCACCTGTCAGGGAAGATCTTCGCTTTTCTTTGCTGCCAGCTGCATCGGCTTCTTGCTGGGCAAGGCTTTTTTTGCTTCATCTTTTTTAATGGTTGACCAAAGAGGTAAGTGTGAGGGTTTGAAGGAGGGAATCACCGATTCAGAAACCAGAATACTTCTGAGAGTCCATTGAATAGAGTGGCAGGTCTTAGCTTTTATAATTTCAACAACCAGACTGAGGTGTGTGTGTGGAGGCAGGGGGTGTATGAGGAGGAGTGCCAGGGTAAAGCGGGGGGGGAGGTTGTAAGAAGGAGACAGAGTGTTTTCTCCGCTGAATATTGAGTTTATCTTACAGGCACATACAGCAGTCTAAAGAGAAAAAGGCTATTTAAAATATGCTAAGCAGACAACTAAAAATCTTGAACTCTGAGTTCTAATTTCATTCATAAATGTTAAAGCCAGAAAGAGATTTAGGGATACTCAAAATTGAAACCCTCCATTTTACAGATCAGCAAGTCGAGGCCGAAGAGAATACAGCAACTTGCTCAAGGCAATGTAGTTATGCTCTTTTCCATTCAGTCTCTTCTTTGCAGCATCCCCCTCCCAAAGGAAACTCAAATCCCTAAGGTCCATCCCACTTAAATGGTAATATTCTATTTTTTAATTGTTGACTCTATTACAGATGTCCCCCCTCGCCACCCCTTTGCTTCCCTCCACCCTGCCCACAGCTCCCCACGTCTTACATCACACTCTTGTCTGTGTCCATGGGTTTTATACAGTATATATATGCATATACACTAAGTGGCCAGATTATTATGACCAGCCAGATTATTATGACCACCCCATCAGTACTTCATTGACACTTCCAAAAATACTGAATATTGAAAACTTCCTAAGCAAATACTCTCAAGGTTTCATTATTATTATTATTATTATTATTTGCATAACTAATTCACTTCATTGAACTGATGGGGTGGTTATAATAATCTGGCCAGTCATAATAATCTGGCCACTCAGTGTATATTCTTTGGTTGATCTTTTTCATAAAACCCTTAAAATATTTATAGACTAATTTTTCTAAGACATCAGGGAACCTTAGAGCCCTTATCTCTCATTTCACATTGCTTTTATTAAGTAAAGGATACAGGTTCCTGAGGACAGTTAATACTCAGAAGGTATGATATGATTTGTTCTAGCTAAAAAGGAATTGAGAACAAGAGCTGGAAGTGATTTAGAAACCAAATCTATATTTAACGGAAGAGTGGCTTTCCAGAGTATACCCAGCGAGGATGAGGCTTAGAGGCTGGGAATGACTATTATTAATCACAGTCTATGTAGGCTTTCAAAAGTGATGACCAATTTGACTCTGTGGAATCTTAAGCCAGTTTATTTCCTTACCCTAATCCTCCTGCCTCCAGGTCAAGTCAAGACGTAATGCCATACGTAGTTTTGCTCTGACTTAATACATCTATTTGCCATCGTGTATTATATAAGCACACAAACAGATAAATAAAAGGCTGAGCTCTAATCCCCATCTCCTTTGCTGTGATATAAATCCCCCTTTCTGTTCTGTCTTAAGTGGAACCGGAAACAGGGTCTCCATAAATCACTGAGCCTTCCCCTGGGCTTGGCCTCGACGGAGTGCAGGTTCCTTCTCAGAGCAGAGCTTCAGTTCTCTCTACTTCCCTTGACTGTTCCTTGATGAACTATATGTCCTAAATCTTTCTGCTTTTTTCTCTGATATCTTAACACTTGACCCTAAAAGCCAATATTTTGTTGTCTTTGTTTTATGATTGCTTTTAACAACTCTTCCTTGGTCTGCATGGAGAACGTTGGAGGATTGTTGGCAGTTGGAATGTGGGCATCATTTGTGGGACCTGGAAGAATTCCTAATCTTCAGATAGAAAGTAATAGGATTAATAGGGGAAATTTTCTGTGGAATAAAAAATAAAATATAATAATAATTCCACAAAATTGATACAATGATTTGAGAATTGTAAAACTGTAGTAATGTGAGTGGACATTCTGCTTGAAGAGGTTATTGACCAGAAGATGTGAGTGGCAGACAATTATATATATATATATATATATATATATATATATATATAATTTATTTCAGAGAGGAAGGGAGAGAGATAAAAACATCAGTGATGAGAGAGAATCATCCATCGGCTGCCTCCTGCACGCCCCCCACTGGGGATCGAGCCGGAAATCTGGGCATGTGCCCAGACTGGGACTCAAACCTTGACATCCTGGTTCATAGGTCGATGCTCAACCACCGAGCCACACCAGCTGAGCAACAATTCTTCATTTTTCACTTAAATTGCAATTTTCTCCAGCATACAAGTCATAGTAGTAATATACTGGTGGCGTTTTCATTGAGAGAGCAGTTTTGGTTTTCTCTAACTCATTCTTATATTAAAAGGTCATTTCCTACCACTAGAGGATAAATATTTAAATGACATTTTCTTATTTATTTTCAGTAGTCTATCTATAATCTTTCCAAATTATTCATGAAAAGTAAAACATTAACCTCATGAGGTGGGGAGTTTTTTCTTTCCTTTTTAAAAGAGTTTTTAAGAAGCAGTGGCTCCCAATTCTATAGTGTGACTTTGGGTGGATAATTACTATCGAATACTGCAGACCTTTTTTTTTCTTCTTTTTTTTCCTGTAGGGTGATTGATTTTAACCTTTCTCCTCTGCCAAACCTTTGTTCTGTGCATGACATTTCAACCCCCACCACTTCCTGTGTTCTATTTTGCTAAAGAAAATTGCATTTTCTATTTCTGGATAAAGCACGGTTGTTTGTGTCAGTCAATTTAACACAATACACCCGTTCTTATTTGTGCAGAGGAAGCACTAATGCGATTCCAGCAGGAGATGGGTCCTGAGCCCATGACCAGCCTCGCATTGGGCCCGGAAGACAGAAGCCACAAAATCCATTGCCGACAAGGCTACTTAATAGTGATGTAGCATCTTTTGTCTCAGAGACCTCCAGGTAGTCTGAAGTCCTATTTCCTGTCCTATACACACTCACCCTGCCAATGATACATGGGTGTGAAAGAAAGCGGTTGTGCAGCGCCATGAAAAGGGGAGGAGTTTTGGAGTCTAACCCAACTTTTGATCCCTGCCCTGCTGTTTGCCAGCCCTGAACCATTAACCCTATTTCATATCCTTTCTGAGCCTCTGATTCCTCATCAAATATCGTTTCTAACCTGTAGGGCCCATGGGAGAATGAAACAAGAAAATGAGCACTAACCTCTTAGTCAGTGAATCTTCCACAGGAGGCACTCAGTGAGTAGCTATTATAATGAAATAGCGCCTGTAGGTAAGAACATACTGCATTTTGCTGAAGTAAGCAGTTCTTATGAGATGTCTTTTGGTAAAAAACATGGTTGTGGACCTCCTCTTTTTTTGTTCCATATGAGACAGGCCAATAAGCCAGGACAAGTGAGATAGGGAAACTGAGGTAGAGAAACCAACGGGCAGAGCAATTTACGGCAGACACAGAAGATCACCGCCCAAGAGATAACATCTAGGCCTCAGCTGTATTTCAGCTCCAGACCCAGAAAAGCAGCAAAACCAGGTGGGTGACATCAGGACCAGCGGCAATGATGAATGACCCCCTGCCCTGACACTGACCAATCAGTGACGACCAGGACCCTGAAGAAGCACACCTAGAAAACTGATGAATATTCTGTTGAAACTTACCCAGTCTGAGACCTCCCCTAAGATTCCCTCCTGCAAGAGAGAAATGAAAGGCTCAAGTCAGAGGACCCAGCACACGCTTGCTCTCCTTCCCAGGAGCACGCCCCTGCACCTACGCCCTTATCTTCCCCTACAGGCACGCATCTCCTAAACTCTAAGGTAGTGGTTCTCAACCTTCTGGCCCTTTAAATACAGTTCCTCATGTTGTGACCCAACCATAAAATTATTTTCGTTGCTACTTCATCACTGTAATGTTGCTACTGTTATGAATCGTCATGTAAATATCTGATATGCAGGATGGTCTTAGGCGACTTCTGTGAAAGAGTCGTTCTACCGCCAAAGGGGTTGCAACCCACAGGTTGAGAACCGCTGCTCTAAGGGATCCCATGAGGCTTGTAACCAGGGAAGCAATGGGCAGCAGTGGTTCATCCCAGGCAAACCCCCTGAACCTGTCCCCAGGGCCTAGGCTCATCCCTGAGCCCTTCCTTGCTTCACTGTCCCCAGCTTTAATAAACAGCCTCTAAAATTCACCTGGACTTGTGTTGTGCAAATTTCCCTGCACCAAGTCAAGAACCCACACATTCCCAACTGACCCTGGCTCAGAGCCAGGTCCCCTTTCTGGTAACACAGAGAGTAGATCAGCTGTGGGGAAAGTTTAAAATAATTTGATGGCGCTGCTATTCACGCCTTAATTCATTATGCAGTCATTGAATGAATGCCTAGTGCGTGCTGTGCACTGTTCTGCATGCCTGAGTCTAGAAGAGAAAGCAAAGAGCACAGAGCATGGGAGCACAGGCAGATGTAGTTTCTCATTCTGGCTCTGCTGTTCACTAACTGTGTGGTTGGGGCAGGTTACTTATCCCCTCGAAGCCTAGTTTCTAGATCTCTAAAATGTGGATAATAAAACATGCCGGATAAGATGGTGATAATAGATATAAACCAGTTGTCATCTGGGATGATATTAAAAATATTTACTAATCATCATGGTAAAGGAATTGACTAATCAGGAAGAACACGCTGTAGAGATCTAGTAAACTGGTACATACCAGCATATGAGTAGAGGAGAATATGGTGGAAAAGAGCCACAGTTTTAGTTTGCAGAGGGGGGGGGAAGTTTTATTATTTATACTTTTTATTTTCTATATAGTAGGATGTTGAGGCATCTTAAAAACCTTTCTGCCTGGGAAGAGACTGGCCCTTTCAGGACTAGCCAGTTCTTACAGATAGCAAAGGGCTCAGCCAGGGGCATGCCTTTGATAAGCAAGTTAACCAGTCCAGAGACATATGTCCTCTGTCTGGCCCATACACTGCAGGAGGCAGTGTCCCTCTGCGCCAATCTTGCCAGAGCTCCAGGAAACTAGGCACCACCCTAGAGCCAATCCTGAAACGTTCACCCTGCCCTGCCTTGTCTCTCCGGAGGAAACCCCAATAGTGACTCTCACCTAGACTTTCCTCTGCTCCTGTCTTCTCCCTCCTGACCAAAACCTGGCACTTCCCCCACGACCCATGTGGTGTGCAGTGCCTCCTGTTTCTAGAATCTGTGAGTATAAGAAACTTTCTTTTTCTGAACCTCTCTTGTGCCTCCTCTTGTGGCCGAACTTGACTGACCATCACATTAAGGAACATAAAACAGGAGCATCCAGAGAAACATATGAAATGCACTATCATAAAAGTGCATTGAAGGTCCTGGCTGGTGTTCTCAGTAGTTAGAGCGTCGGCCTGTGGACCGAAGGGTTGCAGGATCGATTCCAGGTTAAGGGCATGTACCTAGCTTGCAGGTTCAATCCCCAGATCCAGTTGCGGGAGGCAGTCAATCAATGTCTCTCACATCAATCAATG
The DNA here is from genome assembly GCF_028538775.1 of Myotis yumanensis. Lineage (NCBI taxonomy): Eukaryota > Metazoa > Chordata > Mammalia > Chiroptera > Vespertilionidae > Myotis > Myotis yumanensis. The sequence goes on from NW_027223772.1 coordinate 626,612, forward strand.
TCTCTCACATCAATGTCTCTCTCTCTCTCTCTCTCTCTCTCTCTCTCTCTTTCTCCTTCCTTCCCTCCCTCCCTTTCACTCTCTATAAAAATCAATGGAAAAATATCCTCAGGTGAGGATTAACAAACAAAAAAGAAAGTACATTAAAGGACAGAGAGAGCAATGTTGGGAACAACTAAGTTTAAATGAGGGTGGGGTGGGGCCGGAGTGGGTGTGGAGGGAGAGATCCAGGGACAGTAAAGAAAAGAAGAGAGAACATTTGAGCCAAGTGTTAAAGGAGGGGTGTGAAGGTTTGTCAGGGTTGAGAGAACTTCATGTTCCACAGCAGGAAAGTGCACACGTGTATGATATGTTTCAGAAGGTATAGGGAATGGTCCACTGAGAGGGGGTTTGGAGCCTGAGCAAAGGATAAAACTGGACATGTAGGTAAGGGCTTGATCTTGAAGGACCTTCCAAGCCATGCTGTTGTTGTGTGAGAAGTAGTTGGAGAGGGGAGATGTGGGATGGAGGAAACCAGTGAGCAATGTGACTGTGTTGCTTGGTGAGAGAGATGAGGACCTGAGCTATGGAGAGGCATCCCCATTGGAAGAGCACAGATCCAGAGATCCGTGAGTCATGGAACAGATGGGATTATGTCAGTGATTGGCTAGAGGGGTGAGGGAAGGGAACAGCTCAAGATTCCCACGTCTTTAACTTGATTGACAGGTGCATATAGGATATCAGAAGAGAGGAGAGTTTTAGAATGAACCATTTCTTCACTGTGTGCGTGACTGCCTCATTCCCCTGCCTGCCAGGTCAAGGAGGCTTTTATTTTTTTCTTTTGGTCTCACAGCTGTAAATATTTCATGCCAGTGGCCATGTTTCTGTTTTATTTTGGGAATGGCACTTTAACTGGTTTTCAGTTTAAACGATTCTAGAACGGAAGGGCCATTTTTGTCTTCAGGGATCTGTTTGGCGCTGAAGATGGTAGACAGTTGGGTGCGGGTGAGGACAGATAGCGCCCGAGGTTTTGTAGTGTGGCAGTAACATCTTGTCTGAGGCTAACACTGCCAAAGGTGTGTGAATGTATCTGAAGAAACAAAACAAAAGCATGACCAGCAATCCGATCTATGCTAGCTGACTACAGAAATCATTATTTTAGGTCTTGCTTTAACTTTGTGGAACCGCCTTCCTGACCTCACCAATGGCCCCTTTGTTCACAATAAACTGCCCAGGTGCTGTGAGGGGCATTGGGCAGCCTGTCAGTTGAATGCTGTGTGTATGTGCAAAAGTGGGGGGGGGGGGGCGGCGAGGAGGGGCACTGTCCTGTTGCACCGATTCATTTGAAATTTTCCTTTCGTGTTTCTTCTCCCATCATCCTTGGCAGTAGCTGGTAATCACCCACTCCCAGGGCTGAGGCATCCAATACCCTTCTGGTCCGTATGCTCCCACAGGCATCGTTTCAGAACCAGGGAGGCTGCACACAGTCAGGCCTCCTATCACCCTATGCTCTGCCAGCATGAAACCATTTCAATGGGAGGGTAAAGAGGATTTCTTTCTCACCCAAACAGGTGCCCACCCAGCTTTCTGGTTCTAAAGAGATTTGTAATGGTGTCTGGAGTTTTCTTGACAACACGCTTTTCAGTTGTTTCAAGTTCCCTTATTTTATAAAAACCTATTAAGACTCAGGCTCTTTCTGATAACTATGGGCTACATATACTGAGCTCTTACATGTGTCAGGCCTCATGTTAAGCACTTTGCATAGATCATCTGAATTCATCTTCACCGCAGCCCCATGAGGTAGGACGACGACTACCTCCAGTTCTCAGAGGAGGAAACTGGAGTAGAGAAATCAAGTCACTGGCTCACGTTCACTCAGCTGTAGGTGGTCAGGCTAGTGTAGAGCTTGCACTCCTGGCCACCACACTCTACCACCCTACAAGGTAAATAAATGCAAATAGGAATCAATGTTAGAGAAGATGAAACGGAGGCTTGGAAGGCTTGGCATCCAGAACCCAGGTCTCTCTGGCGTGAGAGCCAGGTTGCTCTGCCAGGTGGCCAGTAGGCTCCGGTTAGACCTTGCGAGCGAAGCATTGCTGTGTATGAATTGCTGTCTCACACACGGACCTGAATCCTGGGATCTGGAGAGTGAGCTGATGAAAGCGCTATGCATTTGTGGTGCGGTCATGCTTCTGGTCTTACATTGGATTGCACCATTGTCTCTCGCCCTTGATGGTGAAACGTACATAAAATGAGAACATTTACATCATAAATTATTAACTGTTAAATCCCAGAGTCAGTTTGGGCTTGTAACATTGCTGACTCTTCACTCTATACAAGCACTCTGCCAGCAGGTCTATATGTGGGGAGATTTCTACCTTTCTTTGCAATTAGAAACTTCGGAGAAATATAGGACAGCTATTTGTTTTTGTATTTGTGCGAATTATATATACGTACAGAGTGGTAAAACATAAAAGCAACATCTGGTTTAGAAGCATTTCCGTGAGCGCTCCAGGCGTCTCCGGGTGTGGAAATTGCATGGCTGCTAATGACCTGGGTTCCTCCGTGAACAGAGATCACAGACTCAGCACGCTCAGCACATAGCGGGAGGGCTCCTTGGGGAGGGGCGCCATTTTTGTACTCACACTGGCTTCCCAGCTTTATTCATGATAAACAATTGCATTTTAAGGAAGGTTGATTAGGGGGGAGGGGGGCCCTGAGGAGGACCATGAGGTGACAGAACAGGACAGAATTTGGGGCTCAAGCTCCTAAATCAGAAATACTTAGAACACACTTAGAATCAGCTCTTAAGGCACCCAACCGCCGCTCTTGCTAATCAGGTGGAAAAGATAAAAAATTAAAGAAAACTTAACACATTGTGGACCAATAGTTTTATTGCTAGCTTTACCCAGTGGCCAGATAAGTTTCTATTGAATGAGTACAAAAAAACGTTTTACATAAATGTTAAAGGCACACTTTAGAATTAAATTCTCATTGCATTTTGCAGTTATTTATTACATGTTCTTACAAGCTAATATCTTTTTTAAAGTATGATACTTTGTAAAACACTGTAATATGAAACGAGAATTCTCGTGATCCGTCCGCAATGTGTGTTGAGAGGGAAGAGAAGGAGGAATGGAACTGAGGGCTCAGACTTCAGGTACACGCCAGGGTTGTGGTTTCACACCATCTCACAACCAGGGGAGCAGATACTATTCTTAATTCCATGATGGAGATGGAAAAATGAGGTTTTAGAGTTTAAGGGGTTTGGCCAAGATCATCCAACTAGGACAGTGGTTCTCAACCTTCCTAATGCTGCGACCCTTTAATGCAGTTCCTCATGTTGTGGTGACCCCCAATTTCATGGTTACAAATTGAACATAATAAAAGCATAGTGATTAATCACAAAAAAACAATATGTAATTTTTATGTGTTTTCCGATGGTCTTAGGTGACCCCTTTGAAAAGGTCGTTTGACCCCCAAAGGGGTCGCGACCCACAGGTTGAGAACCGCTGAACTAGGAGGTGGTATACTCGGAATCTGTTCTAGCTCTGCAAGGAAAGGCATGTTCTTCTCCTACCCGGGTGTAAAGCTTTCCTGAAAGACTCCGGATCACTGCCAAGTGGCATTTGCGGTTGCTGGGTACATCCTGCCTTACTATCTGGCAAGAACCCTGGAAACCAAAGGTGAGCGGTGTGGCCAGAGCTCGGCTGAGGGCTCTCCAGTTCTCCTTCCTCGCCTTACACACCAGACTTTGTCCCTCGCACCACAATGCAGCCCCAGTGCCTGTAGTGCAGAAGGCAATTAATTTTCCCAATATTCTCTCATGTTGGGCATGGGCTGAATGCAGCCAGAGAGGCTGAGCCAGGATCGCATCAAGGACTTGTGCCGTGTCTGCGCGGAGGGATGCACAGTTGCCATAGCAGCAATCAATCTGTTAAATAAGTGGTAACATAAACTGATTCAAAGGCAAAGGCTGATTTGGGCCAGGGAATTGCACTCTATAAGAAACAACTTCTCTGTGACTTCTGAGGGTTTCGTAGCTTTTATGGATAGCCCTAGAAGTGCACGGCGAGTGACTCCTCAGAGGCAAGAAGGGTGTGAGTGAAGAGGTGAGCAGGGTGCTGTTTCCAGGCAGTTCAAATGGGAAGTCTATGGAGCGTGTTATAAAACTGCTCTTGTGCTGCATATCAGTGGTCAGAAGCTTAGGGCCAGTAACAAAAATAACTGAGTCCAGGTATTGAGTTCCTCCTCCCCGCCCCTTATCCTGGGATGCCTGTCAGGGCTTTCCATGCATTTGGTCAACAGTCTTGCCAAGTGGGATTTATCACCCTGCCACAGATGTGGGCACTTATTCATATGCCCAGAGTTGTGTAGCCACACGGGGCTGATTCCGGATTCACACTGGGATCTGCTCGAGGCAGATGCTGTGTCCTCTCCACCTGCCCTCCAGCTTCTCTGCCTTGGGTTTTATCAAAATACTCTAAAGGGCGTTTCTTCTTGGACATTCACATGGCCAAGACTGCAGTGTTGGGCTTCTGCCTTGCATTTTGTGAAATGCTGCTCACTAGCTTTAATCCAATGTGAAACCTAAGCCTTGGGGTGAGAGGACTTGGCATGTCCAGAGGTAGCACTGACCAGTTTTGGGGTGATTCAGGTTGTCATGCTGAAAGGGGATGGTTTTTCTTTTCCTCTGGTGTTTAGAGCAGTACAGATTGTCCATTGTCTCCATTCTTATCTGGCCTAGCCCTCGAGTAAACTTAGAAAGCATTTCTGAACTGTAACGAGAGGTGGCATGCTATAGAGCAGGAAGCACTGACTTGAATTGCCTGTTGAGGTATGGGCTCTGTCACTTTTCAGCTGTGTGATCTTGAGCATTTGACTTCTGTTATTTTGGCCTCAGTTCTCAACTCTATAAAATGGGGATAAAGGTGGTGGTGGTGGTAGTGGTGATACCACCTAACTCTCAGTTGCCTAGAATACGTTTTAGAGTGAGAGGTAGAAATTGTCTCACTTAAGCCCTGGCCCTGATTGAGTGAGCATCCTCCTGTGCACCAAAAGGTTGCTGCTTCCATTCCTGGCCGGGGCACATGGCAGCGATCCCCAGTAGGGGGCGTGCAGGAGGCAGCTGATAGATGTTCTGCTCTCACATCCATATTTCTCTCTCCCTCTTCTTTCCTCTCTCTCTAAAAAGCAATTAAAAATATTTAAAAATAAATTGTCTCACCTAAGCTTAAGGAGTACAGATGCCTGCAGCGTCTGTTGCATCATGGAATATATTCCCTCATCCACGTATCCCAATTTTTGATTTTTGTCATTTTGGCTAGTGGTGCCGAATTCAATGGTTGTGGAATGAACGAAGTCTAGCAGAGCACTTGGCAGTGCGCCTGGCATATGGCCATGGTTTAATAAATGTTGGTTTCCTGTTTAAAGGAAGCCTCAGCATTATTACAACTTTAGATCTAGTTTTTAGTCGCTAGACTCAGTACTGCAGGGGAGCTGGAGCCCCAGAAGCTGGGAGGAGGATTCAGACGTGCCTTTTGTCTTCTCTTCCTTATTTTTGACTCCGACTGAAGTCAGAGGTAAGGCAAGCCCTTTGGGCTGAACTCCCATCTGCAGGCCTCACCTTTCCAGGGCCTGTGGCCACAGAGCTGGGTCAAGGCTGCTGGACGTGAACTTCATGCCATGTGCAGCGTGACTCAGCTGTGCCAGCTGGAACACACCTCCAGGAGATGGTAGGTGAGTTCATTTGGGGGATCCTACTGTTCTTTGGCCTCTCAGCTGAACGGATGGCGATTTCTGGTGAAACTGCCGTCTTTGAGCCAGCTCTCTTCACACGGACTGTCAGCGGGTTATAAACATCACACAGGCAGGGCTGGGCTGCATTTTGAGCCAGTGACCCGGAGGTGCCAGTCCTGCCCATCCATTCTCATCATTCTTCCCTGCGAAGCAGGGCTTCTGCATTGACCTCTGGCCCCGCTGCTGGCTTTCTGTGCATGCACTGCTGTGATCTTGGCTTCAGAAGAACTGCTCAGTTTTTTCCTGTATGTGGACATCGATTTTCTTTTTTAAACCGAATGCAAACAGAACCTGTGCCTGCTATCTGAATATCTCTAAATTAGACTACTTGATCAAATCTACCAATTGACTTTAATAGATTGAATCCAAGTCTGCCACTGTGTTGGAGGGAAATGAGATTTTTCTTGCCTCCCAAGTTATCTTCGGCACTTTGAATGCAGACAGATTTCCCGAATTCAAGATACAAAGGTAGGCGAGAGTTGCCGAGAGCCTGGAGGCAGGATGTAATCATCACACAGGTGAATTATCTCTGCCACGAGAAAATTGGGGCAGTAAATGAAGCATTAGTCTACTTCACTAGGAGGTCTGTACGTTAGGGCGCCACACCAGCCGGCTTCTCTGATTATAGTTATAGAGCCGAGGCTGCCATTCAAGCCTTCCTTTTCTTTTGTTCTCTTTCTCTTTATATTCTAGTGAGCTTTGGTTTACTTAGGCTTCTCTGAGTTCTACCGGTTAAGCCCCAATCGGCAGTTAATAGAAAATACAAAAGAAAGGGAGGCGGCAGTGAGAAAGTGGACAAAGACAATGCCGAATAAAGTTGAAAATTGCCCCTTTCTTCTTTCCCATGTCATTCCTCTCCTGGCAGCTGTGTTGAGCAAAGGAGAGACCGAGCATTGCTTGACAGGGAACCAGTAACTTACCAGGTTCGAATCCCTGGGCAGTCCTGAGTAAAACTGTGTAGGGGCAAAGGGTATTATTTGAGCCTTTCCCCATGTCACCTCACTGCTCAAGTTCCAGATCACACCTGGGCTCCCCTCTATGCACTTGTATTGAGTAACTTTGATCAAGGTTTACTATTTGTCGGCCACTGTTCTAGTGCTCTCTATGGATTATCTTATGATTATCTTGTGAATACTCTGAAAGGATACTAATATCCCCATTGACAGATGAGTGCGATAAAGCAAGAGGGAAATAGTCCTTATCAAAGGTCACACAATCACAAAGAAGTGGGCATAGGATTCAAACCCAGAAAGTCTAACTTGAGAACATTCTAACATTATTTTCTAATTATAAAATTACTCTGTGTTCATTGTAAAACATCTGGGAGATAATAAAACACATACAGAGAAAATAAAACCATCCACTCTTTCTACAACTCTGATGAAACCACAATTACAACAATTTGTTGCACTTCATTCCATTGTTTTATCTAAATACTAGAGGCCTGATGCACGAAATTCATGCCCTGGGGGGGCGGGGTGTCCCTCAGCCCAGCCTACACCCTCTCCAATCTGGTACATCCCTCTCACTATCTGGGACTGCTGGCTCCCAACCACTCACCTGCCTGCCTGCCTGCCTGATTGCCCCTAACCGCTTCTGCCAGCCTGATCACCCCCTAACCATTCCCCTGCCAGCCTGATCGATGCTTAACTACTCCCCTGCCAGCCCAATTGCCCCCAACTGCCCTTCCCTGCCAGCCTGATCACCTCTAATGGCCTCTGCCTCAGCCCCCACCACCGTGGCTTTGTCCGGAAGGAAGTCAAAAGTCTGGAAGATGGCCAGTCAACCTGGTCTAATTAGCATATTACCCTTTTATTAATATAGATAGTTTATATAAGATATGATTGCTTAAATGGGAGGGGGGAGCCTTTTTCAGCAGGAGGAGATGCTCTTGGCAGACAAAAACACATAATCCCTATATCTGGACTGATAGCCAGCCATATGCATTAAACTGCCAAACCAGTCATTAAAAAATTAAACCACTTTCTTACACCTTACACCAAACAGCTATTGCACTTAAAACCCCTCCTCAGCCCCCACCTTAGGTTCTGCCTTCGCAGTTCACCCAGATTAGGTTCTGATTGGTCGGTTTCTATGCCAGTCAGCGTCAAAAGCTCTGCTTCCTAGGCAGCATTGGCTCCTGGCACTTTACCCAGATTAGGTTCTGATTGGTTGGTTTCTATGCCAGTCAGCATCTCTGGGCCTATCTCTGGGCCTGATCAAAGAGGCAGGGTTGATTAGCAGCCCCGGGGGAGGCCCGGAGAGAAACAGAGGTGCCGCTGCTGAGGAAGCCCAGAGAGAAAGAGAGAGGCAACAGCTGATAAACAGCTGCCACAGAGGCTGGGGATCAGACCCTGCCTCTCTCTCTCTGCAGGCCTCTCTCCTGGCCTGATCCTGGGTCGCTGCACCAGCACCGGCTGCAGTCAGTGCTAGGTCACCACAGCATCCCAGCACTGACTTCCGGTGTTTGGTTGAGCCTTCCGTCGTTACGGACCCTGGATCTTTATAGATAGATAGATAGATAGATAGATAGATAGATTTAGATAGATATAGATAGATATAGATATAGATAGATATGCAGATGTACATTAAATATATACATTGTTGAGTTGATACCTTAGATATAGTAACTTACTCTTTTTCAGTCGACATTTTAAGTGAACATTTCCCCATGCTATTGTTATAGGTTTTTCCCTTGCATAGTCCCTGATGTAATTAAACTCCCTATTGTTAGACATATAGTATATTACTAATATTTACATTTTAACAGTGGAATAAAAGGCCTTCTTTGTTTGGGGGGAGGGATGCACATTTTTAAGGCATAAAGGCAAGAAGGAGTGGCATTCTGGGGAATCAAAAAAATCCTCTGATATACATTTCTTTTCCTTTTTCTGATTGTCATTTTTGCTTTTCACTTATGTACATTTTCTGAAGCTTCTGCTTCTCAGTCCTGCTTTTCCTGCACATCTGGACTTACTGGTATAGATGAGTGCAATTCTGCTTTAGGACTGGCTGACTGGCTGACAATCTCTAAAGCAAGTCTTATTTAAGGGCTGTAGTGGACTTTTTTTCATATTCCTTGGTTTTCTGAAAAATCTTTTATAGTGTTCCACTTTCTCTAATTACATGCGCACTGGGCACTCCAGGAAGCTCCTAGTTTTCAACTCAATCATCCACCTATTGTTTGGTCGCTTTGTGTGTGTGTGCGCGCGCATGTGCGCACAGGTGCACCAGGTACTCACCTGACCAAGGGCAGTGAAGAGCAGTCACACATGGTTCCCATCATACAGGACCCATCAGTCTAGCAAGGAATGAAGAGCAATGATATGACTTTAATGGTAAGTGCAGCGATACATATGGTTAATGGTGATTCACATACAAAGGGTTATGAGAGCCCAGCTTAAGGAGCATGTTTCCTAGGGAGACCAGGTATCAGGAAAGGCTGTGGGGTAAACAGGGTGTTTTTAAGCTTAACCAGGAAGGATGGTTATGAGTTTTGAAGGCAGATAAGGTGGGGAAAGGGACAATTATGTATAATCTCCATATATAACATTGGCTGTTTTTCCTTGTTTCCCACCAAACCGATGAATCTGTCATATAAGTCATGACTATTTTTTGTCCTGTCACCAGCATAGAGATGGGGCTTGTTCAGGATACACCCATAATCAATGCGGGATGGGTCAAGCAGAGGATACCTAGTGGTTGAAGATCTCATTAAGCAGGTAGGCAGGAATGATATCATGGAGAGTGAGCTGCCCACTCTAGAGGTTTTGGACTTTATTCTATTGACAATGGGACATAAATGAGGCATTTCAGCACAAAGGGAGTGTGATCGCAATTCTCAGGGGCTCACAAGCTTGGAAGGAGCACAGTAATACTAGTTGAGCTACCCTCACCTTTCCTTCTGTCCTCCTCCTATTGATAACTGGCTCCTCCTAAATGCCCTGGCCTTTGGAAAGGCATTCAAATACAGTGGGGCCTTGACTTACGAGTTTAATTCAATCCAAGGTTAAGGAGCTCATTAACTCAAATTACTCTGTCAACTCAATGCAAAAAATCTGCCGAGAGACAGATGGTATCTCAAAAAACTAGTAAGTCAAGGCCCCACTATACTTTACAACACCTGAGTGTGAAGTTACTATCAATGCCAATGGCCCCATTTAGGATGCCTGCCTATCCTGCTCATGGCCTGCAGCATGATCATCTGCTCTGAAGGACCCTGCTTTATTTCTGCCTTTTGTATGTACTACTTGAGTTTGAACTGCACCCAAATCTCAGCCACTTAATGCATTTGCTCCCCCCAATTTAGTGCAGAGCAGATCAGGGCACATGTCTAGGGAGGAGGGGGTTGATTGTACTCCCTGTAGTTAGTTATTCCTGGTCCCACGTTTCCCTGGGATTTCACTCAGATCTCATTGGGTAGAACTCTGCCTCAAGGCCACACTCGATCTGGTGGGGCTGGTAATGTGGGGAGGGAAGGTGGCACCCAGAAGAAAAGGAAATGGGGTTTTGTGAGCACCCAGCTAAACACCCAGTGCATGCATAAGATGTAGTTGTAAAAGGCTATCACTTTTAAGGGAGATGTCACCAAAACCACAGTCGGGCTTTCTGATTTGGGGATATCCCATTCATGCTACCATTTCATCATTTATGAAATTCAGATAATGCAATTTGGGTTATAGTCTGGTTTACTGTCCTAGATTTTCTATGTCTGCTCCTTAGCCAGAATTTATTTTTCATATTTGTCCCTACTTGGTAGAGTACTTCTATAGAGTAAAAGTGCCTATATCTTCTCTTCCACTTTCAACCTATTTTAGAAGTGATGATTGGATCAACTTTCAAATTGTAAATGCCAATTTGAATAGTCTATCAAAATATTTTCTCTTTTAATTTAGTGAAATCTTAAATCGAAGGTAAATCAGAAGCCTGGGAACGCCTGGTAAATAGTAAGACAGCCTATTTAGATTACATTTATGATAGAAGAAACTCCAAAACTTAATTTTAGTTTTATTTATCTTTATAAACAGGTGACTCTACTGTGGCCTTTGTCCTAATCTCCATATATAAGATTGGCTGATTTTACCTTGTTTCCCACCAAACCGCTGAATCTGTCATATAAGTCATTACTATTTTTTGTCCTGTCACCAGCATACCTGCCTTATTTAATTCCGTGCATTCAGGAATGTGTGATGGAGAACATAACGAGCACTGCCAACAGACCAGCAATTACATTGCGTGTGTGTGTGTGTGTGTGTGTGTGTGTGTGTGTGTGTGTAAGAAGAAAGGGATGCTGCTGGGGAAGGAAATGGATTTTAGTTTCAAATTACAGAGGAACTGTTGTAAACCCCAGGAACAGGAGTTACTAAAATACAAAACACATTTTGGTAAGATCACTTGACAACTAAAAGTCAGAGTTGTTTTTTTTTTTTTTTGGCCCTTCATCCCTTCTACCCTGCCCTCTTCCCAAGCAGCCCATCAGTCTGGGAGAGCCAGAGGGAGAGACAAGACATACCCAGGATAACTTCCCCACTAGAAAAACAGGTTGTTGCTTTCTATTCAGCCTTCAGTTCTCAACTCAAAAAGACACTGTCTCGAAGGAGGTTTTCCTGACCCATGAGGCTAGGCTTAGGGCTCTAGCAGTCCACTTCCTTAGCATCCACATTCCCCATCCAGTACTTAACACACTTCATTGTATCACAGTACTCTTAAATTACCTTCTGGTAAATTATCCACTGTTTCCTGGTACCTAGCACAATTCCTGGTGCATGGTTGACACTTAACAGGGAAGGAAGGAAGGAAGGAAGAAAGGAAGGAAGGAAGGAAGGAAGGGAGGGAGGGAGGGAGGGAGGGAGGGAGGGAGGGAGGGAGGGAGAGAGGGAGGGAGGGAGGGAGGGAGGGAGGAAGGAAGGAAATAGGAGAGGCTTCAAAAACAGGTACATCTGGGGTTCTTATTTGTCTCCCCTGGCTCCTAGCTTCAGGTTTATGGGTAATTTATTTAATCTTTTCATGACCCAACACCATCACTGTGAAATAAAGAGTGTAGGTCCTAATTGCATGCTTGTTCTAAGGAATGAGACAGTATACATGCAGCCCTTAGGAGGATTCCTATTACATGTATGCAAGTGAAATGTCAGTTGTATAGTCCTGGGGAATCAGTGGGGGATTTGGAGCAGGGAGTGACAGAATGAAAGCTGTGCTTTATGAAAGATGAATCCAGTGGCATGGTGCAAAAGATATGGAAAGGGAGTGGGGAAACTGCTGCAAGTATTCTTAGTAGGAGGTGATGAGGTCTGCACTTGTTTGGAGTATAGTGATATTCCCAGATGCCATCTCTGGGTGGGGTGATTCACTTTGTCAAGCTATGTAAATGGCATATAAATGTGACAACCATCCATTGAGCCCCCTTACTAAGCTGTTGGCCATTTTGCCAACAGGTGCTGGCTTGGGTTAGTCAGGCTCATGACCAAATGAGGAACAGTGATTCATCAGATCCTCTTTTAAAATGGGTTTATTTTAAGGGTTTCCTGCAATGAAACAGGAAGGCTGTGAGGATCTAAGACGGTTATTTTCCCCTCCTTGATTCTTACCATTCACTGCCACTGTGTATTTACTCTTTTATTTCCTGCAGATGACTTCCCAGACTCCTCTAGTACAAACCCCACAGGGTAGCTATCTGTTTGTCACCCCATCGCCCTATTTAGAGTGTGTTTTGTGCTAGAGCAGCTCATGGGTTTTCAGCCTCCCTGGGAATGACCATCCTTTCTTCTCCCTTACAAAGAAGGCCACTGTTGTAAACTAGAAAGGGCCTTCGGGATGGTAGACAGCATGACTGGCAGGCCCAGGACAGCAGTTGGGAGGGTAACACAGCTTCTCTAGTACTATTGGAAAAACTGATCCCATCTGTTGGCATAAACCTAGGCCTGGTATAATGGGAGAGACACAGTGATACAAGCAAGAAAAGGTGCATGGCTTCAGGAATACCTGACAAGAGGTAAAAAGGAAATCACCAGACAGAGTGCCCCATGCATTTTGTGACTCAAGAAATAATTATTGGCGCCTTCTCTGTGCCAGGCACTGTGCTAGGTGTTAAAGAAACAGCAGTTGACAAGACAGAGTCCCTGTGCTTGTGAAGCTTACACTCTAGTGTGGGTAGGCAATGAAAAGGTTAGCAAATAAATAAATATATAAAAGGCTAATATGCAAAGTGTCCCACAGGAGTTCAACCGGAAGACCAGGAGTTCTATCACTTGCTATGATGTGTGCTGACCACCAGGGGGTGGTGTGGAATGAAGGAAAGCCCCGGCTGGCAGTTGGCAGCCATGGAAGGGAGTCCCCGGCCAGCAGCTGGAAGGCCCCCATCAGCCCTGATCACCGGCCAGGCCTAGGAACCCTACCCGTGCATGAATTTCGTGCACTGGGCCTCTAGTGTAATATCATAACAAGTGGAGATAAGCCTATGAAGATCAATATAGTAGCATAAGGTGCCACTGTGTATGGTGGATCAACAGTCCCTTCTACTCTTCCCATGGACACAGAGATAGTCTGTATCCTTTGTAGTTCATCTGTGACCATGTGAGTGAATTCTGGCCATTGGAATATGGGAAGAAGTGATGTATCCCACCTCCAAGAGTGGCTCTTGAAAACTTCGCACTTGTGGTCCCCTGTGCTCTTTTCCATTTGGGCTGGTATGGAGGGACAGAACTCCTGGGGCAACCTGGGCATCCTTTGTCAAAAATAGTGGAGCCATAGGACGGGACCCCTGAATCACTGCATAGAGGAAAGTGCACTGCTAGTAATGCCTACATTTTATGGTTACCTGAGTGAAAAAATACACTTTAGTTTTGTTAGACTAGTGGTTCTTAAAGTGAGGTCCTTCAATGAGCATCATCAGCATCACTTAGGATTTTGTTTTAAGTCTTGGACACAGAAACTTGGAAGGGTGGACCCAGATAATTGGGTTTTAACAAGCCTCCCTGATGATTCTAAAGTTTAGGACTGTTCTAAATCACAGAGATTCTGGGGTTTATCTATTATATCAGTAAGGATGATCTTAATAAATACAGAGCTAGCAATATGAAATGGAGTGGTTATGGAAAGCCATTCTGAGGACATGACATTTTAATTAAGGGAAGGAGGGATATAAGGATGATTATTTTTAAGCACTGGAAAAAATTTCAATGAACTTGTGTAGGGAACAAGTCTGGTTTATTTGCATAAAGAAGGAGACCAGTATGGCCAGAGAATAATGATTATACGAAAAGGTCAGGAGATGAGATCAGAGAGGAAAGTTGGGGCCAGATCACATAGGGTGTAAGTATACAATTAAGGAGCATTAAGTACATTCACAGTGTTGTGCAACCGTTACCACTATCCACTTCCAGAACTTTTCATCATCTGAACAGAAACTCTTACCCGTCTATATATATAAAAGCCTAAGCGACTTTTCGACCATTCAACCGGTAGCTATTATGCACACTGACCACCAGGGGGCAGACGCTCAGTGCACAGGCATGGAATCAAGGAACAGACTGATGAATCTCAGAGGGAAAGGAGGAGGGGGGAGGATGGGAAGAGATTAATCAAAGATCTTATATGCATTCTAGAGGCCTGGTGCACGGATTCATGCACCAGTGGGGTCCCTCTGCCTGGTCTGCAGGGATCAGGCTGAGACTGGCCCAGTGCATGGATTCGTACACTGGTGGGGTCTCTCGGCCTGGCCTGCGGGGATCAGGCCAAAACCGGCTCTCCAACATCCCCTGAGGGGTCCCAGATTGAGAGAGGGTCTAGGATAGGCCGATGGACCCCACTGGTGCACAGATTCATGCACCGGGCCTCTAGTTAAACAATAACTTCCCATTTCCCCCTCCCTCCCAATCCCTGGTAATCTCTATTCTACTTTCTGTCTCTGTGAATTTCCTAACTCTAGGTACTTCACATAAGTAGAATCATATAATGTTTGCTCTTTTTAAAAATATATATATATATTATTGATTTTTTACAGAGAGGAAGGAAGAGGGATAGAGAGTTAGAAACATCGATGAGAGAGAAACATCAATCAGCTGCCTCCTGCACACTCCCCACTGGGTATGTGCCCACAACCAAGGTACATGCCCTTGACCGGAATCGAACCTGGGACCCTTGAGTCCGCAGGCCAATGCTCTATCCACTGAGCCAAACCGGTTAGGGCAATGTTTGCTCTTTTGTGTCCTACTTACGTCATTTAGCATTAATGTTTTCAGAGTTCATCCATGTTGCAACATGTGTCAGAATTTCCTCCCTCAAGGCTAAATAATGTTCCCTTGTATGGACATACCACATTCTATTTATCCATTCATTCATCTGTTGATGGACTCTTGGACTGTTTCACCCTTTTGGCTATTGTGGATAATGCTGTTTTGAATATGGGTTCACAGGTATCTGTGTGAGTCTCTGCTTCCAGTTCTTTGGGGCCCGCCAATTATGTGAGTGCTCTGGGGCTGTGTACTAAGAATGAGGCAGTACATAGGGTCTGACTCGGTCAAGGCACACACTCCAGTGAGGGAGGAGTCAAGTAAGGATCAACTGTGACTTACTGGAGTGGTAGGGCCAGCTCATCAGCTCATGCAAAGCACCGAGGAGGATTGCCATGGGGCCAGGGAAGGCTTCCTTCCTGTAGGAGGCAGTGCTGAGCTCAATCTGAAAGAGAAACAAGAAAGCAGTCAGTCAGGTGGAGAAGAGAGGGAGGGGCATTCTGGTAGACGGTGGCACACCAAAGCCAAGAAGCATCAGTGCAGAGTGTGTAATCCCGTGGAGAAACCTGAGCCGGCCCAGAATGAAGCACTGAGGGTGAAATGGAAGGAGGCTAAAGAGGTAAGCAAGGGCCAGGCTGCAAGAAGACCTGGCAAGAGGTGCTGAGGAGCCTGACACTAATCCCTTAGGGCAGTGGTTCTTAATGTTGCCCACACTTGAGAATCACTCAACAGTTTTCCAAAAACTCTAAAGCAGAGCTGAAATTCCACCCCCTCCATTCTGGCTTAATTGGTCTGGGTTGGAGCCAGGACATTGCCATTTCTGACATTTCCCCCGGTATGTCCAGTGTGCAGCCCAGGGTGAGAAGTACTGCCGCAGGCAATGGGGAAGCTTCTGGAAGGTTTTAACCAGGGGAGTAACAAGATCAGATTCTTCCTCAACCACTTGCACCAATTTCAACGTGAAGTGGGTTTTCTGGCCGAGGAGGTCTTTGGGGAAAGAGACCATTCTGGATTCTCTGATCCTCTGTTGGTTCCACTGTAAAGAGAAGATACTGCTTACAAACCTCAAGCGCTGTCTAAGGATTGCATTTCATCGCTGCCCAGAGTAGATGGGGAGTACACTCTTCCTGGTCAAAGGTGAAGTAACTGAGGAACCAGGGCCCGAAGCCCTTTATACAAGATCACCTTCCCCTGAGAAAGACAAAAGCAGCCTTCCATCTGCGTGGCCAGGACCCCGCTCAGGAGGGAGCTGGCTGGGGGGTGGGAGGCGGGGCGGGGGGGGTCTCTGCTGGGATCAGTGTGTCTCATTCTCTTAACCAGTGACTTCCTAGTGAGCAGTGTGAATTTACAGTTTGTTTGACGGAATAAAAAGTAAAAGCTGATGCAGCTGTGTGTGATAAGGATGAGGGAGAGCGAGGCGACACCTGCCTGCTGACTTCATCACAGGCTCCGTGCTGTGGCAGCAGTTGTGTGGTGTTCGCTTATTTCCGTCTCTATTCGGGGTAAAAATCCTAGAGCAGAGCCATTCACCTGCTCCCTTTCCCTTCCCAGAAGGGAGGTGTGTGCCTGGGTTCAAATAGCACAGAGTAAGAAGCCTGATTCTAAATCGCATCTTTTATTAGGAAACAACAGCCCTTCTGTTTGTTTGTTTTTTTTGGGGGGGGGGCATTGTTTTTCTTCACCTTTACCACTTCTTTTTTTTTCCCATTGATTTTTAGAGAGTGTGGAAAGAAGTGGGAGAGACAGAGAGAAACATCAATCTGAGAGAGACACATCGATTGGTTGCCTCCCGCATGCGTCCCGAACAGGGCCAGGGATCAAACTGCAACCGGAACAAGCCCTTGACTGGACTGGAACTCGGGATTCTTCAGTCCCTGGACTGACGCTCTACCCACTGAGCCAAACCGGCTATCACTTGAAGGCCTGAACCATGCTTTTGGTCATTCTGTGCTTTGAGAACATTAGGTAGACCAAAAAATCAGTTGGAATTGATTGTACTAGCAAGAGGGGGAATGGAAATGACTTGACTGGCCTTGAGCCCCAGAGAGAGAGGGGGTGGGGTCTCCGAGCATCTCTGACCTTTGCATGAAAGTTACCATGAAGATCTGGCCACTGTCCTATGATTGTGATCATTATACGTTAAAGTGCTCTCACAGGAGTGAAATGCCAAGCCTCCCCTACCCCACCCCCACCTGGGTGGGGCACCCAGATACATCAGCACCTTCAGAAGAATACACCAAAGTCTCACATATTCCTGATGCTCTTTACATGCTGAGGTCACACATAAAATCACAGCACACCTCTTCTCACTCCCATTCATGGATGTCATTGAGTAGCTGGTGGTAAATGTTCAGGATCCTAGATCCAGTGGCTTAAATGTGAAAGGGTGCAGTGTTTCCATTCTTCCAGATCAGGAACCCCTCCCCCCTTGTTAGCCAGGTTTATTTGTAGGTCTTATACCATCCTTTCCTAATAAGCTGGTTCTCCATCGTGTTAGTATAGCATCCTGGGGTGAATAGTGCACCAGGGCAGGGGTTGAGCCTGCGGCTGGCTGTGGGCTGTCCTGGAGCCCAGCCCAGCAGGGGGCCCTGTGATTCCTAACATCAGTAACAGGGCCTGGCCATGCGTGTGTGCTCAGATGATGGGCCATCTGTGCCCTGCTTGGTGCCAACTCGTAAAGTACCTCACTTGACAAATGGAAGGTGAGGAAGCCTGAGGCTTCCCAGGTCCTTCTGAATGTGGAAATCGGCCCCTTTTAAGTCGGGCCAGCATGAGGCAATGAGAGGAAGGACCGTCCTGAAAAGGTACCCGGCATGTTTTCTATGTTGCTTCATGAAACCCTCACTAACCTTGTGAGGCGGGTATTTTTATCTTCCTTTTACAGATGGAGACATTGAAACTCCAAAAGGCTGAGCAGCCTCCCTGAGATCACAGAGCTAGGCTGGTGGCACCCAGAATTCGAAGGCAGGCATGGTGTGCTCGGCTCTGCACTTGAGTTTCTCAAAAATGTCAGCTATTGACATTTTGGGGTGATAATGCTTTATTGGGGGGCCTCCCTGTGCCTTGTAGGATGTCTAGCAGTATCCCTGGATTCTCTTTAGATGACAGCAGTACCTTCCCCCGGGCCCAAATTTTGACCAACAGAAATGGGTCCAGACATGGATGATTGTCCCCCTGGTGAGAAAAATCACCCCAGTCCCAGTTGAGAACCATTGCCCTCTACATATGTTTCTTCTATTGTCACAACAACCTTCTACTCTAGGTACCATTTTGCAGAAAAATATACAGAACCCAGAGAAATTGTGAGTTGACCGAGGTCATCCATCTTGTATCTCTGAGTGTCTTTGAGTGTCTTGTTTTGCCTCAGGTATAAAGTGGTAGAGCCTGTATTAAGACCAAGCAAGGGCAACATTAGAGGTCTTTTTCTTTGCCACTTTACTAGGCATTTGAAAAGTTTAGTGTTTGCAAGAATAACTGGGGCTGGGGCGGGGGGGGCGGCTTATTAAAATTCAGATTCCTGGTAGATTCAAATCCCACAGACCTGCGGTGGGCACAGGAATGTGCATTATTAAGCACACAGTGATTGGGGATGCCCTGGTTCAGGAAACCTAATTTAGAAACACTGAAGTGACCCTTCACTAAAAATTCAGGAAAAGGAATGGAGAAGATGAGTGGAAAAGGAAGGGGCTTGGGATGAGACCTGACATGCAACTACTTGTAGAATTCTGTGTGATTGCAAGACAAAGAGGCTGCCAACCTGTGCTGCACCATGTGACCTGCACGCTGGGATGCAGGGGCTCCTCCAGGCCTTGGGATGCTGCGTCCAGTGTGTTCACATCACCCCACCCCCCCTCACCGTGCCCCCACCCCCCCCCCGGTAATGTTTAATCTCAAGCTTGAATAGACTGCCTAGTTTGGAAGCTTAGTGCATCCTGAAATTCTAAAAATGGTTACAGTTAAACAGAAACAGCTGTGTCAATTTCCAATTTCCGCTCTATTCAGATTCACGCTCTATAGCCTGTCTTCTCTTAGTGGTGCTGGGAGGGACACAGGTGTGCACGCACACACACTCGCGAGCATACACACACACACACACACTCTGCTGCCTCTTGCTTTCACTTACTTGAGTTCATTTCTCCATGGAGTGGGAATGTTTCTAGTTTTCCAAAAAGGAATCACAAACAAGAGAAGCCACAAGCGCCCAGACTACAATAAAATGCTACAATATGCTTTCAAGCTGGTGCGACTAAAAAGCTGGGAAGAGAAAACGCGGTATAATGCCTATTTTTATCTCCAGCTATAATCTACCCACTTGTAGTTTCATAGCTGTCAGGAGGCAGAAAAGGACACGAATCAGCCTACGGCTCTCTGCTCTCCCCCACCCGTGTGACATGCATGTGGGTGTGTGCTCACATACACAGATATTTTAAAACAACTGTCAGAGGGTTCGATTGAACATACAGGTTCTTTGTTTTTAGGGTCTGTCCTTTTATTCCTCATTTCTTGACAGCCAGGCACAGAAGATGAAAAGCAGGCAATTAAGCCCATTTTCTGAATGCCTAGGAAGAGGGACTCCCATTGGAAGGCCAGGGGAACAGCTGTGCACCTATTAGTCTTGTTGGGCCTTGGCACACTGGGTATATGCATGTGCTAACACCCTGAACACCACTCACTAATCTGGGAATTGCCTATCTCCTTGGTGTGGGAGTGGGGGGCTAGTGGGGGGAGCATGGACCAGTGGAAATAGCACCCAGTCAATAGACCTGAAGTCTGGCCTCTTTCTGCCAGATACAAGCTCTGCAACCTCCAGCAAGTTAGTCAACCTCTCTGGTCCTCAGAATCCCCATCTATAGAAAGAGGATTAAAACACCTGTATGAGGGGTTGTTGAGAGAAATCAAGAATGAATGTAAATGCTAGGTGTTACCTCATGGCAAAAGCTAAGGAAATGCTGCCTAATAGTCTTATTGCTGTGTTCGCTGTATTATTATTTTAGTAGCAGTAGCAGCATTTGAGGTTTGATTTCTATATCAAATCTATATTCTTTTTTGTCTTCAATGGTTACGGGCCTGTATTGGCCGCATAGGGTGTTTCATGACATTCCACGGTGTTCTTACAGCATCGTCACGGGCAGGTCAGAGGAGTGACCTGCGTCATGGTGGGAGGGATAAGGCTCTGAAAGAAGTCTGTGCTGCTCTAGCATTTCCCCTTAACTTGCGGGCAGGTACGGGACTCAAAAACTAACAGAGAAGCTGGTCCCTGGAAAGCTTCTCTCAGAGGTGTCCTCTAGCTGCTGCAGTGACATCTCCGTGCAAATGGAGGGGCTGCGAGTCAGTGTGGTGATAGTTCTTCACAAAGTCCTGGCACTCGGAGTCACACACAGCTTGAGTCAGGGACATGCCTGACTGCTATTAGCCCATGAACTTGTATATGGTGTTGAACCCTCCAGGGCTCAATTTCCTCCTCTGTGAAGTAATACCTTGATAGGGTTATAGTAAAGTTCAAAGTGTGAAAACATGTAAATTCTACAGTGCCCGCTAACCTGCTAGCTAGCTATCGTGATTGCTAAAGACGGCTGGGGGGCCATCTCACCTCCCCGGGTCTGAAGTCTCAGGGAACATGTCAGCTCACTTGGGCCCCAAGCCAGTAAATGAAGGAGTGCTGTGATTTTCAAGTGTAGCTCTCCCTCTGGGCTTCACCTCCAGCCTGTGCGAGGGCCCGGAGCCACACCGCACAGTCCGGTCTTTGTCTGCAAGCCCATTAATGCCGTACAACTTGGACAGAAGAGCAGCTGTTGGGTGGTGCCTGGCTGGCTCTCAGCGAGGGACGCGCAGGTACTGCTGCCGCTATTAAGCATTTGCAAGATGACAGATTGCCTCAATGAAGTGTCCATGTGCCGCTCCATTATAATGCCTTGGGTCGGGGAAAAAAAGCCTGGACCCGCCGAAAAGCTTTCACAGATTGGAAAGTGCACAGTTTGGGTGTGTTTAGCACTTTAGCACATGCTCTGTGACTGTGCATTCAAGGCAACATGTCAGAAGAAATTAGTCTGCAGCAGGCCACATATGTCAGCCAGCCGGTGGAAGCGAGCGCCTGCAGCCGCGCCCGGCGCTCGGAAGAAAAGGCTGCTCGCCTTAAATGCCCTTGAGTTTAGCGCACCTGCGCGGTCGCCCAGCCACTCAGGCTCCGGTCGGTATTCCCCGGGAGAAGCATGAGTGTGCATGAGGAGGAAGGAATGAGGCAGTGCTGAGAAAAACATCCAGTCTGTGTCATTTGCGCTGAGAGAGGCAGAGAGACGGCCATTGCACACACTGTCACACTGTACAGCAGCTCTCCCAATGGACAGTATCAATATCTGAATGTACAGATGGGAAGGTCAAAGCCCAGGGAGGTCATGTGGCTTGGAAGTCGCCTAGCCAGAGAACCCCAAAATGCTACCTGAGCAATCAGATGCCAATGGCCCCTGTGTAGCTACAAACACATGCATGGTACACCCCTCAGCCAGCCACACAGTCAGGTGACGTGGGCTAAATTGGCAGAACTCTGCTTTGAAGGGGAAATATGGGAGAAAAAAATTCAAGCAAATATTAAACTCTGCTTTGTCTGCTAATGGGATCTCTGTTCTCTGGAATTCTGCGTTGTCAGCAAGTTCCTGAATAGCCTCAAAGTGTGGAAGGAAGTAGCAGTGTTGTACAGAGCAGGAATAAAATGCTTGTCGCTGCAGTCGGTCCTCCTGTTGGATTCGGTGGCACCAAGACACCAGTTCGAAGAGTTCTTCCTTCTACTTCATTGGCTCTCTTCCTTGGGTGGGTATGTCCTATGCATAAACCATGTGGACTGAATGTGTTTATTAGAAGCTGGACCAGTGTCCTGAGGGAGCTCAGCTAAGGGAAGACACAGGCAGAGCTGGGCCTCAGTTCTTGAGCAGCTGTGCACATTTAGGCAAGTGACTTCAGTCCTTTGGGCCTTAGCTTCCTCCATATAAAATGAAAGACGTGGTATAGACTCCAGGTTTATCACCAGTGAGACATCAGATAATATCTGTGAGGTTTAATACCATGTATTCACACACACACACACACACACACACACACACACAAATGAACATGCAGACCTACTGATACAGATATTTCACAAATAACCAGTTCTCAATAATCTATCTGAGATTACCCAAACCAGGTCAAACAGACCATGGTTTCCTTAACAGCTGAATTTCAAAGGCTCTTACCTCCACCTGTTTTCTTCCCCAGATTTCCCTGTATTCCCCCGGGGTGTAACACTTGTACCGAGGAAATCTCCTTCTTGCTTACTTGCTGTCTCTTCCCAGGAGAATAAAAAGTCTGATGCAGCCCTGAAGGCTGCCTGCCATGAATGTGGACATCTGGTCAAGTAATGAGATTCATGCTGAAAGCCTAGAAGTCCCAAAGAGATTGAGATAGGCTGGGCCTCCTGCTCCTACTTTCCCAGGGCTTTCTTTGATTCCCCTAAGACCTAAATGTAAGCCTCCACAGCTTCTCTCTGTGGGCCTGGCCCTACTAACCAGTCAGCATCATTAATTACCTCTGTCCCCTTCATACTCTCTTAGCCTCCCGGGCCTCCTTGCTACTCCCACCCCAGGGCCTTTGCTTTCCTAGGTATTCTGCATGGACTAATATTTACTCCTGTCTGGTATCACATAATAGCTTCCTCATTTCTTTTAGGTCTCTGCTTAGATGTCACTTCCTTAGAGAAGCCTTTGTTGAACACCCCATATAAAATACCAATTTAAGCATGGTTGTTTCATACCCAGTTTAACTTTTTTCATACTATACCTGATATCATATTTATTTACTAGAGGCCCGGTGCACAAAAATTTGTGCACTCGGGGGGGAGAGGGGGTCTCTCAGCCCGGCCTGTGCCCTCTCGCAGTCTGGGACTGCTCTGGAGATAATGACCTGCAGGTTTAGGCCTGCTCCCGGGTGGCAGAGGGCAGGCCCAATCCCTAGGTGCAGCCCCTGGTCGGGCTCAGAGCAGGCCGATTGGAGAGTTGGGGTGCCATCCCCTGTCATGCACAGAGCAGGGAGGATTGGGAGGTTGCAATGCCACCCCTAGTCACGCTCAGGGTAGGGCTGATTGGGGAGTTCGGGCACTGCCCCCTATCACTCACAGAGCAGGGCCCATCAGAGGGTTGGGGAGCTCCCCTCTGTCACGCACAGAGCAGGGCCAATCAGGGGGTTGAGGAGCTCCCCCCTGTCACTCACAGAGCAGGGCCAATAGGGGAGTTGGGGCACCACCCCCTGTCACACACAGAGCAGGGCAGATCAGGGGGTTGGGGCACCGCCACTGTCACACTCAGGGCAGGGCCGATGGCGGGGGGAGGTTGGGGCACCACACCCTGTCACACACAGAGCCTCAGGGCCGATCAGGGGGTTGAGGAGCTCCCCCCTGTCACAAACAGAGCAGGGCAGATAGGGAGGTTGTGGCCCCACCCACTGTCACACACAGAGCCGCAGGGCGATCAGGGGGTTGGGGAGCTCCCCCCTGTCACACACAGAGCAGTGCCAATTAGGGGGTTGAGGAGCTCCCCCCTGTCACGAACAGAGCAGCACGGATAGGGAGGTTGTGGCCCCGCCCCCTGTCACACACAGAGCCGCAGGGCGATCAGGGGGTTTGGTCGCTGCCCCGTCATGCTGATCCCGGTGCCGGGAGGCCTCGCTGCTCTGCTGATCCTGGTGCTGGGAGGCATATTACCCTTTTACTATATAGGATAGAAGCCTGGTGCACAGGTGGGGGCCAGCTGGTTTGCCCTGAAGGGTGTCCTGGATCAGGGTGGGGGTCCCGCTTGGGTGCCTGGACAGCCTGGGTGAGGGGATGATGGCTGTTTGCATCTGGTCACACCCCCTTCAGGGTGGGGGTCCCCACTGGGGTGCCTGGCCAGCCTGGGTAAGGGGCTGAGGGCCATTTTCAGGCTGGCGGGTGACTGAAGCTCCCAACCTGTCCTTTTTTCCTTTTTTTAAAATTCTGGGCCAGCTTTAGCTCTGAGGCTCGGCTCCAGCTATGAGACCGCCACTGCTGAAAGCAGGTTTCTGGCCTTTGTTTACCTTCTGTATTTGAAACAATGTTGCGGGCCTGCTGGCTGAAGCCCGGGATTTTGTTTAGCTTCTATATTTGTTACAGTGTTGCTTAGAGTGCAGCTGAGAGGCCTGCAAGGCAGGCGGAGAAGCTTGGCTTCCTCCGTCACTGAAGCAAGCAAGCCTCCCTGTTCGCGTCAGCGGCCTGGCTGCCGGCCTCCATCTTGTTTGGCAGTTAATTTGCATATCTCACTGATTAGCCAATGGGAAGGGTAGTGGCTGTACGGCTAATTACCATGTTTCTCTTTTATTAGATAGGATTGGCTATTTCTGCATGCTAGAATAGAAGGAGGACAGGGATTTGGTTGATTACTGCATCCCTGGTGTCTGGCACAGGGCAGGTGATTAACAAATGCTGTATGTTCTTTTTTTAATGAATGAAAGAATAAATGAACAACTAGTTGAGGGTGTATGTGTGGCTCTAAGAGTTCTCTCTCTTGGTGGTACACTTTTTCAACTCATTAATGTCATGATCAAGGAAGATCAAATCTTCATTTTTATGGGGTTCATGTTCTAGTGGTAGAGGCAGATTTTTAAAAGTATATACATACTTTAATTTCAGATGTTGGTAAGTGTTGTGAAGGAATTAAAGGAGAGAAATGGAAAAGAGATTGGCTGGGTTGGGGTGATGCAAATCCTTTTACACAGGGTGGCTAAGAAAAGTCTGATAGTTTCAAAGGTTCTGGGGAAGTGGAGAATTGAGGAAACAGCACATGTAAAGCCCTTGAGGTGGGAATAAGTTTCATTTATTTGAGCAACACTAAGAAAGCCAGTGTGGCTGGAGCTTGGTGGATAAGGAGGGAAGCACCAGGAGCCTGCACTGGTGGCGGAGGTCCAACCACTTAGGACCTTGCAGGCCATGGTAAGGAGCTTAGGACTTATCCTAAGAGTAATGAGAAGTCATCATGGAACAAGGCTGGCAGGGTCAGAGGTGGTTCACATTTCAGTTTACACAGTCTGTGACTTGCCTGTAACTCCACTGAATTTTCAACTCCTTTGTTGCGTCTGGTTCATGCAATTCAGAGCCCTGTCCTCAGGAGAGTTTTCTTTCTGAGGCGCTTGATGTCCTTTTCCATCATCTGGTTTTGGTTGTAGCTGTGCCGAGCCAGCTCAGCCAAGGGTTCGCAAGCCTGAGGGAGGGTGAAGAAATGACAGACAAAGAGAATAAGCTGGGTCTGGGTGGATCTTCCTGTGCCTGGCTAAGGCCACAGAGAGAGATCCAGAGGCAAGCTGAGCCGTTATTTTATAGCCAGAGGTAAACAAGGTAGTGGTCACCATAGTTACACTGTTCTTGTGAGTTTCACTTGTTTTGGCAGCACTTGCTGCATCTCCCACAGCCCATTGAGCCTCCCAGATAAGATCTAGAGAGCATCATAAGGTCAAGCCTAATTATGCTAAGAGGGCTGTGCTCTCTAAGCTGGAACTTGTTTGTGGCTTTGCCAACGGGTTAGTCTGAGGCCTCACCCTATAGCCGCTCCCTACATGTGGCAAGACAATCCATCACACAGTTTTTAAGTAAATATATTGGACATTCATTTTGAAAGAGTTGGGGTCCCATCCCCATGTTTTCCAGAGGCCTACCCTACCCCTGGGCAAGTTTTATGATTCTTAGGAGAGGGACTCTCTCATTTCTCCCTCAGTACCAATAGGTAAGTCATGGAAGGAGAAGATACCTCAGTGTCTAAACTCCAGGGCATGCCCCTGATCTGCTAAAAATGTTAGTGCATTCTCTCTCTCTCTCTCTCTCTCTCTCTCTCTCTCTCTCTCTCTTTCTCTCTCTCTATCTTTCTCAGCACTAAATGTCTATTCTTTTTTCTGATTTCCTCATAGAAGACCCTTTTTACTTCTTGTATTGGGTTTCTAGAATAGGTTGCTTGCATTTGTCTACTAGATCAGCAAATTTCCACGATTTTGAGCCATTGGTCAGAACACTCTGGCACAGAATGTCTACAGATGTGCAGGCATAGAATCCGAGGTTTGAAAACCCTCAAAGAAAATGTTGTTTCTCGTAGCAGCGGGTTATTAGGGGGTAATTGGTTGGCAAGTTATTACCATTTCTTCACCTTCTAAAAATTTGTTAGGCCAATACTTTAATACTGTTTCAAGTGGTTGACCCAAATACACGGCATTATAATAAACTTCTCAGTGGCACATTGGGCTGAGGTGGCCTGGTGTCAGTCCATAACAGTGGGAATCCTTTTAAAGTTTTTAGGGGGAATAAAACCTGTCTTTTTAGAGAAAATAATCTTCTCAAAATTTTCTCCCAAAATTCATCTTTAAACTTTGATGCCTGCTACCACTTGTTTGGTAGCAAGCCCTAGCAGATGACCAAAGAAACAACAAGCCACACATAGAATATTAATGAAACGGTTGATCATGCTTAGTTTGACAGCTTGTTTCTTTGTGAACATGTAGGCTCCCAGTTGTACATACAGAATTTTTCTCCGGGTAAAATTGTTCGTGTTTCATCTGAAGCAGTTCCCTGTGGGGCTATTTTAAGGTGTTTGGCAGAGCATGGCATGTTGCAAAAAGCATCATTTCTTCCAATTCTTCTTCTTTTTTTTCTTAAGTTTGAGAACCATCAAGTATTAGGAATCAGCCAGGGTCCCTCTCTTAGAAAGTCCCCAAATAAGATTCTGTCCTCCAGGACACTAGAATGTTCCTGACTAGTATGAAGATGCGGCTATTTCAGAGTATTCAGGGCTGCAAGTTCATATTCATGTATTCAGCAGCATGGCCTCTACCATGTTGTGCTAAGTTTTCTGTTGTCAGCTTGAAATCACCTCCATTGTAGGAGGAGGAGAAGCTTGGAACCACATTTCCCAGGATCCTGTTCTCCATGTAGTTCCAAGTTAGAGTCAGCCAATAAGAGGCGGCCTACATGATTCAGGAAGTGGATGGAAAAAGAGGCCATTATACTCCAGAGGCAGTTTAGGGAGATGTGTGAATGGATGGCAGGCTGGAGGCCTGCAGGAGCTTTGGGCAGGCTCCTGTGAATTACCTACTTCGTGTTCTAGGCACTGATGAGGAGACAGTGTGGCTATTTCTGAGTCCTCAACTGAGTGTTGCCAGCTGAGGGAGATTCTTAGAAACCACCTGTCATCCCGCTACAGGCAGAGATCTTCAGCAATGGCCTATTTGTTCTTTACTGCCCCAGCCCTTCCAATGATTGTACAAGCCTCCACATCCCTGTATTCAAGCCCTTCATATTCGGTACACTTAGAGGTTGGAGGACTAGAAACTAGGGTATGGGGTTAGTTCTATCAGACACTTAGACTGTAGCTGACCTCCACAGTCCCATGGGATACCATCAGGTGGGTCAGATTCATTTTTCAACCAGCCTAATGTAGCAGTCACCCCTTATCGGCCGGTTTACTTTCCATGGTTTCAGTTATCTGCGATCAACTACAGTCAAACAATATTAAATGAAAAAATCCCAGAAATAATTCATAAGTTTTCAATTGCATAGCATTCAGAGTAGCGCCAGGACATCTTACACCATCCCACTCTGTCTAGCCGAGGGTATGAATTATCTCTCTGTCCTGTGTATCCATGCTGTAGACCCTACCTACCCTTAGTCACTTCATAGCTGTCTGGGTTATCAGGTAGACTGTCCCGGTATCACACTATTTGTGTTCGATAATGGCCCGAAAGTGCAAGAGTAGTGATGCTGTCAATTTGGATATGGCATAGAGAAGCTGTAGAAGTGCTTTAAGTGAAAAGGTGAAAGTTCTGAACTTAATAAGGAAAGAAAAAAATATCGTATGCTGAGTTTGCTAAGATCTACAGAAAGAACAAATTTTCTATCTATGAAATTCTGAAGAAGAAAAAATAAATTTGTGCTACTTTTGTTGTCATACCTCAAACTGCAAAAGTTAGGACCACAGTGTGTGATAGTGTTTAGTTAAAATGCAAAAGGCATTAAATTTGTGGATGTAAGACATGAACAGAAAACATGTTCCAATTCATGACAATGTGTTATGCCAGAAAGCATTGAGCTGATACAAAGACCTCACCAAAGGATCCCCTGAAATGAGTGATACCAAGCCATTCACTGCAAGTAAGGGATGATTACAAAGATTCAGGAATAGATTTGGGCTGGAAGATATAGAGTTTAGGAGAGGGAGGGAGGAGGGGAGGAGGTGGGTTGGGAGGGAGATCACATTCACATAACTTTTGTTATGGTATAGTATTATAATTATTCTATTTTATTATTAGTTATTGTTACTAATCTCCTACTGTGTCTAATTTATAAATTAAGCCTTATCGTAGGCATGGATAGGGGAAAATATAGTACACATAGGGTTTGGTACTATTCTGGGTTTCAGGCATCCACTGGGGATCTTGAAATGTATCCCCCACGGATAAGGGGGGGACTACTATAATCACAGTTGACAGCACCATCTGTAAAAGAATATCTAGCACATAAATCTCAAAGGTCTCGAGAAGACACTAGCCTGCTCAGGTTTGACGTCCACGGACTTATTCACCCATCCTTGAACCTGTTTACACGTTTGGCCTTCCCAGCACTTGGGAAAGAATTGGACTTGTCTTCTTTTCTTTTTCCTTATAGCTATCATGTTTAATGGGAAACTTGGCTGGCATCTCTCTAACAGTGCTTTTGAGGCTCTCCCAGTTAAACGTACGAGGCATGGTGAGATCAGTCTTTTGCCTAAAAGATGTAGGAATGTAGTCTTGCCCAATATCTTTGTTAATTATTGGATTTAAAGCTGATCAGGGAAGGTTGCTGAAAACAGTGATGGAACAGACATCTACTACTTCCTCCAAGTTAGCTCAACATGCACTTGGTTGTGTAAAAATGTTTTCATCTTAGCTGTTTCACAGGGAAAAGGCAGCATGGAAGTTCAAACAAGATACATTTTTAAAAATAGATATGGCAGCAGAGTGAGGGGATTAGTGATGTAGTTTGACTGTTGAAACGGATGTAGCCTCCAAGAGCCATTTGCGTCCCTCTCCACCATCGTAGTCCTGCACAGCAGACCAAAATGTCTTCTGGATCAGTATTAGGACAAAATCTGCCTCCACTTCCATGCTGTGGCCAACAGTACCCCTCTTCTGAGCAACACACTCTTCTTGGCACATTAAAATATTCAGTCAGGTTGTCCTTAAGTCACATTTTAAGAAGCATAACCAGGGGCAATGTTCCACTGTTGTACCACCTTTTTGGCCCCACCAATTTTTAGAATATTGAAAAACATTCTTATTAGTGGGTAAATTGTCAGTGCTCTGAGTTCTCCCATTGCACCCCACATGCTATCACATTTTCCCAGGATTCATGATGTCTGGAACAGCAGGGGAGCTCCTAGGACCTGCCCATTCTCCTTGGTTGATACTGTTTCATACCTGCTGTTAAATGTTGTTAATTTCATCCCAAAGCACATGTGTTGATGGACGAGCTGAAATCTCAGGGAATGATTTTTACTTCCACCTTACTGTCTCCTAGTCCTGCCAATGAACAAAACTGTCGAGAATATTTATACTTTTAATATAATTCTGTATGTTTCTGGTTTAAAATAACCAAAGACAGACTCCACAACTGAGGTTCTTAATAGCCTGGTCATACACTCCCTGGACCGGGGAGTGAAACCTCAGAGAAGAGTGCCTTGAATTCCCTTCTGTTGTAGAGAGCGAAGCTATAGAGGAGGGCCTTCTCTGTTCTATTACAGACCCAGCGGGGACACACAGAACAGCCAGGGTTGACCAGGGATAAGGATACCCTCTAAAACTCAGGCCAGAGAGGGAGAATGAAAGGGCACACCTGGTCCTCAAGGTCTTCTAGTGGGTTTACAGTGTGTGGGGGGAAACACTGGCTCTGTTGTGAAGACCTGGTCTGAATTCTGATTCAGCCACTGCGGGTTCTATGACTGTGGATGCTTTAATCTCAGTGGGTCTTAGTGTATTTATTTTAAAGTGGGTATAATTCATAGGGTGATTGTGAGGATCAAAGGAGGAAATTCCTACATGAAAACCCACAACACTCAAATGATAGCTACACAAACTAAGCAACTTGCTCTTCAAGTTTCTTATTCTGGGCCATGTGAAGAAAGGCTGGGAAGATGCTCCTGACCAGGGCACACTGTGACAGTATTGTTCTGCTAGTTTCTGTGATGCACTTATTCATGTATTAGCATTCTGACTGAAGGCCCTCAGTCTCTGTGAAGGTCATGTTTCAGGAGAAAGGAAACACACTCCAATGCTTTCCCTTATCACTTCTAGGAAGATGGCCACGGAAAATGTCGTTCAATTCTTATCCTATAACCTGCCAATCCTGAGAAACCACCTCCTTAGAAATTATCCTAGGCCTCCTCAGGTTCCCCAATGCTGTGTAATACTGGCCAGCACCGTGGAGACACATACTGAGGCAAGTATAAGTTTAGCAAGTTGCCACCTGAGCAAGTTCTTCCTCCCATGATGATCCCTTATCCCCAAACCACAGGCTGTATCCCATGGTTCCTTGTGGAAACCAGCCACAGTTCCTGGTAATAGTTGCATAGCAAAGCTCATTTCCTGTGCTCTAACGCTTGGAATGCATCATTAATATCTTTAAAGTGAAGGTGGCAAATAGGAGTAACCTCAAATACCAGCACAGATCCATTAATGGAAGCTGCTGGTATACTGTGCTTTATCTGGATTCCAAGGGTGCAATCAAGGTCTTGACTCATTAGGTGTGTCATGGGTGTAGGAAGGGATGATGTCAGTTTGCTCATGATGCATTTGCCAATCCTGGTTTACAGTCCCTGATTCTTTCTCAAATAATATCTTTTTTTTTTTTGAGGTACAAAATATCAGGCTGAATGGATCAGAGGAGATTTTCTTAGGAAAATGATAGAACGCAGATTAAGAGATAGCCATCTCAAAGCAGAGTATTTTATGATTTCAAATTGGAAGGCGCCTTGTTAATTGTGCAAGTTTCTGGTGCTTCTGTTTATATTTTGTAAAAAAGAAAATGTGTATTTAAGTGTGCATATCAATGTGTCCTAGCTTTTATTCTATCTTCCCAAGTCGGATGTGTAGGCTTCGCGTTTTTAAGCAGTATTTACTTTCTTTGGCATGTTTGCACTTCTCTCCCACAGGAGATGTATCCATTTCTTCCCATCGTTTCTCTTTAGCCCTCCACCTACACTGACGTGCTGGGAAGCCACTTGGTGGTTGTCTTGCTTCCACAGGTACCACCGAAGAAGTTTGACATTAGTGCCAGGGATGCCATCTCCTGATGCTCCCAAAGCTATACATCCCCAGCGCCCATGACCTCGCTGTTCAGGGGTGTGAGACTGGCTCCTACCCCTGTCTGCATCACACTGTGTATCCTGGGCACTAAGGCAGCACTAACACATAATGAACCTACACTTCTGCTCCTGCATTGCAACCCTTGTTTGCAAAGGACTCACACGGGGTGCTGGGTGGGGTACAGAGGCCAGGTTAAGCTCCTGCCCCAGTCCCTGCAAGTGTGTCCACTATACTTCTTGCAAAACTTGGTGCACATTGCCAGTTGGCGGGCCTGTCTCCAGGGGACATTAGCACTTGGATGGTTCCAGTTCTTGGATGTTTTAGAACAGTGATGATTTAATGATTTCCCATGTTCTTTTTAATTTCTCACAGCCATTTTACTTCCAAGTAAAATGTGGTTTTTACTGTAGCCTACAGGGATATCATCTGGAATATCTGGGGTATAGAGGAAATGTTTGACTATCAGATTATTCTTTCTTCTTTCAAATGTCATTACATGTCCTTTTGTTTATTTCTACCATATTAAACTTTTATTCATTTAGTCAAAATGTATTGAGCTGCTTTGATGTACCAGGGAACAATATTGAATCCTAACCCAATAAATATGAATACTACAATCTCTGTCTTCACAGCTTTTACAATTTGGGTAGAAGAGGAGATAAACATGATGAGTGAGAAATGAAAAATTAAAGCGTTTATGCCCAGAGAATAGCCCTGGGAGGGAAAAGTTAATCCCAGGCATATGAGGGGCAACAAATGATATTTCTGACTGACCTTTGCCACCCAGCAATGGACACCAGTGTCTCTGGGCTGATGTTGACTTTGTCCAGCTCCCAGAGGCATCATTAGCCAGCACTGGACTGCTGGTATGGTTTTAAAACTAAAACAAATTGAATAAAACCCCGAGCTGGAGGAAATCTGAACTGAGAACTGCAAGGAATAGCTGCCTTAGCATAAGCTGTGTATCATCTCAAAAGGGAGCAGGTGTTGAGGCCAAAATATATGTACAACAGCTAATGCTTTACAGATGAATGTAAAAAAGCTGACTCTGTGTTTGTCCCTTAGGAATGCAAAGCAGAGTTGTGCCTGGCCCTAGTTGGACAGCTCCCTTAGTTGGAGTGTCCTCCCTTAACCAAAGGTTGAGGGTTGATTCAGGGTGAGAGCATGTACAGGAGGCAGCCAATTAATGATTTTTTTCTCCTTTGTGTGTGTGTGTGTGTGTCTCTCTCTCTTTCTCTCTTCTCTCTCTCTCTCTCAAATCAAGCAAAACATATCCTCGGGTGACGATTTTACAAAAAGGTGTGCTCAGCCAGTGCTGCTCAGTGGTTTGAGCATTGACCTATGAACCATGAGGTCATGGTTTGATTCCTGATCAGGGTACATGCCCGGGTTGCAGGCTGGATCCCCAGTGTGGGGCATGTAGGAGGCAGTTGGTCAGTGATTTTCACTCATCATTAATGTTTCTCTCTCTCTCCCTCTCCCTTCCTTTCTAAAATCAATAAAAATAGATTTAAAATAAATAAATAAAAATAAAAAAGAGTTGTGTCTGTAACCCACATTCATTTATTTATTTTTTAGACCCTCACATGTTATGAAAGGTGAGCATAAATCCAAACCAAAGAACAGAAGGCCTATAGTATAGGTGCATCCCGTTGCAGGACTGAAATAAAAGCAAGAAGGAAGACTAGGAAAGACAGTTACCACACCCCTAACTGTAGGGGTTGGTTAGCTGTAAATGTCAGTAGTCCTAAGGCGGACTGTGGAGTAATTTGTTAAATAACAGAGTGAACATGCCAGTCAGAAGCTGCTGGGAGAGTGTGCAGCATCAATTAGAGACAAAGGAAATCACTCGCTTTTCTCTGCATCGCGTGGGCCCTTGGAGGCTCAGAAGTAGCTGATCCAGAAAGAGCAGAAGCAGCAGAAGGAAAGTGTTGAGGGGGGAAGGACCAGGCAACTCAGCCTCCTGGAAGCCTGAGGGGCGGGGAAGAAAGGGAGCCCTCACTCACGCTGAGAAAACACCCGGGACCCAAGCCCAGGCTGGAAAGAAAGCCCCTCAGTCCCTAGGGAACCAGACAGAGAGCGTCTGACAGCCAGACTGAGTGTCCAGCCTCACCATCTGCTCCGCACGCCCCTCCCCAACAATGGGGGCTCCCGCAGACCTTCTGCCCCTTCCCTTCCCCCACCTTTAGCTTGCATTTAAATGAGGCCCCCTAACTTGGGGGTGGCGGGTGGGGGTCCACTCCTGTTGTGGTCTCTTCCACTGAGGCAGCCAGCCCTGGCAACCCCTCCCCCACAAACAGGAGGCCTGAGGGGAGAGGTTAAAATCTCAGCTGCCCAGAGAGATGATTACAGAGCTGCTCCCAAATTAAGCTGCCTCACTGCTGATACTTGGGCATGTGTTGGGATAATTGTGCTTGAATAGTTAATGCCTGATTGACTTGGCTGTTTTGTGTTTGACCATATTTTGAAATGCGATCTCACTGTTGGGGTAGGCAATTAGCATTGAGCCCAAGGGGCTGGAAACAGCGAGACCCAGTTGCTTCTATGGTGATTTCTTGCTTCTTTCCTGGATTCAGCACAGAAAGCTGAGTGTTCTACTGGGGCTCATTTGCCTATATTTGGATCATCTGGAATTTTGATCTTAAAGAGGAAGTCTCTTAATCCTGAACCTCAGGGTAGCTGCCCACTTTGATCTTTGTGCCCTTGGTTACAGCGGAGATTTGCTTCCATTTCAAGTCACCTTTGTTCCAGTTCAGCAGTTGGAAGAATAAAATAGGAGGAAGGTCAGGGCTCGGAAAGGCCGGGACAGAATGTGAGTGATAGGTTATAGCACAGAATCCAGAATTTTGAATGGCAGGCCCCTGAGTGGCTTTGGTGCCCTGTCTTATTTAGTTCTTTGTGGATTTGTCCTAAACATCTTTATATCTCCAGAGCCTAGAGCACTGCCTGGCTTTTAGTAAGCATTTAGTATTTGTATTTGTGGGACATGTATATGAAAGCTAGCCCAATTTCTATGTGAAACAGAAGGGAAATTTGCTAATTTTTAAAAAATCTGTTTTATTTCATTTGCAAATGGGGAACTTGAGCACCACTCGGGCTATGTCCCGTATTCTTGAACTAAAGCATTCCAGTTAAGAATTACAAAAGTCGGGCAGTGGATTTCACTTGGGGGATATTTGAAACTACTGGTTATAACCAAAAAAAAAAAAAAAAAAAGGGCCCTGTTCTATTCATTTAATCTTATTAAAAACAACAGAAGCAGGTACTGAATTATTTAAAAAGAAAAGAGGAGGTTAACTATGAATAGCCAGATGACTTCATGCACACCACCAATTTCATAAATGGTGGCATAACAACCCATTTGATGAGTTTTATATGGAAATTAAGAACCGTAATTAAATATATTATGAAACCTAGGTGATGTGTCTGAGACAATTCCAGGATTACAGAAAAGTGTAGAGGAGGTCTAAGACCAAATAATGGTAAGATGCAAGCCTTTGCAATTTCTGTAATGCAATGGTTCTCAACCTTGGCTGCACATTAGAATCACCTGGGAATCTTTTTAAAATCCTGATTTCTGGGCCTCATCCTCCGGAAATTGTTTCTTTGTTACTAATGTTGTGGCTCCACCACATAACAAAGAAACAGAATTTCCGGAGGATGGGGCCCAGAAATCAGGATTTTAAAAAGATTCCCAGGTGATTCTAATGTGCAGCCAAGGTTGAGAACCACTGCTGTAATGCCTGGGACCTCGGAGGACTAAATCTTAGCAAAATGAAGGAGTTGGATGACTTTGGCTTAATGGTGTGAATTTTAACATATCTGGAATATACAAACTTGATTTATTTGTAAATTGTAAATTGATCGTTGATGTCCCTCAGTCAAGGCACAACTTTTATGCTGTTCTCGTTATTGTTTTGAACTAAAAATGAAGACTGATTCTTGTACTTTCATGTGTTCTGTGTTCTTCTCATATTAAAAGCTTTTTTCTGTCCTTGATGTTTAAGAAACTCTTTCAAAATTAGTTATATACTTCTTTTGTTTCCTCGTCTATAAAATGGGGGTTTCCATGGTATTGTTGTGTAGATTAAATAATACATGTGATATCATTACAACTGTGCCTGACACACAGTATTTATGTATATATTTCAGTGATAATATTTGGAATTTTACTTAACTCCAGCACCTTCTTATTTATTGAGGATATAGCTCATTTGTATTTCTGTTCTGTTTAAATATGTGTGCCTCTGCTTAAGAAGACTGCAGCCTTTTCCAAAAGGTAGTGCAGACAATTTATTATAGTAAATACCTCTGTACGGTCACATAATGAGTGATAATAATTCTCAGTCACTGCCCCAAATTTGAAATTCTAATTATACAATGATCATAAATTCCTAGCAGCTGGGGCGTCTGGGTTACGTATTAACAAGGCTAAGTATTTTCGTGCATCACGTAAGGCAGAATAGAGCAGTGAATAAGCCTTGAGGTTTTTATCTTTTCATGGAGTCATAATGCCTATCTCACAAAATGGCAGAAAAAGTTAAGTAAGATAATGTACGTAAAGAACTTAGTACAGTGCTTGGCCCATAGAGAAAGGACCCAATAAATAAATAAGTGGTGGTGGTTCTTGTGGTTGTTGCTAGCTGTGGCTGCCATCCTGGGTCCCAGAAGTTGGAATATGGGCCTTTTGTTTTTCCTCGTGAGAACAGCATTCAAGAGACGCTCCTGGGGACAATTTGGCCTTTTCCAGGGCATCTGTGGTCTATTGCAAAGAAGCCATTTCTTGAAATAAATGGCAGGTTTCCAGTCTCTCCTGCGAGGTGTACAGATGATGATGGCTCTGCTGATCCAGGGGCAAAGGGTCAGTCTCCTCCTTCTATGCTCCCGCTTTGCCCCCTGCCCCACCCCACCCCCACCCCCATCACAGCCATCGTCATGATAAAGGCACCATTTTGTACTTCCTCATGTGTGCAAGGACTTTCTTTGCATTATGTTTAATCATCTTAGGAAATCTGATCTCAAGCTAGATGTTATCCCAATTGAAAGTTGTGTAAAAGTCACTTAACTAGTGGGTAACCAAGGATTCACCTTGGACTTTATTTTTTTTTTAATATATTTTTATTGATTTCAGAGAGGGAGAGAAAGGTAGAAACATCAATGATGAGAGAGAATCATTGATTGGCTGCCTCCTGCACGCCCCCTACTGGCGATCAAGCCCGCAACCCGGGCATGTGACCTTGACTAAAATTGAACTCAAGACCCTTCCGTTAGAGCAACTTGGGTTTTCTGACTGCTAAACCAGAGCTTTTCCATTGTCATCTCGCATGGCTTACCACCTCAGCACTATCTCAAACTCTAACCTAACAAAGGTCTCAAAAATTGCTCTAAAGAAACATTTTTGAGGATATTTTTTTTCTCAACTTGAGTTGTGTTTTTCTTCCTCCCCTACCGAGTACAAAATTATCAGAATCCGCACATATACAACTTGTGAAACTAGTGCGAGTCACTACTCTGAGTGATGTTACATAGAGTTTGGCTGCAAGAAAATTAAACTCAGTATCAGGAAATAGTTCCCAAGACCAATAATTTTTTTTTTTTTTTTTTTTTTGGTATAAAAGCAGCTGCCAACAAAAGAGTGAAGCAAATTAGAAAAAAAGTCTCCTAACCACAGATATAAATTCATATAGTATTTAGCTCAGCGTTCTAAGGAGGCTGAGACCTGCTCCATCTCGGTCTCATTATACAGTGAATAGTAAAATCAAATTTGAATCGGGCCTTTGGATATTCTTTATAGTACTTTCTCCTGACACCTCTGCAGCCTTTCAGGTACTGGGACTTTAGAACAGAGAACAACTTTTTAACAAAAAGGGCTTGGTGGAGGGAGTGTTCCAGCACACTCCAGGAGCAGCATTAACAGAGGAAGGTCTCCAATTTTTGAATACTTTTGGAGGCTGTCCGCATCTGTGTATCATGTGCACAGATAGCGTATTTTGCTCCAGGCCTCCTCTCAGTCCTGAGCGTACACTTCTCTGAACATGTTGCAAGAACCATTCATTTCAACCCAACACCTCTGCAGGGGCAACTTGAGGTGTAGCAAAATGGTTCTCTGAATCCTTTTGATATGCCTACTAGCCTCCGGTAGCCCCTAAAATCCTATCTGTATGTTATTATTATTAAGCAGTTTGTGATATGAGAACTCAGTTTTGGGAAACTCTACAAAAATTATCTAATAATAGTAATCACTTGTATTTGCATGGTTCATTGCATTGTATCAAGTATCCACAAACATTTTATTTTTCTTCTTAGCTCTGCCACATGGATCAGATAGGTACATTATTTATCCTTTGCAAATAGTTATACAGTCAATCCCCGGTCAGGGCACATACAAGAACCAACCAATGAGTACATAAATAAGTGAAACAATAAATCTATGTTTTTCTCTCTCTTTCCCTCTTTCTCTCTCTCCCTTCCTCTCTCTCTAAAATCAATAAAAAATTTTTAATCACACCAAAAAGGGCTTGGCCAAAGTTACATGGAGCAGTCGAGCCCGATGGCGCTCATGTGTTCTGAGACCTAACCAGGCATCCTTCACTGAGATGCATCTCCTCGTAGAGTATTTTCATTTTGAGAGAAGAGCCTGCAGATTGAAAAGTGTTTTTAATACACAAAGATTCTGATTGTGGAATTTCAGGCTTTATGTCAGGAATTAGGCAAAGGTAGGCTTTGGGGGCACCTCAAGCCCTACAGTGGAAGCCTGAAGCCAAAAGGAAGGAAGCTTACCAAAAGCAGTTTTTCTCTATCCCACAGTAAAAAGCTGACAATTTTTTTAAAAAGGAAGTGCATTTGTATCAGTGTCAAGGGTAAATAAAAGTCAACGTCCAGTAACAAATACTCAGTATTTCTTCTATTTACCATATTGTGGGGCATTTTTATTAGAGGATTTT
The DNA here is from genome assembly GCF_028538775.1 of Myotis yumanensis. Taxonomy (NCBI): domain Eukaryota; kingdom Metazoa; phylum Chordata; class Mammalia; order Chiroptera; family Vespertilionidae; genus Myotis; species Myotis yumanensis. The sequence continues at coordinate 664,920 of NW_027223772.1, forward strand.
TAATTTGGGGATATGAGTTAAGCAAGTGAATACATAGGATGAAATTTAAGGGAAATTGGTAAGCAACTAACGTAAAACAAGCCAATGTTGTGCATCTGTTTGTTTGCAGCCTGGGAAATTTCCCTGGTGAAATCTGAAACTGCCCCTCCTACATGGAGAACAAGGAGAGATGAAAGAAAAGGGCTGAGGGTTCCAGACTGGGAGGCTGTGTCAGGAAGCAGGGAAACTTACATAGGAGGCTCCTCGTGGTCGCTGCAAGGTGAGTCCATCCCTACACCTGCCTGCCGGAATCTTAAAAGCTTATATAAAGGCATTAAATGGATTCAGTCATGTATTCTGTCCAGATGGTCTCAACAACACCTTGCTCTCTCAAGGCTATGTCCTTGAAACAGCTCCTGGTGCCGGAATACTTGGAAGAACATGCATTCCAAGGACAGGGGCGGGGGAGGAGCCTCAGATTGCCTGGGTCCAGCTCATGGGTCAGCTGGCGGCCACGTCCTCTCGATGACCTCCTCCAGCAGCATGGTGGCTGTGGGTTCTGTGGGAGACTCCACTGCATAATAATTCCCTAGGTTCCTTGGAAGATGAGAGCCAGCATATACACATTTTCAGGTGCATACAACATTTGTATTGTTATGGAGCAAACAAGGTGTGTACCTTCAGGGAGAAAAGGTGGCATAGCCGTAGTTGCTAGTTATATAAACTGAGCCTAAGAGATAATGTTGATAATTGTTTTTATGTTTTCATTTGTCTCAAGGCAATGTATAATTGCTTTTGGAAGCAATTTTCTGATGGATGCTTTAAAACCCTTGTCAGATCATTCCAGTGTCTGTTTAATCTCAGTGTTGGTAGCTGTGGATTGTCTTTACTTATGAAGTTGTGATTTGCCTGGTTCTTGGTATGATGAGCGATTTTTAATTATATCCTGGACATTTTGGATATTATCTTACGGGACTCTGGATTCTATTTAATCTTTTTTAACGGAAGATAGTACCCTTGTTGAGGTTTAGCTTGAGAGCTGGATAGGCATATATATCTGGCTTCCTGGTGGGCTCTGCCAATGCCAGAGTGGAGAGCTGGCTCTCACTGCTTCCTTGCAAGTGGGTGCAGTGGAAGTTCGGCTCCGCACTTAGTCCTAACACCTTCTCAGAGAAAGTGAGGCATCAACTCCCACTGCCTTATGGCCTCCCAGGGGTGGAGTAAGACCATGCTCTGTTGAGGCCAGAAGGTGGCAAAGCAGAGGGCTGACTCACCTGCAGGGCAGGGCAGAAGGGGAGTAGGAGTGCCAACTAGCCTTGCCTCATACTTGCCTCATCCTTCCTCTTACCACCTCGTCGGTAGCAAGTGGGCACGGAGGTTCATGGCTTCCGTGGAAAGTGAAGTACTGACTAGATGTGACTCACAGATTGTTTAGTTTTTATCACTACCCAGTAGGTGGGGCAGGAGGCTCTGCTTGCTACTGGACCTCACTAACTCTATCTTGGGAGGGATCTAAGTATTAATAATTGCTTCTGTGGGGAGGGATAGTTCACTCACACAAATGGCAAGTTGGTGCTGGCTCTTGGCTGGGAGCTCAGCCAAGACTGTCGGCCCAGGGTCTTGATTATGCTCCACATGAGCCTCTTCACACGGCTGCTTGGGCTTCCTTATGACATGGCGGCTAGACTTCAAGATGTAGAAGCTTCTAGGCCTTCTTAATACCTGGCTTAGAATACTTATAATATTTGTTTCTACATTCTATTGGTCTTACACGCAGCACAGATTCAAGAGGAGGGAACGTGAATGCCACCTTTTTGGGGGAGGGGCAGCTTGGACATAGAACAGTGGGGCCTTGACTTATGAGTTTAATTCGTTCTGAGACCGAGCTCGTTAAGGAGCTCATTAACTCAAATTACTCTATCAACTCAATGCAAAAAATCTGCCGAGAGACAGCTGGTATCTCAAAAAACTCGTTAGTCGGGACACTCATAAGTCACGGCCCCACTGTATAGGGAGGGGCAGAATATTTGGAGCCATCTTTGGTGAGTAACTTAACTCCTGCCATAAAATGTCTTTATCTGTAAAATATGAAATGGGAAGAGGGAAACAATAGAACATACATTATAGAATTGCTATGAAAATTTAGGAGATAATATAGGTATCAAGTTTAGAATGACTGGTGGCACTTAGTAAGTAGTCGATACATTTTAGCTAATTTAGAAATTTTTGTGTTGATATGAGAATGGCAAATTGCTGCAAAACATTTAGTTAGAGAAGAGCATAGCTTTTTTTTTTCCCCAAGGAAGTTATTATATCTTTTAAAAAATCCAGTTAGACAATTGTACTGGTTAATATTTCCTTTGAAAACTTCAATTAATGCACTCTCTTTGATGTGCTTCCTCTGAAATGACTGATAGAGATTTTTAAAATGAGACCTCAAATCAGTAGCCATCAAATGAATGGAATAACCCATCGCTTTATTGTATAATGGCTTTTGGGGTCTCTGTTGGAATCCTTTTTCTTTTGATACTTCCTTGTGGGTATTTTTCTTCTTAATATCACTTTTTAGTCCCTCCACATTCTGCTTTGAAAAAGTAGCCCTCTATGGAGATTGAATGACTGACACTGGGTGACATGCCCTTGGGAGCTACTCCTGGTTCTCTGGAAGTGCTGATGTGCCGAGTTCGCCCTTTAGAAAAGTCACAGGTCAGCAGAGGTCAGCAGCCAGATAAATCCAAGGTGTGACCAGTGGGGCCAGAGAAATTTCAAGGAAAGTCATTTCCAGATTTTAGTAATTCTGACAAGGTAATTTCTTGTTTCGACACCAGAGATAAGGATCAATGCAAAGCAAAGTGCTACTAAAATTATAGAAGTTCATTGTTTTTATCAGTTGAAATGTTAGCCAGGTCAAACGTTTCAGTGACCAGCACATGGTGTGTTTGTAACTACCTTAATTTTATATGAAAAGAGCGATAAGGCTTCTGCCATGTTTTCATAACACTGCTAATTTTCATTCTTTTCTTTTGATTCTGTGTTCATACCTGTAATTTCCCCAAGTGATTAAGACCCCAAGTTATTTATTTTTACAGCTGACATTTCCTTCCATGATTATCCATTTTTTAAGTTTTTTTTTTTTTTAGCAGCCACATTTTATTAATGATCATTTACCATACAATAATAAACTCTGTGTCATTTAGTCCTTCCGGAATTTTCTGATCCTTGATTACAGTGTAACATACTGCCTGATTAATTGCTCATCATTGCTGTTTTCAGTTTCTGCATGCATCAGTTAAGGTAATTCCTTTTTGGCTTTATTCCCCACTGAAGATTTTCATTTTCAACAACCTTGTTAGTTGTTTCTACCTCTCTCGCTGCCTTCTTGCATTCCCTGATAGCACAGAGCACACGCTAAATCCTTGTGGGTGGTCACCATTTACTCGTTTCTGTCCAGCGCAGTGATTCCCAGATTTCTGTGTGTCTTAGAAGCAGCTACAAGGTTTACTAAAGTAGAGATTGCTGGGCTCCACTCCCAGAGTAGTTCAAATGTGGCCAGAGAATTCACATTTTTAGAAATTCCCGGGAATGCTGATGCTGTGTGCAACAGGAGCAAGCTTTGAGAACAATTGTCATAGCAAATCAGTATGGTGGTTAGAGCCTAGGTTTCAGCTGATATGGGTTCAGACCACAGCTCTGCTGCTTAACTTTCCCAGCCATGTGTTGGGAAAGTAAGATCTTACAGTTCCATCTCTGTAGCCTGCAGTTTCCACAGTCATAAAATGGGAAGAGGACTAACCATCTACCAGGGGTGGGCAAACTTTTTGACTCGAGGGCCACAATGGGTTCTTAAACTGGACCGGAGGGCCGGAACAAAAGCATGGATGGAGTGTTTGTGTGAACTAATATAAATTCAAAGTAAACATCATTACATAAAAGGGTACGGTCTTTTTTTTTTTTTTTTTTTTTTAGTTTTATTCATTTCAAATGGGCCACCCACGGCTGATCTAGACTTATAAGGATTAAATTACATGATGCATGTAAAGTGTTTAGTACAGTGGTAAGATGTAAATACTCAATAAATGTCAGCTACTGGTATTTTTTATGAGATGTGAGGAATTAATACTTAAGTTCTATTACCAAAATTAAGAAATTGTACCTCCTCCAGAAAATTTAATATTTTTCTCTGGATCTTGATTTTTCTATACTGTTGACGCAGAAATGCAACTTTTTTTTTTTTTTAAATTGGTCCTCTGGACAGAAAGATGCAGTGGAAGGATCATGAGATTTGGAATCAAGACCATGCCTGGGTTCTAATCCACCCTGCTATTCCTAACTTTGTGACTCATAGCAATTTTCTACATCTCTCTGATCCAAGTTTCCTTTAAATATTTTCTAAAGTGGTGCTATAAGTGGTAAGGATTGTTATATGTATCAAATGAGCTAGATCATTTGAAAATTTTTTTACTTTAATGTTCTGTGCAAGAATAGTTATTTTTGTTAGTTTTATTAAAAATAAGGGCCTAGAGCAATTTTAATTATACATATTTATTATCATCATGAAAAGTTGTGCTTCTGTGGAGTAATAGTTATGGAATAAAAACTTTTCCATTAGCCGTAACCAGTTTGGCTCAGTGGATAGAGCGTCGGCCTGCGGACTAAAAGATCCCAGGTTCGATTCCAGTCAAGGGAATGGTTGTGGGGGTGTGCAGGAGGCAGCTGATCAATGTTTCCCTCTCATCAATGTTTCTAACTCTCTATCCCTCTCCCTTCTTCTCCGTAAAAAAGTCAATAAAATATATATTTTTAAAAATCAACACTTAAAAAAAACTTTTCCATTAGAAAGATTTTGAGGTGGTAGTGATTTTAACTGGGAATTGCTAAACACTTGCTTAGCTATGTGGATGTGCTGTTTTCTCTTAGTAATTTAGCTTGTTCTCTTTCTCATTAACAAAAATGCTGGTTCATCTTTCAGACTTTTTACCAGGAAGAAGTTAACATCTGAGTGGCCATATTTCAAAATGATGCTGAGTGAGAGAAAGAAAAAAATTGTTATATCTGATAATGGTTGGTCCAAAAGCACACTTAAGAAAACTTTGTTCTCATAGTTTGAGTTTCTCATTTTGATAATAAATTTTAGACAAAAGTCGGGGACTTATATTTAGTTTGTATTACAGGATTCTTTCAAAATAGGAAAGCAGTTCCACTTAATCACATTTTGAAAGATGCAGCAGTAGACGTTCTGTTAGGCACTGTGGGAGATCTGCCTGCGTTAGATACATTTTTCTCTCACATACAGCAGGACAACATAGAAAATCCCTACATGTGTCACAAAGAAGATAAAGTCAGAGGGCTGAGCGCTTGAAGGGGAAGAGGTTATTTCTGGCCGGGAGATCAGCACCTTCCCATTTTCAGGCCACGTGCTGAGCCACGTTAAGACAATATATCCGAGTGTCACAAGGAGGCTGGGAAGAACTGGGTGAGCCCAATTTGTTGACCTTCACGAAGGATTATATTTAAACCGTCTCAGACGGATGAAAATCTATCCTCCACTGGGGAGGAAATCCTTGCCTTGAAGGAGATTCTCTTACCTTCTTTCTTAACTCATTTCAGGACTTGACAGCCTTTGCTTGCTGCCCAGGAAACTTGCTGATTTGTCCTTTCTGGACTTGCTTCCTGTTAGGCAACCACCATCGTATTTCTGGGGGCCCGCATGTCATTGCCTCATCAGTTGATTAACCAATTAAACAGATAATTCTGAGACTCGGGATATAGTACTGGTTAAGAGCATTGAGAGTCAGGCAGTTGGGATGAGAGCCTTGGATCCTCCACTTGCTTGTCCTGTGACCGTGGGCAAAGTTACTGCAAACCTCTGAGCCTCAGTTTTTTTTACCCAGAGAGTGGGGATAATAGGATTATTGTAAAGATTAAATTTTTAGAATGCCTTTGGGTTGAACTACATGAACTCTCCAATAGGAGACCATTTTGAACAATAAAAATAGCAATTTTATGTGGTTCGAATTAATAAATGGCTTATCAAAGTACCTTAGAATCTACCCCAAACTCAACATTACTGGCAATTTTTAGAAACAAAGGAAAGGCTATTATTGTTGCTACTAGAGGCCCATTGCAGGAAGATTCCTGCAAGAATAGGGCTTCCTGAGACCGGAGCGTAGCAGAAGAAGGGAGGGAAGCCCAACGAGGCAGGCTTCGCTCCCTTCTCCGCTGCCTCGCTCCCTCCCTTCGCCGCTTCGCCCTTGGATCCCTCCCTTCTCTGCCACCTGGGCTCTCTCCCTTCTCCTCCGCTTTGCTCCCTTGCCAGATCACAGGTCTGGGGCCCGGATCCCAAGGGCAGCGTCGCTCACTGCCGGCCCCACCTGCAGTATGCAAATTTAACGGCCATCTTTGTTGGGTCAATTTGCATACTCTTCTGATTGGGTAATGGGTGTAGTGAAGGTACAGTCAATTAGCACCTTTGTCTTTTATTAGTGTAGATTGTTACCATGGTCTGCAATATCCAGGCTCAGTACTGGAGGATAGTCCTGTAAACCATTAGACAGTGGTGAGAACATTGATTTTGGAGCTGGGTGTGATGCCACAGATGGGTGGGTGATGCAGCAGCATCTGGCTTGACCTGCAGAAGTTAGAGAGACTCCAGAGAGGTGGTAGCATTTGAACAGGAGGGTACGTTGGAGATTTCTGGGTAGACAAACCAATGGAGGAATTCTCAGCAGAGGAAAGAGCATGTCCTCAGGGCACAGAAGTGGGAGGGAATGTGGGAGATTTGGGGCCTGCGCTGATTCCGTATAAGAAGAGTGTAAAAGTAGGGCTGTGGGAGTGGAAGGACTTGAAAATACAGAGAACAGCCATGGCTTAAACAAAATGTAGGTTTTATGGGGGTAGTGTCATGATTGGTTTTGCAAGTTTCAAGGTTCTTCTGGAAATTTTGAAGAGAATGATTGTCCTGGAGCAAGTGTAGACATGTAAGGAGTCTTCATAGTGGTCCAGCTAAGCCAGTGGTTCTCTACCTTGGCTGCACATTAGAATCACCTGGGTATCTTTTTAAAATCCTGATTTCTTGGGCCTTATCCTCCGGAAATTCTGTTTCTTTGTTACTAATGTTGTGGCCCCACTCCATAACAAAGAAACAAAATTTCCGGAGGATGAAGCCCAGAAATCAGGATTTTAAAAAGAGTCCCCCGTGATTCTAATGTGCAGCCAAGGTTGAGAACCTCTGAGCTAAGCAGTAATGTATGCTTAAACCCAGGGCCTTTAATGTAGTTTTAAAGGTCCAAGTGATGCCCTGGCTGGTTTTGCTCAGTGGTAAAAGTGTTGGCCCCTCAGACTGAAGGGTCATGGTTTAGATTCCTAGTCAAGGGCACATATCTCGGTTGCAGGTTAAATCCCCAGCTACAATCAGGGAGCATACAGAGGCAACCAATCAGTGTGTCTCTCCCAGGTGTTATCTCTCTCTCTCTCTCTCTCTCTCCCTCTCCCCCCCCCCCCCCCCCCTTGCTCCTTCTCTCCCTTCTCACTCCCTCCCACTCTCTAAAAATGAATGGAAAAATATCCTCAGTGAGAGTTAAAAAAAAAAAGGTTTCAGTGATGGGTGGGTTCAGAAGAGTGAAATGTAAATTGACCCCTGGGTTTGTACAGAAAATAGAGCAGGAGAAGGAAGACTGGGCTCAGGGAAATGGATAGGAGAGGCCTAAGACCAAAACGAGTTGAGTTTGGGGAATGCCACATGCAATTTGAAGGAGAGATTTGCCTTCCTCTGACTTCCCAGAGCCTGTGGTTTCTGATCAGACTGCAGAAAGAGGTTTTGTGCTCTAGGGGGAGCCATGGAGATTGATGAGATCCTTACCCTGGCATTTACCCCACGGGGGCAAATTACAGTTTGATTTTTCTGATTTCACCACAGTGCCTCCTTCCCAAGGATTTTGGTCATGTACCTGTACTGAAGTCATGGTTAATATGTAAATAAATAAATAAATAAATAAATAAGTACTATCTAATAAAAAGGGAATATGCTAATTGACTGCCCTGCCCTCAAAGATGGTGGCGCCCACAGCCACAAGATAGCGGCACCCAGTCCCCTCAGCCCCGCAGCCGCCCAGGGCTGCCCGAGGCTCAGGTAACCAGGGCCACCCGAGGCTTGCGCTGACAGCAGTGATGGGGTGTCACTTTCCCCTGATCACCGGGTCACCTCCCACACCTGAGGGCTCCCGAACTGTGAGAGGGGGCAGGCTGGGCTGAGGGACACCCCCTCCAGTGCATGAATTTTCATGCACCGGGCCTCTAGTAAATAATAAATAAATAAAGACTGCTTACTGTGTTTTAAGCACTGTTTCAAGTGTTTTCTGTCTAAATTTTATTTAATTTTAGTAACAACTCTATGAGATAGGTAGTGCTACTAATCCCATTTTATAAACGACCAATATGAAGCTCATAGAGGTTAACTACCATGTCCAAGATTACATAACTAGCAAGCACTGAAGCCAGGAGGCACACTGAGGTGGAGTGCTCCAGGCACTGTGTTGCTAAGTATTATGCTTTTATATATTAGGCCTAGGCTAGAAAATCATATGTTCCCTTACTATTGGGGTGCTTTATAATAGGATATTATTGGTTTTTTAAATAATTCTTTATTTGGTCCAAATTATTTCACATAGTGTTCTGAGGTTTGTAGATTCAAAAAAGACAACCCATGGATTAAGTTATTCTGCCTAGCCCTGGCTGGTGTGGCTGAGTTGGTTAAGCATTGTCCCAGGCACCAAAAGATCGCCAGTGACTCCCAGTCAGGGCACATGTCCAGTAAGGAGTGTGCGGGAGGCAGCCAATCAACATTTCTCTCTCACATCCATGTATCTCTCTCTCCCTTTCCTTTGTTCTCTCTTTGAAATTAATAAACACATATTTTTTAAAAACATTCTTCTGTCTAATGCACATTCTCCAATGGGAAAGATTCTGGATTTTGGTTCTAAATAATCTTATTGTATTCGGTTTCTTATTTTGTTACACTTTCTAGTTTGGGGCCCCTCTTTGAGAGGGGTCAAAGAGGAGTTACAATTGCAGGTGATATACACTGAGTGGCCAGATTATTATGACCACCCAATCAGTACTTCGTTGGGCCACCTTTTGCCTTCAATACTGTGGCAATTCTTCTTGGCATTTACTCCACGAGATGTTGAAAGGTGATGCGAAGAATCTGACCCCATGTCTGATGAATAGCACTGTCCAGTTCTGTGAGATTTGATGGTTGTGGAACCAGCTGCCAGATGGCTCTTTTAACTTCATCCCACAAATGTTCAATTGGATTGAGATCTGGTGATTTGGGGGCCACCTAAGCAAGGTAAAGTCTCCCTCATGTTCTTGAAACCACTCCAGCACAATATGAGCACCGTGGCATGGTGCATTGTCTTATTGGAAGAAGCCATCTCCATTGGGATCCGCCATCAACATGATAGGATGAACTTGATCAGCAAGGATACTTAGGTATGTTGTGCTATTCAGACGTTGTTCCACACAAATTAAAGGGCCCAAATCATGCCAGGAAACATGCCCTAAACCATAACACTGCCCCCACCAGCTTGAAGGGTTGTACTCATGCATGTGGGGTGCATGCTTTCATGCTATTTCCGCCAAATTCTCACTCTGCTATCTGCATGATGCAACTGGAAATGTGATTCATGGGACCACATGACTTTTTTCCAATGCTTGACTGTCCAATCCTTGTGTTCCTGTGTGAATTGGAGACGTTTTATCTTGGTAACTGCAGACAGCAAAGGTGTTCTAACAGGCATTCGGCTACCATATCCCATATGATTCAGTGTACGGCTAATTTGCCTACAAACGTCATGTGGTCATAATAATCTGGCCACTCTGTGTGTGTATGTGTGTGTGTGTGTGTGTGTGTGTGTGTGTGTGTATTATATATTCTCTGGGTAAATTACATTTACTGTTTGTTTTTGTTTTGACTGAGAAAGAGCTTTTTTATTTTTTGTGTGTTTTTTTTTGTTTTGTTTTGTTTTGCTAAGTCACCTGTCTATATCATATACTGGTGCTGGCATTCCTACAATGATTCTGTTCATCCTTGCTATGGACTGTGTTTGTGTCCCCCCAAATTTACATGTTGAAGGTCTAATCCCCAATGGGCTGGTATTTGAAAGTGGGGCCATTAGGAGACTCTGTTTAGATGAGGTCCGTGATGGATTACTAGCCTAATAAGAAGAGGGACACCGGAGCTCGCTCTCTCCACCATGTGAGGACACAGCAAGAAGTCATTGTCTGCAAGAGGGCACTCACCAATCTCCAGAACTGTGAGAAACAAGCATGTGTTAGTTAAGCCACCCAGTCTGTGGTATAGTGTTATGCAGCCCAAGCTGACTAAGACAGGTCTCCTGGGACTCTTCAGTGAGACACATCTCACCTCTGCTGTGGACTCCAGCAATGGCATGACAGTCCTCTGTGTAAGGGAATCCCTTACCTTTGGAGCAGCCTGGTCATTGACTGATGGGAAAACCAAGCTGCAGTTTTCCTTCCATAGTTGTGCTTTTATGAATAATTTAACTGGGCTTTGTCCCTCCCTATCTTTAATTGCACTCAAAGAGTGTTGGCATTAAGAATCCTATAAAAGACAGAGCAGTTGATTATTCTTGTCATCCAAGTAAGCACTCACATTGGAGCAGTAAGAAGCACTGCACAGAGATGGCACATTAGTAGAATTGCGCTCTCGAGGGCAGATGACTCGAGCCAGCCTGACTCCGTAGAGCAGAAAGGCAACCAAGCACAATGCCGAGGAGTGGGGTAAATATTGAACTGATAAGAAAGTATCTCGAAGAAGAGAAAAGATTAACAAAAATCCACTCTCCTACCCAATGATGGAACTCTTATCCTCAGGAAAGCCCAGTGCTCTTCCTGGCTTGGGTATAAACTAGTGGTTTGAGTGAACATGCTCTTTTTACCTACTTGCCTTTGCGTGTGGTATTTCCTCTGTCAGGAAGACCACCCTTACTGGCCCACCCTCATTCTTCTGGAGAATTCCTACTTGGCCTTCCATACCTAAATAGCAACAATGATAGTGGCAAACACTGGCATAGAACTTACTATGCATCTGGTATAGTATAGGGTGGTGGTGGGGCAGTGGGAGTATCTACTTTAGATGAAGGCAATAAGGGCTTGCATTGTCTGTGAAAGAGAGCTAAGCTCGAGTTGATTTCTCTTCCCCACTCCCACTGCTAACAAGCATTTTTTGGTAGAAAAACAAAACTTTTTTTTATTTTAATTATAACATACTCCAGAAAGCACACAAATAGCTTAATGATTTAGCTAATTATCATAAGGTGAACACGCCCATGTGACACCACTCAGATTAAAAAGAATATTACCAGCTCCTTGGTACCCTCCCTCCCAGTCAATGTGAAGCTCCTCTGACTTCCAACATCCTACACTAACTTTCTAATAAATGGAAACCTTTGGTATATATTATTTTATGGTATAAAATTTGGCATATATTATTTTACTCAACATATATGTGTGTGAGCTTCATCCATGCTGTTGTGTTTAACTGTAGTTCATTCATTTTCCTTGCTGTATAATATTCCACATATTTGTCTTTCCTGTAAATATTAACTCGCTTCCCCCTTTATGGGAACTCTTCATTCTTTCTTACTCCAGTAGACAACTTCTAACATATCCTGAGTGTACATGTCTAAATCATGGTTGCCCAGGACTGGACACCAGAACAATGCAGGCCAATCATGGTTTCTGTGCTCATGCCCACAGAAAAAAGGGGGCCATTGTAATACTCTCAACAATAAATGTTTTTTAAAAAATTATTTAAAGATTTTTTAAAAATAGGATCAGAGAGAATGTTATCATAAGAGATTTTGCAAGTGCCTGGGGCCATGTTCTCTGTGAGGGGGAGTCATTGTTCACTAGGAGATAGTCAGGCTTACACTTGGCAGTGTGGAGAGATGGAGAGAACACCTTCGTGGTAGCCCTGGCTTCATTTATCCTGGAGGCCCCGCCACATATTACTTTTCCTGTTGTTATTTATTTGATCCATTAAATTACTCCTTGGCTTAAGTTAGTTCAGGTTGGTAACCCATTACAACCAGAAGAAATCTTGCTAATAGAGACATGTTACACAGACCAAAATGTACAAAATCAATAGCTGTGGAGCTTCTCTGCCTCATTGCCTCACTTCACATCAGTCCCTTAAAAAACAACAACACACTGAACTGAATTATATTTAAGATCCAGATGCAATTTTTGAGGAATGTTGAGGGTTGTAAATTTTGTCAGTATAAGAAAAAGTATTAGAATCTGGAATAGTATTTTATGAACAGCACTGTACTCTGGATGCCTGCCCAGTACTTTCTTCATGCTATTCTCACTTCACTCACAATAATCCTCTCCCTTGAGTCTTGGTACCCCTGAGCCTAGGTCACAGAGCCCCAGTGAAACATGTCAACCCTGTCCTCTGGCTTCAAGTACTCATGCCTGGCACATAGAAGGAGCTCAACAAGTATTTGTTTTGTGATTGCTACCCAAATTCAGTACTCACTGTTTAGCTGCAAGATCTTTCCTCATTTGTGGATGATTGCATAACATGTGTCTACCAAGAGCTACTCCATAATCTCTTTTGTGCTTCTGAAATATATATTCTTACTTGATAAACGACTCCCTACCCTAATGAGCAACTTTAGAGTTTACTTCTTCATTCTAACACATTTCAACCTTCATGTTTAGCCCTCTTGTCCTTCTCCCAACTCAAAGGAAACTATGTCCTTATTTTTCTTTAAAGCTCGATCCCATCTGAGAGACAGTGTTCCTACCATATATTTAGTCCCTCTCTCTGGCATCTTCAAACTCTGCATAGACTTCCTACCCAACCTATGTGTTTCTCCTTCACTTGGAAAGAACATCATAGTATGATCTTGGTGTCTGCTCTAGCTACCAGCTTATTACTTTTCCTTTATTGACACATTTCTTTAAAAATAAGCTCAAGGATATATTGATTACCTGTCTTAAAACCTTGAAATATCTTCTACCCACTTCCAAGGTAACACTCTCTATCTTCTTGCTCAATCTCTGTCCCCACCCTCGGCTTTTCTCCTTCCTTTCTCTGAGCTCTGAACACTGAGCATTTGTGAAAGTTCAGCCTGGGTCCTGGGCTCTTTCTCCTGCCACAAATGTTCTGCCTGCTTCCTGAATAATGTCTGCACAATTTACACCCAAATCTGTAACTTCCACCTTGTTCTCTCACTCAAGTTTTAGCCCTGTTGTCTTTAATTCTTGCCGAACATTCCCACTCCATTGTTCCATTTTCTCCCTTCAAATAAACACTTGCCAAAGTGAGCTCATCCTTCTCCTTCCATCTAAACTGGCTCAGCATGCTCGATTTCTTTCCTTCATCAATAACACCAGCATTTCCCCACTTAGGCAGGCTTGAAAACTCCATCAGCATCGATGTGCCCTATCTTTCATTGCTCATGGTAATCAGTCACTGTGACTCTCGGAGATTATTCTTTGGAAAGATTCTAGCAGCTATGCCTTTTCCCCCACTCCCACACCTACCTATGATTTATATCAGCTGGTGCCATTACAAAGCTCATAGAAGAACGTTGCATCTTTCTTTCCCCATGTTTTCCTTTCTTGATGGACCTATAAATTCTTCTCTCTCTGAAAGATATTTTCAGCTCTAAGGTATTTTCAGAACCAAGGTTACTGATCAACATGAATTCCAGGAATGAGCAAGTCTTCCCCTGGCTAATTCTCCTGTATCAGCTCATGTCCTCTACGCTCTTTATAACTTCTCACTTAGAAGATACTCCCAAAGGGCTGGCCTATCTTAAATCTGAAATTTATGATCAAAATACCCTAACACATTTTACAACAGCCATCATTCTCACCTAGAAAAGTGTGATGGTTCCCATGCATCCTTATTTTGATAGTCAGAAAAATTGACTACTTATTTCTACATATTATAAGGCATGGAGAGGCTGTGTTTACCATTCTGTAAACCCTGCAGTATCTAGCTCAGGGTTTTGCATGTAGTGAGAATTTAAAAAATTTTTTTTGATGAATAGATGGATGTGAGGGATCTGTAACCACCTCAGTAATACATATTCTTTGTAAACAACTTCATAATATTTAAATTTTAGGACCCAAGAGTCAGCCATTGGGGTAGATAGAATATGTGTTATTTTGCCATTTTCTGCTGAGGACTGAAATAAAGAGAGGTTGTGAATTTCCCAAAGTCATACAGGTATTTAGGAACATGATTAGGCCCAGAAACGGATCTGTTTTCTACAACCTTGTCACTAAGCACTAAATCACGCTTTCTCAGGAGATCAGAAGACCAGGCTTTGGAACAAATTATATTTAGAATTGAAATCTCTAAATGAGAATTTCCTCCCTTAGAATATTTGAGAGGTGTGTAAATATTAGCAAAAAATATTTTAGCCCAGCCAGTGTAGCTCAGAGATTGAGCGTCAATCTATGAACCAAGAGGAAGTCATGATTTGATTCCAGACAGGTCACATGCCCCGGTTGTGGGCTTGATCCCTGGTGGAGGGTGTGCAGGAGGCTGATAATCAATGATTCTCTCTCATCATTGATGTTTCTATCTCTCCTTCTCCCTTCCTTTCTGAAATCAATACAAATATACATAAAATATTTTAAAGTTAGCATATTCCCATAAGAAATTTGATTGTTCCTCTTTTAATGACAGGTAAACAATGACCTAAATTTAGATATTTTAGTTGCTATTATTTTATAATATTACCTCAGGAAATTGAAGATAAGGAAAGAATGTTAGATGCTATCTAGATTAATCTGTCATTATAGGACTCCCTTTCACTCCGAGATATATGGAAAGGGCTTGAGGTGCTTAAATGAAATGAGTTGAATTGTCCTAGGACACTGCACTTTCTGGGCTGGTGTTCTCTTCACACCTGTCCTTTGTTTTATCTGTGCCCTTTGTCTAGCATCCCCTACCCCCCTGGGAATTACCTGAATAATGATGTCTGTCTCAGGAAAACTTGTACTTGTCTGCCTGGCAATCTAAACCCTTCAGCTTTCTCTATTCTAGACATTCTTTAAAATTCCTGGTCTATAGATGTCAACTTGCTTTTATGAAAGGAATTTCTGTTTCTCAAATGGGTCAAACTCAGTTCTATGTAGGCCTCTGAACTTGGTAGACATTTGGGAATATTCTATCTCAAAGATTTTGCAAGTTTGGATCTTTGGATAATTCACGTCTCAGCTAGATATTACTTCCTTTAAAAGGATTTTACTGACTGCTACAAATGAAATAGTCTCATTAATTTTGTTGTATGCATTATTATCTACCATTATCTTGTATATTTGTTTGTTTGTTGTAGGAGGCAATATATATTTGTCAGGTGAATGAATGGTTAATTTTTACAAAAAAATTTTTTTCTGTCACTTCAAGGAATTTTGGGTATGGGCAGGTGAACCTGTATTCTCAGTCTATCCAATTGATTCAATTTCTTCTCTGCTTAATATTTAGGATTTTGAATCTCAACAAATAGAGAGAATGTAGCTCAACATAATGAAACTCATAATGCAGGCCCACACCTGACATCATACTCAATATTAAAAGGTTGAAAGCTTTCCCTTAAGATCAAAACAACTCCCACCACTTTTATTCAGCCTCATAATGGAAGTCCTAGCCAGAGCAATTAGACAAGAAAATGAAATGAAAGGCATCCAAATCAGAAAGGAAAAAAGTAAAACCGTTTCTATTTGCAGATGACATGATGTTATATAAAGAAAATCCTATAGACTTCAAAAAACTGTTAGAACTAATAAATAATTCCAGTAAACTTGCAGGATACAGAATCATTATGTAAGTTGTTTCTATATACTAACAATGATGTATCAGAAAGAGAAATTAAGAAAACAATTTCATTTACAATAGCATCAAAAATAATAAAATGCTTAGGAATAAATTTAACCAAGAAAATGAAAGACCATAAACTGAAAACTATAAATTATTGATAAAAGAAATTGAAGAAAAATCAATTTGGAAACATATGTCATGCTTGGACAAATGGGTGGAAGAATTAGTATCATTAAAATGTCCATGCTAGTTATAGTGATCTACAAATTCAATGCAATTCCCATGGCATTTTTCACTGAAATAGGAAAAACAATCCTAAAATTTGTAGAAAGCCACAAAAGACCATGAATATGTAAAATAATCTTGAGAAAGAAGAACGAAGCTGGAGACATCACCCTTCTTGATTTCACCCTTGAGTACAAAGCCATAGTATAATCAAAGCAGTGTGATATTGACATAAAAAAACAGATACTTAGATCAATGGGACAGAATAGAAAGGCCAGAAATAAAATCATGCTTATATGATCAATTAATTTACAACGAAGGAACCTAGAATATACAATGGGTAAAGGATAGTCTAACAGATGGTGCTGGGAAAATTGGATATCCACATGCAAAAGGATGAAACTGGACCACTATCTTACATTGTACACAAAAATAAACTCAAAATGGATTAAAGACTTGAACTTAAGTTCGGAAACTGTAAAACTCCTAGAATAAAACACCCTGAGTAAGCTGCTTGACATTGGTTTAGGCCAGTGATGGTGAAGCTTTTGAGCTCAGCGTGTCAGCATTTTGAAAAACCTAACTTAACTCTGGTGCCATGTCACATATAGAAATTTTTTGATATTTGCAACCATAGTAAAACAAAGACTTATATTTTTGATATTTATTTTATATATTTAAATGCCATTTAACAAAGAAAAATCAACCAAAAAAAATGAGTTCACGTGTCACCTCTGACACGCGTGTCATAGGTTCACCATCACTGGTTTAGGCAGTGATTTTTAGATTTGACATAAAAAACAAAGGCAACACAAGCAAAATAAACAAGTGGGTTGAATTAAACATTTCTGAACAACAAAGAAAACTATCAACTAAATCAAAAGGCTACATATGGAATGGAAGACAATATTTGCAAATCATATTTCTGGTAAATGGTTAATATCTAAAATATAAAGAACGTATATAATTCAATAACAAAAATTAATGATTAAAAGGAAATAAATAGACATTTAAGACATACAGATGGCCAACAGGTAGATGAAAAGGTGCTCAAAATTACTAATAACCAGGGAAATGAAAATCAAAACCACAGTAAAATATCACCTCACATGTGTTAGAATGGCTATAATCAAAAATAGATAAACAAATTGCTGAGGCTATGGAGAAAAGGGAACCCTTTTGCACTGTTAAATTGGTGCAGTCTCTATGGAAAACACTATGGATGTTCCTCCAAAATTATAAGTAGAATTACAATATAATCCAGCAATCCCACTTCTGGGTATATATCCAAAGGAATTCAGAGAGATATGTACACTCTTATGTTCACTGCAGCATTATTCACAATAGCCAAAATATGGAAACAACCTAAATGGCCAATAATGAATGAATGGATAAAGAATATATGAGATGCACACACACTCATACACATACAGACACACAATGGAATATTATTCAGCCATAAGAAAGAAGGCCATTTGGGACAGCATGGATGGATTTTAGGGCATTATGCTAAGTGAAGTAAATCAGACGGAGAAAGACAAAGATTGATATCATTTATATGTGGAATCCAAAACTTATACCGAGACTAGAATGATGGTTACCAGGAGTTAAGGTTGAGATAAAAGTAGAAATATTGGTCAAATAGCACAAACTCTAATTATAAATGAGTAAGTTCTGGGATCTAGTGTACCAGAACAGTGATTACAGTGAATAGTACTGTATTATATGATAATACTGTATTAAATGTTCTCACCACAAAAAATGCTAATTAGGTGACATGATTCAGGAATGAGCTAACACTATGGTGGTAATTACATATTTTACAAGTTAGAAGTGTATCAAATCAATACAGTTTAAGTTGATCATCTTAAAGTCACACAATATTATATGCCAATTATCTATCTATATATAAAAAGGTAATATGCTAATTAGCCAGGACGCCATCATGACTGCTAAGGAGGCGGCTGCCTGCGTGTGTGCGGTAGGGTGTTGCTCCCAGAGACAGGTGGAAGCGGGGAGGCGCCTGGAGGAGGCAGGACGATCCCATGCCCAGGAGGGCGGGGGTGAGAGCCCATAGCACCCCCCTCACCAGTCCTTCGCCACCCACTACTCGCCCTCAGAGCACCCTGGCACTCACCTGCCTGGGGAAGGAGCACAGCGTAGCAGGCAGAAGGTTTCCATGCTCTCCTCTGGCGCCATGACAGGGCGGAGCCGCCATGTTTCTCCGGAGACGGGACAGAAGCGGGGAGGCACCCAGAGAAGGCAGGACCAACCCGAGGCGACTCGAGGGACTGAGGGCAGGGCTTGAAGTGGCCAGAGAAGGCATGAGGGATCGGGGGCTGGGCCAGGTGTGCTGGAACTCTGCGTGGAGAGGATCAGGTATCAAGGCAGGGTGGCAGGGTAGGTGGGCCATGCGATTTTGCGTGCTGGACTCCTAGTTGATATATATAAAAGGCTAATATGCAAAGTGTCCTCTTGGGAGTTTGACTGGAAGACCAGGAGTTCGATCACTTGCTATGACATGTGCTGACCACCAGAGGGAGGCACAGGGAAGGAAGGCCTCAGCAGCAGCTGGAAGGCGCTGATCAGCCCTGATCACTGGCCAGGCCTAGGGACCCTACCCGTGCATGAATTTTGTGCACCAGGCTTCTAGTATTTCAATAAAGTTGGAAAACTATGTAAGATGTTGGTAATATTGGTAGTCATTTTGACATATTGATAACAGAAGTTGCAAAGAATACTATTGTTCCAAGTAATTGGTACACAGCACCTGAGTCTACCTGGACATTCTTATAACATCTAAAGCAGCGGTTCTCAACCTGTGGGTCGCGACCCCTTTGGGGGTCAAACGACCCTTTCACAGGGGTCGCCTAAGACCATCAGAAAACATATATATAATTACATATTGTTTTCATGATTAATCACTATGCTTTAATTATGTTCAATTTGTAACAATGAAATTGGGGGTCACCACAACATGAGGAACTGTATTAAAGGGTTGTGGCATTAGGAAGGTTGAGAACCACTGATCTAAAGGATTAGGCTACATAGAAAGATGCTGAAGCCCAGAAGAATAAAAGGCAAACCCTTTTGGAAAGAAAGCAAAATGCCACCTGCACGCTGTCTTCTAATCTCATCTGCAAAGTGCCTCTGCTCTCCAGGCATTGGATATGGGACATGATGGTAGTGAGAACTACACAGAAGAGGATATCATGAAAGTGTTGCGAGTATGAGAAGGGTGGGATTGCTTTTCTTCAAAAGCCTGCATCAAAATACCCTCCTCCGAGTTGGGATTTGGCTATTGCCTTACCAGTTTCTGTGACCCAGGCAGGCATTGTGACGTCCCTATATTTTCCTCAAGTTTTATGAGCCCAACATAAATGGACTTTTAGATCCCTTGGGCTTTGTCTTAACTAAAATAACAGTTCTCTGTCATTATATGTTACCTTGGTGCCCAGGGAGGCCAAGGCAATGTTTGTTTTGTTTTGTTGGTGGCATTCGGGAGTAGTTTCTTAAAACATTATTCTTCAGAATAACCCTGAGCTGGTAGGTGTTTTTATGACTGATTTTCACATTAAGGGAACAGATTCAGAGAGGTTACACAACTTAGCCTAGGTCTTACCACTAGTAAGTGGGCAGAACCAGGAATTGAACCTCCATCTATCAGATACCAAATCTGTTCATATTGCTATGTGGCAGCATGCAGCAGCATCCCTACTTGCAGAGATGAAGACTTCACTATTTCTAATCTATTATGGATTAGCTTAAATTGTTGGAAAGCAATTTCAGATATTCAACCCAATTGTGCTTCTTTTTATTTTTATATACAGTTGCTCTATGGGAGCTATACAGAATGTCCACCTTTTCTCTTTTGTGACAATCATGTTCAAATTCTATATAAAGGAGGCTAATATGCAAATAGACCAAATGGTGGAACAACTGATCATTATGACAGACCACCAGGGGGCAGACGCTCAAAGCAGGAACTACCCCTTGGTGGTCAGTGCGCTCCCACAGGGGGAGCACCACTCAGCCAGAAGCCGGTCTCATGGCTGGAGAGCACAGTGGCAGTGGCGGGAGCCTCTCCCACCTCCATGGCAGCACTAAGGATGTCCGACTGCAGGCTTAGGCCTGTTCCCCGTGGGACATCCCCCGAAGGCTCCCAGACTGTGAGAGGGCACAGGCCAGGCTGAGGGTTCTCCCCCCGTCCCTGCCCTGAGTACACGAATGTCATGCACCAGGCCTCTAGTACTTACTAGTAAATAAAAGTCTCAGACATGATAGTTAGGGGTGGATTCATAAAGAGGTGGAATCTGGGGAAGAATCATGGGATGTGGATTGGTGGAAATGAGAGAAACAGACAGTATTAGTAATCAAATGTGAAAATAACAGAATGATTTGTTAAATGCTCATTGTGTCCAGTATTGTACATGCACTTTCCATTATCACGAGAAGTTATTTGGTGATTGTGCAGTAGATGGATGATGTTCTCATGTTATAGATGTGAAATCAGACTCAAGAGATGTGAAGTCGTCCAGTTCACCCAAGTATGCATGAAGATATTTGAAACCACACCTTCATGACACCAAAAGATATGTTTTGGTACTAGCCTAGGCTTGCACCTTTTACATAAGTTAAGTTACAAAAACAGTGTTACCTGGATATCAGTCTGAATTCAGTGGAGTATAGTCCCCATCTTACACATGCTCTGCCAACATACTCCCATTTTGTCCTCTATTAACACTGGAGAAGATTCCATTGCCATTTAGGCCTTTTTAGTTAAGACAAAGCCCAAGGGATCTGAAAGTCCACTTTCATTTATTTCCCTCTCTCTGGCGTATGCCCTACAACCTTAGCCAGAGTGACCTGCAGTGAAGAAGTGCACGTGCTACTCATCTTTTTCGCTACCTTTCTTCCCATAGGCATTTGAGGCAGAGAGCAGGGGAATAGTGAAGGTCAAGGGTGGCTTAACTGATGCTGCTATAATCCTTTCTGACTCTTGCTGCTTCTCTGGGTAACTCAGATCAGCTGCTGGTGCTGCCTGTTAGGCTGGCATCTACCCCTGGGCTCTATTTGGGAAAACAAAAGTCAAAGGGGAGGCAACATTGAGGTGTAGGTGCCAGGAAAGATGACATTCATGGAAATGGGCAAACTGGAAGGAGGAGATCTGGATGGGCACCATTGAAGGTTCCTGTGATAGCAAAATACACATCATCCGCTCTATGGAAATGGTGTGTTTGAACTGAATTTTCCCTTCTCAGCTGCTATTATGAAATCAAGGATGCATTCCCACGGGGATAAAAAGAAAATCCTCAAAAGACTCAATTAGAACCTTTTGGTGAACATGTGGTTGAAATGGTGGCCGGCTTCCTAGACCACGTAGGACTGTTGTCCCACTTGGTGGTTCACGGCTCCTTTGCTGTGATTTTTTCAACTCCTCACTCTCAGCTCTCCCCTAGGCTGTCAAGCTCACCCCTGCTCCCTTTGGGATGGTATGTTTGTGCCTGTTACTGAAGAAATAACTGCACAGCCAGTCCTAAAACACTGGGAGTTTTCTGGCTGGATGTACATGTCACATTTGTATTCAGGTTTGACATCATACTCTTCGTTATCATTCTCTGTGCCTGTCTATCATCTCTTGGTCTGTCTATTATGAGAGCTCTTTCCAGTTATCAGAAAACCCAATTTCATAAATGGCAAGTTATGTCCCTAACTCTGCCCCCTGGATGATTTGATCTTGGGCACCAGGGAGAGTTGCTGAGCTTCGGAAGGACATCATGCACAGAAGACACCAGGAGATCGAAGAACTTTGGAACACCTGCAGGCATAAGGAGGGAGGAAAGGGCTACTGGGAAAGATATAATTGCTTTAGAAACATCCCTGTACTGGTTTCTATGCAGGAAACCTGTAATACAAATTCGTTTAAAAGCCTGGGTCAACAAGAGTCACGTCCTGTCCTCTCAATTTATAACACCAACACTTTCTCGAACTTTGTTATGGCTGAGGGAAGGAGTCCTGTTGATACAAACCCTATTACAGCTCTTCTTGAAAAGAGGAAAACGATTTCACAAATGCTTCCCTCTCATTTATTGTTGTTACCATTTTCCCCCAGACTACTCTCATTCTCAGCCCATGTGGAAAATCAGAAGGTTATTTAAAATTAAATGATGGTGGTTCTGAGCTGAAAGAACTTAAAGAAAAAAGAGAGGGAAGAAAAGCATCACATCTTGACGGGGCTGGGAGTGAGGTTGGGAAGGTTCCAAGGAGGCCCAGAAGAGCTGTTGGCACGTGGACTCTTAGGACTTAGTGTGACCGTGAGGACCCAGGACATGCATCCTTCCTCCCTAGACAGTGACTGAGGTTGTGGAAACCTAACAGAGTTTAGAAAGGATGGGAAGAAGGTACAAACAGAAAGTTAGTGAGTTAGGAAAACCAGATTGAGTCCTTGATTTATAGTAACTATTTTATAATACATATCTCTAAGCATTTCTTTCTATTAGTATACCTATAAAAATATCTTCATAGAATATCTATGAGAAATAAATCAAAATATCTTCATAGAATGTCTGTGAGCACCCAGCCAGCATGGCTCAGTGGTTGAGCATCAACCTATGGACCAGAAGATCACAATTCAATTTCCCCCACCCCTGTCAGGGCACATGCCTGGGTTGCAGCCTTGACCCACTGGGGCAGTCATGCAGGAGGCAGCCAATCAGTGATTCTCTTTCATCATTGATGTTTTGATCTCTCTCTCACCCTTCCTCTCTGAAATCAATAAAAATATATTTAGGATGTCTATGAGAAATAAATCAAATAAATAACACACACATATAAATATATATATATATATATATATATATATATATATATATATACACACACACACATAATGCACACATATAGGTGTGTATATATACACATGTGTGTATGTGCATAGGGTGTCCCCAAACATGTATACACACACTGAATAATTATAAAGGCAGTGTTTACTAAAATACATTTCATTTTTAAAATTGAGCTATCAGCTGGAAGTATGTATACAGTTTTGGGGCACACCCTGTATATAGCCATATATATTGCACACCACACATATATAGATCTTAATCAGGACAGGGGTCAACACATAAAAAGTTCCTTTTAATAGTAACGGTATAAACTTTTCTTATTGTAGGGTATGAAGTCCCTCTTCAGCTAACTTTTGCTTTAGTTTCACTTGTCTGTATGTGATGATGTTCAAATCACTCAACAGGGCCTTCCATGTCTTCTCGATCTTGTCTGACTGCTAAGAGTAAGAAGAGCATAGGTGCCACAGTGACAAATCAGAATTCAGATCTGTGCTCTGCCACTTAGGAGCCATAGAACCTGAGACAAGCTACCGCTCTGGGTCTCAGAATTCACATCTGGATAATGGCATTATTTATTGCCTCACATCACGGCTGTGAAACTTTATGAGGGGAAAAGTATGTAACAGCACTGAATATATTGCCTGGTATATAGCATATACTAAATCAGGGGATTGGCAAACTTCTGTCAAGGGCCAGATAGTAAATATCTTGGGCTTTGCAGGCCTAGCTTAATAGCTTGAAGCAGCCGGAGACGATATATAAAGGAATGAGTATGGCTGTGTTCCAATAAAACTTTATTTTTAAAAGCAAGTGAGTACAACAACGTGGATGGACCAACAGGGTATTCTGCTAACAGAGGTCAGACAGAGAAAGACAACTGCCATATGATTTCACTTATATATGGAATCCCAAGGACAGAACAAACAAACAGGCTCATGGACACAGAAAACAAACTGATGGTTGTCAGAGGAAGTGGAGGTGAGGGGATAGGACAAAAGGTGAAGGGACTTAAAAGGTACAAATTTCAAGTCTTTAAAGTAAATAAGTCACAGGGATGTGATGTACAGCATAGGAAATATACTCAAATAACATAATAACTTTGCATGGTGACAGTTACTAGACTTGTTGTGGTGATCACTTTGAAAGTTATATAGGTGTTGAATCACTGTTTTGTACACCTGAAACTAATATAATAGTGTATGTCAACTATCCATGTATATAAAAGCCTAAGTGACCATCATAACCGAATGGACAACCGAACAGGCTGCATGGGCGACTAGGCTGGCAGGGGGTTTAGTAAAGGGCGACCAAATGATTGAGCAGCAGGCTGCATGGGGCGACCAGGCCCGCTGGGGGGTCAGGTGAGGGCGACCAGGCCAGCAGGGGGGGCAGTTGGGGTCAACTAGGCTGGCGGTGGGGAAGTTGAGAGTGACCAGGCCAGCAGGGGAGGCAGTTAGGGGTGATCAGGCAAGCAGGCAGGTGAGGATTGGAGAGGGTGCAGGCTGGACTGAGGGTAACACCCCCCCCCCCCCCCCCGCATGAATTTTGTGCACCGGGCCTCTAGTAATTCAATAAAATAAAATAAAGACAAGACAAGTGGGTCAGTTTTGGCCTGCGATCTTTAATTTGCAAATCTCAGCACTTAACCAATATTAGTGTTGTCCCCTTCCCCCAATTGTCTTCTCTGAGATTTAGTTTTTTATGTGTATAATATTGAAAATAGCACCTACTAAAATAGAAATTTATTGAGTATCTGCTGTATACAAAGTACTGAACAACGAATAAATGCACTGAACAACAGAATGAATAGAATTTGTTTCCACCCTGAGGAGTTTACAGGGTAACAGAAAGTGTTTAACTTACCTAAACTTGGTCTTCTTAGCCAGATAATGGTTTAAGAGTATTTATTTCATGAAGTTACTGTGCAGAAAAAATAAAGCATCATATTTAAGTGTAGCTGCAGTATAAGCCGTTATGGAGAAATGGCTTTAGGCTTTACCCTTTTTGCTCTGAAGAACTATAAAACTGGACACAATGTATGAAGAAACTGTCTTCAGACATTGGACAATAGATAGCATAGGGCTATGATTCCTGAGCTAAGGGAAATGTTTCACTACAGCCCTTCTCCTGGGGCCACTGTCCAAATTTCAGCACAGGAAAGTGAGCCTAATTCAAAACAAGGAGCCCGGGTTTGTTTGTTTTTTTAAGTGTTTGTTTACTTGTTTAAGAAGTGGTTTCACTGGGTAGAGGCAAGAGCGATTAGAGTTGGGGCTGCACAATGTAGTAAGAGAAGGCAGATGCCCAGATAAGACAGCTTCAGAAAGCAGCATCAAGGTCCACGTGAGTGTTGGGGTGAATAGGAAGCTGTGCATACACAGATCAGGATTCAGTAAGATCAGGCGAGAATAGCTATTGGCTAACTATGACCCAAGCAGAATCATGGAGGTTGCATAGTGCAGGGAAAAGGAGCTATAATCATCTGAAATGGAGGGACCTTATAAACACCCTGGGAATTTGAGATCCCTACTCTAGACCTATTATTTAAAAGCTTAAAATTAAGCCTTGGGACAATAAAGCTGATCTGTCAATGAGTTGTTTGTCAGGACAAAACACAATAGTCTTTAAAGAAAGGCAATAAAATTTAGATCTAAAAAACAATATAATATCCTCAGTCAAGTGTATACTAATGTATATGAAGACAATGAGGAAATAGGACAATGTAGCACTTAATGAGGAGAAAGATGAGTCAGGAGCAACAGAACCAGAGATAGCACAGATCTTAGAATTAGCAGACATAGTACTCTTTTCACACCCATCCCCCCTTCAACCCCCATCCCTGACCTCTGGGAACCACTAATATGTTCTTTATTTCTATAATTTTGTCAGTGCAAGAATGTAGTAAATGGAGTCATATGGTAGTCAGCCTTTTGGTATTGGCTTTTTTTACTCAACATAATTCCCCACAGATGCATCCAAGTTGGTGAATGTATAGGTAATGTGTTCTTCTTTATTACTGAGTAGTCTTCTGTGGTATGGATGGATCCGTTTGTTTAACCAGTCATCCACTGAAGGTCCTCTAGGTTGTCTACACTTTCTGACTGTTACAAATAAGCCAGCTATGAACGTGTGTTTACAGGTTTCTGTGTGTGGACATAAGTTTTCATTTTTCTAGCATTAATTCCCAACAGTACCACCGTTGGGTTCTATGGCCGCTGCATGTTTCATTTTCTAAAAAACTGCCAAACTGTTTTTCATCGTGGCTTTCTCATTTTACTGTAGTCCCAACAGCAATGTATGAGTGACCCAGTTTTTCTGGACCCTTGCTAATATTTAGTCCTGTCACTATTTTTTGTTAGGTTTAGCCATTCCAATAGGTTCCATTTTAAATTGACATAGTTTAAAAGAAAAATAATCATTGATCATAATAAAGATGTAGTAAGTACATCAATGACACACAAAGTAGAGTTCAGAGTTCAAGGAAAGGAGTATTACCAGAGATAAAGAGGGACATTTCATAACGATATGAACTCTGGATTAATTATTAATTAAGTATTCATTAAAACAACATCGTAATACTAAATTTGAATTTATCTATAACAGAGCCTCAAAACGTGAATCAAATCCTGATAGAACTAAAAGTAAAAATAGACACATCTACAATCAGAGTTAACATTTTAACACTTCTCTCTCAGTAACTAATATGACAAATAAACTAAAATATGAAATATATAGATTTAAACACTATCAGTCAAATGTACCTATGAATAGTTATGGAATACTGTAGTTAATAATTGCAGAATAATCTTTCTTATCAAGATTGCATAGGATATTTATTAAGAGAGACTATATGCTGGACCATTAAAAAGTGTTTACGAATTCAAAATTATTGAAAACTTATACAGTATAGTCTCTGTCCATAAAGATTAAATTCAAAATCAATAATAAAATAGCCATATAATTCTCAAATACTTGCAAATTAAGCAACACACTTCAAATAATCCTTGCACCAAATAAAAATGTACAATTAGAAATTATTTTACTAAATTATAACAAAAGCATAAAGTATCAAAGTTTGTGAGGTTCAGATAAAACATTGTTTAACTGGAAATTTATAGTGGTAATTGCTTACATTAAAAAGAAGAATGGGCCGAAACCGGTTTGGCTCAGTGGATAGAGCGTCGGCCTGCGGACTGAAAGGTCCCAGGTTCGATTCCGGTCAAGGGCATGTACCTGGGTTGCGGGCACATCCCTGGTAGGAGATGTGCAGGAGGCAGCTGATCGATGTCTCTCTCATCGATGTTTCTAACTCTCTATCTCTCCCCTCCTCTCTGTAAAAAATCAATAAAATATATTTAAAAAAATAAAAATAAAAATAAAAAAATAAAAAGAAGAATGGTTTGAAATCAACCATCTGTGCTTGTATCTTATGAAGATATAAAAGGAAGAGCAAATTACACCATATAAGTAGAAGAACAGAAAGAATAAAGTGGAAATTGATGAACCAGAAAGTGAAAAAGAAAAAAATAGAAACAAATGGTGAATCAAAAGGAATTATTATCAGAAAAGATAAATAAAGTTGAGAATTGGTCTTTCTTTACTGGGGTTCTGCAAGAGACTTAGACTTAAAGAATATTACTGGATTGTCTGTTTTCTCTACTCTTCCAAGGAAGTTACATAGGGAATATTATTTAAAATCCTTAAGAAAAAAATCATGTCATTTCTTATAATAGATGCCTATAAAGCATTAGAGCTTAATTCTGTCATGGAACCCCAGTTGAAAAGATTTGACCCAGCCAAGCTGAAAAAAAAATTAAAAAGAATTAGAAATTACTAATATCAGAGATTTAGAAGAGGTTATCACTATAGATTTTATGGGCATTA
The DNA here is from genome assembly GCF_028538775.1 of Myotis yumanensis. Lineage (NCBI taxonomy): Eukaryota > Metazoa > Chordata > Mammalia > Chiroptera > Vespertilionidae > Myotis > Myotis yumanensis. Next base: position 692,715 of record NW_027223772.1, read on the forward strand.
AAATTTAGAAAATACTATAAATAATTTATATGCTATGAAATTTAAAAACTTAACCTTGATGTCACAGTCAAATATCATTCATGAACATATATGCAGATATCTTGATAAAGTATTAGGAATGGAATCTGGAAATTTATAATTGAATAGTATATATGACAAAGTGGGATTTATCTCAGAAATGAATGCACAGTTGTTTTAACACTTGAAAATCAATTAATGTAATATATCACATTAGCAGAATACAGGAGAAAATTGATGATTAGCTAAAATAAGTACAGGAAAAAGATAAAATTCAACACACACTTATGGTAAAATATTTCAGCGAAATAGGAATGATAGGAGGTTTTCTCAATATGATATAAGCTATTGGATGGTGAAGGGACTGATTGCTTTCCCTATGATACTGAGAACAAGGCAAGGAAGATTGCTCATACCACTCCTACCGCTGCTGTTCAGCATTGTGCTGAAGGTCATGGCTAAGGCAATAAGGCAAAAACAAACAATATAATGGTAAAATGATAAATATGTATATATAGAAAATTCATTGGGCTTTGTTTGTTGTTCTTTTTCTAGTTCCTTTGAATGTGAAGTTAGATTGGCTGAGCTTTTACTTGTTTCTTGAGGTAGGCCTGTAATGCTATTTTTTTAAAGCATTACTTTGTTTATTTATTTTTAATATATTTTTATTGATTTCAAGAGAGGAAGTGAGAGATAAGAAACATCAATGATAAAAGAGTATCATTGATTGGCTGCCTCCTGTATGCCCCACCCTGGGGATCGAGCCCGCAAACAGGGCATGTGCCCTGACCAAGAAACAAACCGTGACCTCATGGTTCATAGGTCAACACTCAAGCACTGAGCCACGCCAGCTGGGAAGCCTGAAATGCTATTCATTGCCTTCTTAGGGTGGCTTTTGCTGTGTCCCATAGATTTTGGGTTGAGGTGTTCACATTTATATTTGTTTCAAGGTGTCCATTGATTTCTTCCTTGATCTCAGTGTTAACCTGTTCATTGTTTAGTCAGATGTTGAAAGTGTGTGTGTCCCCATCGGGGAGGTGAGGCATCTCTAATATGTACTGGCGTGTGTACTGCCTCTTGGAGGTGCATGTGTTTGCCCTCTGTCCCTTTAGTAAACACCGACTTTGGAGAGTTTTCTGCACCACAGGGATGTCACACCTCTCTCTGGCCTTGGATTGTGAGGAATGCTTTCCAGTTTCTGGTTTGTCTCTCCAGCTTTCAGCATTTCTCTCATTTTTGTTTTGGTCACAGGAAGAACCAGCCATTGCCTGACTGGTTTCTAGCCCTGGGGTCACACTTAGTGCAGTGGTCTCTACCCGGAGATGATGCACACACTTACTAAAGGGCTTCTTTTTTACATCTGATCTCTAATCCATCTGGGATTTCCTTTCCAATAATACATGCTATTTCAGATTAAAAAAAAAAAAGTATGTGAGCGGACACAGAAAAGCATCTATTGTAACATTCCATTTATAGGAAACTTCCAGAATAGGTAAAGGAACAGAGACAGAAAGCGGACCTGGGGTTGCCAGGGGCAGAAATGGGGAGTGAGTACCCTTCATGCACGGTTTCCTTTTGGGGTGATGGAACTTTCTGTGCTAGATAGTAGTGGTGATGCTTGCACAGCACCGGGAATGTACTTCATGCTCAGGAATGCCACCACTTAAAATACAAATGATAACTTTTCTTTATTACTTAAAAAGAACTACACCATAGAAAAATGAAGGCTAAGAATAGAAAGAAGAAAATGATAGAAGCAACCCTCCCCCCAAAAAACACCCCAAATCATAAAAATAAAAAAATAATCATTCCACTGAAAAAAAGAAAAACATAACAATGAAAGAAAATAAAAGAAAAAGGTCAGCCCTAACCGGTTTGGCTCAGTGGATAGAGCGTCAGCCTGCAGACTGAAGGGTCCCAGGTTCGATTCCGGTCAAGGGCATGTACCTTGGTTGTGGGCACATCCCCAGTAGGGAGTGTGCAGGAGGCAACTGGTCAATGCTTCTCTCTCATCGATGTTTCTAACTGTCTATCCCTCTCCCTTCCTCTCTGTAAAAAATCAATAAAATATATTTTTTTTTTAAAAAGAAAAATGTCAAAGAAAGGGTTAAAGCAAATCTTCTGATGGGAAAGGGTGAGCACTTCAACATGCAGATCTAGGGCTGGCACTGAGGCATTTCCCAGAGGCAGCTCCTCCTCTGGGGCAGGCTCTGGGGAGGGGTCTTCAGGCAGCAGTGGTGGGGCCTCAGTTACATCTTGAGATGCTGCACAGGCGGCCCCAGTTCCAGCGCTGAGCAGATTGGCTGCTGGAGATGGCAAAACATCTGCATCGGGCTCCTCGAGAAGGATGATAGGTGTTAAAGCAGGAACCAGCGCTGCCTCCTGCATGAGTGATGGAATTACGATAGAAGAAAAGATCCCCCACGTGCCTGCATTGCCACGTGCCCCCAAAGATAGAGCACAGCTGCAGCCCAGGACCCACCCAGGACATCCTCCTGCAGGCAGGCCAGCAGGGGGGTGGGCTGAGGCCTGTCCTTGCTCCCCATCAGCCTCTGGGGGTGCTCCTTGTGTGTCTGGCACCAACCTCTCCCCATAAACTCACATGCACCTCCACCCTCTATCCCACCAACACTTGCATCACATTCTAATCCACAGGCTCTCAGTCCCCAGGCCCAGTTGTTTGGACTGGGACGTGGTGACCCAGGTTGGCATGAGAAATCAAGAGCTGCCTGTGGAGCCTGGACAGCGTCGGGGGAGAAATCCTTCTCTGGCCAACCACAGGCCCTGGCTCCCCAGACCGCCAGGTGGCCTCACACTCTTCAGGCCTGCTCTGGCCCTCGGGGGTGTGGGCATCTGGCCTTCACTCATGCACATGGGGAGGGGGTCTCCGTCCAGCAGCTGCTGCTGCTGCACCATGTCCTGGGTTGGGTGCTGCAGGGACAGTGACCAACAGCCAGTGAGAAAGCCTCAAGCCCTGCTCAGCCCTAGTCGCTGCTGCTTCTGCTCCCAGATCAGGCCCAGCCCTGTGTCTGCACAGACCTCCAGATCCAGGGCCCATGGGCGGCAGAAGGAGGACTCCTTCCCCGAAGCTGCCCAGGCTCCAGAGTCCTCCCCACCCGGAGCCACTCAGTCCCCACAGGCCTGCTCCACCCAATCTGCCCAGGCTTGGCAGGCAACTCCCACTTTCCAAGTCCAAACTAAACTGGTATGGTATCCATGGGTCGAAAGATCTGGCGCCCATGGAAGCAGAGCCCAAGGGTGAGAAGGTGGGGGAAATGGTGGTGGGCTGGAGGGTGATAGAGAGAGGTTGGTTCCAGACACACAGGGGCACCCCCCCAAGAGGCTGTCCAGGAGCAAAGATGGGCTTCAGACCACCCATCTGCCTTGGGGGGGCACATGGAAATGTGGGTGACCTTTTCCCCTCACACAACTCTAGCACCAGCCCAGGAGGCAGAGAAGACTCCTGTTTCAAGGCCTCTCAAACATCTGGAAGAACCAGATGCAGGGGCAGGCGTGGGGGCCCCACCAGCCCTGGAGGGATGTCCTCCTTAGCGGCCGAGCTACCTTCAGCTGCAGTTCTGGAGCCCGGGCACCCTGACCTGTCTCAGACCCTACCTCCTCTGCCCTGGGAACCTGCTTGCCCCTTCCCGCCAGAATTCGTCCCACCCCTCCTCTTCTTAGACATTTTATTTCTTTCCATTTTTATGGTTTCCTTTTTTGTGGTGTATGTAGTGTGACTTACTTTACTTTTTAAATAAAAGTAAATGTTTGTATTTTAAATTGTGCCATTCCTGAGCATGAGGCATATTGCCGACGCTGTGTGAGCATCACCGCTATCTAGTTGCAGGATGGTCCATCTTCCCCAAAAGAAACTGCACCCGAGTCCTCCCTCCCACTTCTCCTGCCCCTGGAAAGCCCTGGTTTGTTTCTGTCTCTGCTCTGTAACCTGTTCTGGACGTTTCCTCTAAATGGAATCTTACCATAGGAGCTTTTCTGTGTCTGCTCATATTCTTTTGCTTATTTTTTATCTAAAATAGCATTTTTGTTATTTGAAAGGGGAATCCCAGGTGGATTAGAGATGAGATATAAACAAAAAGAAGCCCTTTTAGTTTCATCATCTCAGGGTAGAGACCACTGTGTAAGTGTGACCCCAGAGCCAGAAGCCAGTCAGGCAATGGCTGGCTCTTCCTGTGCCCAAAACCAAAATGAGAGAAAAGCTAAAAGCTGGAGAGACAAACCAGAAGCTGGAAAGCATTCCTCACAACCCAAGGCCAGAGAAAGGTGTCACATCCCTGTCGTGCAGAAAACTCTCCCAAGTCGGTGTTTTCTAAGGGGACAGAGGGCAAACTCATGCACCTCCAACGAGAGGCAGTGCACACGCCAGTACATGTCAGAAATGCATTACCTCCCTGATGGGGACACACACACTTTCAACAACATCTGACTAAACAATGAACAGGTTACCACTGAGATCAAGGAAGAAATCAAAAGATACTTTAAAACAAATATAAATGTGAACACAACACCCTAAATCTATAGGACACAGCATAAGCTGTTCTAAGAGGGAAATTAATAGCATTACAGGCCTACCTCAAGAAACAAAGCTCAATTAAACAATCTAACTTTACACTCAAAGGAGTTAGAAAAGCAACAACAAAGCCCAAACTGAGTATAAAAAAGGAAATAATAAAAATCAGAACAGAAATTTAAAATATAGAGTCTAAAAATCAATAGAAATGATCAATGAAAGCAAGAGTTGGTTCTTTGAAAAAATATATTATTTCAAGATGGGCCATGGACCTGAAATAAAAGTTAAATGTATAAAGTTTCTAGAATAATGTTTGGGAAAATATATTTATAACCCTGTGATAGGTAAAGTGTTCTCTGAAATCACTGACCATAAAAGAAAAAAAAAAAGATACATCATTACTCAAAATTGGAAACTTCAGCTCATTGGTAACATAATCCTATCTAATAAAAGAGCAATATGCAAATTAACTGTCACTCTGCGACAAAGATGGTGGTGCCCATAGCAGCCGTGGCAGGATGCTGGCGGCGTCACCCCGGCAACATGAGCCCTGCAGGCAAGTGCTCCCCCAGGCAGCACCCAGCAGGGCCTGCTTGGCGGTCGCCACAGTGACCCCAGAGCAGGCAAGCGGGGCCCGCAGGCAGCACCCAACAGAGCCTGCTTGCCCATCCCTGTGGTGTGAAGCAGGCAGGCCCCGCAGAGAGCAGAGAACCACCGGAAGCGGGCCCAAGCAGTCAGTAGGACATCCCCTGAGGGCTCCCGAATTGGAGAGGGTGCAAGTCGGGCTGAGGGCCACCCTCCCCCCCCCCCCCCGCCGATGCATGAATTTCATGTCCCGGGCCTCTAGTTAATATATAAGTATGGGAACAAATACAATACAATAGGGCCTTGACTTACGAGTGTCCCGACTAATGAGTTTTTCGAGATACGAGCCGTCTCTCGGCCGATTTTTTGCTTTGAGTTGTGAGCTAAAATTCAGGTTACGAGCCAGCTTCGGATACCCCACCGCTAGTTGGTGCAGCGAACGTCACAGTGAACGCTACAACATCAGCCCAGCATCACGTGTCTCACTCGTTCACTTTTTGATTTGACATATGAGTAATTTGAGTTACGAGCTCCGTCACAGAACGAATGAAACTCGTAAGTCAAGGCCCCACTGTATAAATAAATGACAAAGGACTTGTATGCAGGGTGTATTAAAAAACCCTTCTATTCAATAATAAGAAAACTTCTCAATAACAAATATGCAAATTACTCACTTGGCAAAGGAAGATATATATAAATGACCAATAAGCACTTGAAAGTTGCACATTATTGGTCAACAGGGAAATGCAAATTAATATTGAAATATGACTATACATCTAGAGTGCCCTAAATTTAAAACCTGACACCATCAACTTCTGGCCAATATGTGAAGCAACTAGAATTCTCATACATTGCTGGTAGGATTGAAAAATGGTACAACCTATTTGAAACTGGCAGTTTCTTATAAAGTAAAATATACTAATATCTTATGACCAAATAATTTCATTCCTAGGCATTTGCATAAGATAAGTGAAATCTTATGTCTACAAAAAGTATTTTTATGCATATTCATAGCAGCTTTATTAATAATAGCCCAAAACTAAAACAATTCAAATGGCCACCAACAAAACAATGGATAAATTGTGTTATAGCCCTATAATGAACTGTATTCAGCAATTAAAAGGAGGGGATAGATTTGGACATTAGTAAGGAAGGATCAGCATTAGTTAGTGACTGATTGAAATAGGACAAGATAAAGAGAGAAACTATACATGGCCTTAAGGTGATTACCTACTTGCCCAAGAGAAAAATGAAAAAAAATGCATGGAAGGAGAAGATTTAGGGATGTGAGCAAGTGTATAGATGATGATTGTCTGAAAACTACTTCAAAATGATTTTTTTTTTCAATGTAAAGTAGAGAAAGTTTCTCTACTAATTGTAGGTTCCAGGTGGTCAAAATTCGCTTGTTTCAATATTTCAAAGTTTTTGTGTCTCTTTGCTGGACAGAATTTCCATTCACTTCAAAGGGTCCTTTGGCTTTGTGAGAGTACTGACAAGGGTCTGGAGAGAAGATTACTTACCATGCTTTAGTATTTCTTGTTTTCATTTCTCACCAAGTGTTTGAAGTCCAGGTATGTGTGGGCTGCCGATAGGACAGATGACTCCTTGTTTACCCTTCTCTTAGGTGGTATTTCAGCTGAAGGAATTGGGGCTGAGGTACATTATTTTTAATGTTTCAGAATGGTGGTAAGAAAGGAAAGGGAAAGCGTCATGTAGTGCTATACAGCAGGTCCTTCAGGATTCAGTGAGCACATTCACTTCTTTATTTTCTATGAGAGCTGTTTTTGCTATGTAACAGTTTCTTAAGGGTAAGGACTGCCTTATTTATCTTTTTACCGATCCTCCCCTACCATGAAGTAGAGTAGGTATTCAATGACTGGATGCTGAAGGAAGGAGTGAATTTGCCTCTAGAAGTTTCATTATCATTACTTCCTCTGAGATATAAAGTTTTGTTGTTAAAAGCAACAACAACAAAAGTAAACAAGAGCACCAAAGTGGATTTTTAGAGAGCCTTTCAATAAAAAAGGAAAATAAGGCAAGCCCGATATACAAATGGAAAGACCCTTGACTGAAACTGACATTAAAGACCACATGGGTAGGATAAGAGAGAAAAGGGGAGGAAAATCAGATTCCCGAACTGTCTGAACTCAGAAACCAAAAAAAGCAGAAGAGGTGGATCAAAGAATCAAAATGCCATTAAGGGGAACAAATGGAAAATAAAGGGGCTAGGGCAGTGATGGCGAACCTTTTGAGCTCGGTGTGTCAGCATTTTGAAAAACCCTAACTTAAATCTGGTGCCGTGTCACATATAGAAATTTTTTGATATCTGCAATCATAATAAAACAAAGATTTATATTTTTGATATTTATTTTATATATTTAAATGCCATTTAACAAAGAAAAATCCACCCAAAAAAATGAGTTCACGTGTCACCTCTGACACGAGTGTCATAGGTTCGCCATCACTGGGCTAGGGTGTGCCTGCAAGATCTAGAAGCATTTGCTTTAACTATAGAAACAAAGGAAGGTCACATGGAAACATGGGCGGTGCCCACTGTTACTCAGGAGGAAAGCTGGGATTAGTCTGACCTCACTCTCCACTCAGTGACACCTCTCTAGATCATACACCCCTGGTTTTTAACCCATTTACTTGATAGCCAGCTTAGAATAACGCCTGCCCATGGAGGATCCATGCACTGACAACTCAGCCACCTTGCATTCTTCTCACCACTTCAATGTCCTATTAAACACTTTAACCCTGACCTTGAAACCACTTCTGCTTCACTGTTTAATGTGTTCCATTCAAAACACAGCATACGTTCTGGTATCCTCCAAGTCTAAGGGACTAATCTGAGGTGTATACAAGAATGACTACAAAGAAGAAAAGTAAAATAATTAATTATTTTTTAACAAAGAGAGTGCATGGCTATCTTTCTCAAATATTATTTTGTGTTGGAGTTGAAGTCTTCCAAGTTGATACTGTGGTCTGAGAAGGAAATATCCTCTGTTCCAGTGTCACCTTCTACAAAATCAGAACAGGTTAGATTTTATTTTTAAATGTCAATATTCAAAGCGAGTTGATATTTGAGAATGATGGATGTTACATTCACAGAAAATGCTTTCAGAATGATATTGTCATGCATTGTATATGAAACAGAAAATATTTCAAGAAAAGTAAAAATCAGCTATCCCTGGACAAATAATTGAGGGTTTGCCTCCTCAGTAAACAACATTTGGGGTGAAGACAATCTGGAAAATAAGAAGCAGTGGTTTCATGCCTTGGGAATTTGGATGGTCATTCGTTTCCTATTTGCTGCTATAACCACTTATCACATCTGAAATCAAGGTGTCTGCAGGGCAGTGTGCCTTTCTGGGGACAAGAGGAGAGAACCCAAACCCTTGCCTTTTCAGCTAGATGCTGTCCACACTTCTTTGGTCATGGCCCCTCCCTCCTTCTTCAAAGTCAGCAATGATGGTCAGTTGAGTCCTTCTCACATCTCTTTGCTTTGACTTCCCCTTCTGATTCCTTTGTTTAATTTTAAGAATCCTTTCGATTATATTGGGCCCACCTGGGTGACCTTTCTATTTTAAAGTCAGTAGATTAGCAACCTTGATTCCAGCTGCAAATGTAGTTTCTCCTTTGCCATGTACCATAGTATTCACAGGTTCTGAGGAGAGGGTGGGACATCTTTGGGGCTCTAGCACTCTGCCTGCCACGGCTGGCTTTTGATTTCTGCCTGGGATACAGCATGCAGTATGATGGCAGCCCCTCTTGAACTTGGACAGTCCCAGCCACATAAGCTTTAAAAACACAGATGTTCCATCCATGTGCAGAATTGAACCTGGCACATAATGGGAACACATTTGAGGCTATTAAAGATATGGAAAGGGTTTGGGAGTTGCCTTTTTTGGATTTTTACTCACCAAAACAAGCTTATGAAAACTTGATTACCAGACCAAAATGCTTCTAATAAATGATTTTGCAATTATGTTTAGAGTTAGTGCAAGTAAGGGCCAAGGTAGCTTTTATTAAGCATTCCCTGTCACACTTGACTGACATTTCGGTTGCTTTTAAATCACGTGTGATGCTTCCCTGGATTTTGGCTGGATTCTCCCCTTCTCTGGGCAGGTGGGTATGTCAGAGGTGTTTGCTTGTTTGTCTCTTTTAAATACTGTCTTGATCCACTTTTGAGGCTCTGTAGAGGCAAGGCAGTCCCCTTTCTCAGGCAGCTGATTAAGCCAGACCCCAATTACTTTCCTTAAGAAGTTCTCACACTCTGGAGCCACGAGGCCACTATGAACCTGTCTTAATTACTCGGGGCCAGGTACTGGACAACTAGCTCCTATGCCCTGGAGTCACAGGGTTATTCAAATTAGCCGATCCGCTGGGAGTCTGAGAATCAAAAGCAGCTAACCCCCTCCATTTTGCCATGCTGCCCCCTCCAGCTCCAGCCCTAATCCTAACCCAGTGCCTGGGTGCAACCCCATGTGTGATCCAGACTGACAGCCTTTTCTCACTTCAAATGTATGTTAAAGCAGCTCTTCTTTCATCTGTCTGAGTGTCAGTGTGTTCTGACTCACCATCAAAGAATCTTTAAATCTTATAAAATAGTGAGCCCTCTCATCCATCCACCTATTCCTTTACACCACAAGCATTTTGTGCCTGCTCGGTGTGGGCAAGCCCGGGCCAGGCCACACAGGTGATCTCTGTGGTCCCTGTACCTGAAAGCCATTAAAGGTGCAGATTTCTTTCCCACCTGGGGTCTAGCATATTGTCTGGTATTTCCTCCCTCACCCCACTGTTATTATTGCTGTTGTTTCCTTTGCTGCTAAAATTAATAGCTCTGCATCGCTTTTGCACCACCCAATCAAGATAGCTGGACATCTGTGTACATATGAATGTTAGGAACGAGACATTTCATTTGAGTTTATTTGGGTTTAGTTTGCCACCATACTGCTCAGGTATACTCCTTTAAACAGTTATGGCCACTTGAAGACACTGGCTATTGCCAACAGTTTTCTTCAAGATGCCTTTGGTACATAAACTACTAGGGAGAAGAAAAAAAAGAAAACCTATTGAGTTAACATCGCAAACCAGCTGTGTAATAATAAAAAAAAGTAATAATCAAGCCATGTTTTACCAAATGGTGCCATCTGTAAAATAAATGCTTTTTACTACCAGAGGCCGCATTGGTCGGAATGGCCGGTTCCTTGTCTTGCGCCTGTAGGCCAGCCAAAGCCACGTGAGGATGCTGAGAGGCTCGTGGCAAGCTCATCCGAAACGCGTCTCTGGTGGACAGGGTGCCGTATGATTCACACTTCAAGTTCTCTGTTGTTAGAAAGGGATGAAACCGCTTTGGCTTCCGGAGTACTGGAGGTGTTAAGAGCTGCCTGGCATTTTGACTGTTTTTTGAGACAAATATGTATGTGTGACTGCCTGGGGGGAAAAAACCGCACACAACAGAACCCCACGTGAATAACATCGGGTGATAGATTGCCCCTCACCATCAGTCAGATCAGATGCAGTGTAAACAGAGCGAAGTCACTTGCTACTTTCCTGGGTTCCATTATGTATATGTGTTTATTTAATCAGAACTAAATGCTGTTACATGAAGTTCCCCTCGCCCTCCTGAGGAATCCAGACTCAACACGCCCCGCGCAGCTCCGTGCTGGAGAGGGAAGGGAGTGTAACCATAGTGATGGAATGGAAATGATTTTCTTTGTTCAGAGCCTTCAATATCCAACAGACATTACAGTTTCCAAGGTCAAAAATATATTAGGATGAGATAAAAATTAAAGAAAAATATGCTGGCTTCGCTACAAAAGCTAATTTAGTTTATGCATTATAAATTATGTTAGAATGACTAAAATGAGATTTCTCAGCAAGAACTAAATGTGTGGTTTCACAAAACTAATTTCCAAAGATGAACATGATTACGGAATTTAGCTTTAAAAGCTTTTCAGGCCATGAGAGAAAACAGCAAAGCTATCAATTATCAGACTTTAGTGGTGCCTCCGTCAGAAATATAATGGTATTTTTAGCATTCTGCTCAGCGTTTACTAAATTAGGAATGTCTACAAACAAATCAATTAATTGGGGCATTATTTAATTAAGTAAAACATGTGATCTGTGGAAGAAGCTTAAGCAGACGATTATAACAAACACCCCAGTAGCCTATTGAGGGAGGTAGCCGGCCCAGCACTGAAAGGAAGGTGGAAGCTACAGAAAATGAAATGTGGATCAAACAGGCAGACACAGCCTCCTGCTTTTCTGATTCAGGCTGCATACTTATGTAATTTTAAAAAGTGCTTGCTTTGAAAATCTGTCATTTCCTGGGAGAAGGTCAATGGTATCTGTCAGTCATTCCCGTCCTGTTAGGTGGATATGTGACATTTGGGATTTTGGGGGAGGCGGTGTTTGTAACAATGTGCACGTAAGATAATCTGGATGCCCAGGTGTGATACGCTCAAGTCTCTGGATGCTAGGAAGTTACTGGGTTCCTGAGATTTGTTTTCACATCACTAGAAAGCTGAACAGTTCAGATTCGGTGAAGGTCTATTTTGGACCCACTATAAGTTAGGCACTTTCAAATAAACCATCTGATTAATGGTCCCGCGAGTTAGATCCCAGTTTTGTAAACATGAGACTGGAGTTCAAGGAGGCTCACTATGTGCCTGTATCGATGCACCTGGTAAACTGAAGAGCTAGGATTTAAACTCATGGCATATGAGATCAAGTCCCAAACACCTTCTTTCCATTATTCCGGAAAAATCTCTTCTTAGGAAAGCCGGTGCAGACTGGCCTGGATGTAAGCAGGGCTCCACCCATGAAATGAGTACCCTGTTAGCTAGCCACCAGCGCCATTGAAAACACGCTATCTCAAAAGAGAGTCAGCAGTGATGCATTTAGGGAGGGAGCAGAGGCCATCAGCAAACACTGCTTAGACAAGTCACAGTATCTAATTGCTTAATCCCACTGCGCTTCATGGAAAAGATATGGCTGCCTTTTCACCTACAAACACCCCGGAATAGAGTTCTATCCTTATCTGAAATAATTTCAAGTATGGACCAGGAATAGCAATGTTGTGACCTGTTACAAACTTTAAAATCAAATTCCTTTTCCTCTTTGTTAATGAAGGTCGTTTTTTCGCACATATCAGAATGGTGAGCTTGTGTGTTGGGGAACACCTCATGAGCTATAGCAGACATTCTTGGAATCCTTTTCAGAAATCTTTTGATCTGAGCAATTATTATTGGTCCTACCCAGGTGACTCTCATGCAGGCCAAGTACATCGTCTAGTCCCCTTTGTTCTCTTGTTCCCTTTCCTTCTCTCAGATCTGGGTGCATCCCTGGTCCCATCATGCACCTGGCTTTTTTCATCCTGCTGGGCTCACCTCCCAGAAAATTTCTCAAACAAGACTTGGCTATAAATCTGTAAATCACTGAGAATGATTAAAAACCATGAGAACATGAGGATCCTTTTAAATTCTTATGTTGCTAAATATTAATTTTTCAGTCAAAATTTTGTTACTAGTTATTCTCAGTAATAGGTTATACTGTTAGTGAAATGCCCTGTGGAAAAATTGTAGTGTTTCCACTCATGTATAAAAATAAAAGAACTTCCTATTTCACCATCAAACTGGAGAGAAAACATCTCCTGGCGTAACTTGTCCCTGATGACTGAGGTGGGGTGCTGGGTGCACCGGCTGGAGCTACAGAGAGGGACACACATGGACTTCGCTCTTTGCCCGGGAGTGACAGCATGTGAGCAAAATGCTTTGCTCTAATTAGGGTAATTTTGTATGCAAAAGAGAAAAACAGCCTCTTAAATATCAGTGTGGGATTCAATAGCAAAATATGTCTAGACATGTGAAACCTTCCACACTGAAAGAAGTTATTGAAAAATGATTCATTTTTATATCCTCCACCTGCTGCCTGATTCTTCATAATATTGATTTGTGAAAGAAAGGACTTTTTTCCAAGTGATAATGCTGAGATGTGTTACTAATAAGATACATGTTTTTTAGCACTCAGCCTTTTGAGCATCAACTGTGTGTTAGATGCTGTTTAGAAAAATCAGAGTAACTGTCTTTATTTAATAATTCAATGTTCATAAAAAATTTCTTTTGCCATTCATATTTATTTATCAGAGTTTAGAATCAAGTAAACATGGATCATTTATTTTTAGAGCAGGAAGTTATTATTTTGGAAATATACTTTTTATGTCAGGATAGATATTTATTATAAAAAATTAGTTGTTTTTCTCTATTATCTTACTAATCTGGATACTTCACTGACAGTGTTTTAGACATTCTCTTTTTCAGGTTTTTTTTTTTTCCCACCTGTAATTACAAGACCACTGACTAGCAGTGCCTTAAATAAATCATTTGTTTTACTCACATAGCAAGTACTCAGGATGTAGGTGTCTACTCTTATTGTTTGAGCAACTCCATGTCATGGGCAGCATACCTGCAATTTTCTTCACTTTTCCTGATAGTCACAAGATGGTTGCTGCTTCCGTAGCCATCGTGCCTATATTCATGCAGGATATAGAGGGGCAGGTGTAATACTAGAGATGTATGATTTTTTTTTAATCATTAAGCAAAGTTTTCCAGATCCGTCAACAAACTTTCGTTTACAAACCATTGGACAGAACTCAGATATCTGAGCGTTGCAGGCTTCAAGGACTCTGAGACAGTGCATACTTAGGTGTTTGGGAATAGGTCTTAGGTTAGCTATTCAACAGTGCCTGACACCTCCTGCAACCAAATTTGAATTTTAATGACTAGGGTTGATGCTGTAACTGAGTGAAATTAGCTATATGTTGAAGCTTTATTAGCTATATGTTGAAGCTTTATAAAGAAAAAGGAAATTGACTTAAACTCAAATCATCTGGGTTTAAATCTCAACTTTGTAGTTCCAATGGTATGATTCTAAGCAAGCCACTTGCCTTTATAAGATTCCGTTTCCTCATCTCTGAATGGAGATAAGAATTTCTTTTGATAGGTGTGATGAGGATTAAATGAGTAAGATGTCTTAGAGCATCATATCAAGTACAGATTTGAATATATAGAAATTCACTAAATTGTTCATATATTCATTTTCTTTCGTTCATGTATTCAGTTGGCCAATATAAACTTTATGTAGGAGAAGCAGTTGAGAAGAGGTCACCACTGGAGAGAGAAAGGAAATTCACTTTCATTGACCACCTCCTGCATGCTTCTATTATCTTCATATCATTTTTTTTTTACCTGATGAAGCAGACATTTATTTTCTTTTGATTAACTAGACTATTAAACTAAAACCAGAATGGATTTGATCTCTCATATTTCTAAGTTGCATATATTATACAGTTTTCCATCTCACTCACCTTTTTATTTCCCTGGGAACCCATCACAAGTCCCTGGGGGCTAGGCAGAAAGATTGTTTTGTGAACTACTGCTCAGGGGCACACACAAAACCTTTCCTGCCTTTCAACCTCTAACTAGTATTCCACAAATAGATTGGGACCCAATTATTTCTCTCCTGAAAGTATATTTCTTTCCTATCTAGAAGTCCTCCATTCAGTTCCATCCAGAGGTAAAGGATAGCCATCACTCAATACTTAGTTGGAATCTGAAATTTAGAACTACTGTCCACTTCTTCAAGTGTGGTCTCCTCTGAAGTCCATTGTGCTTCCTACTGGCCAGAAATGGCCACTGTAGTATACCCTCATTTGCCTTGGGTTTTTTCATAGGCCCGTGATCTGGAAACCTTGACAGAGATTAACACTGTGTTATGGGCAATAATTTCTAAATATGAACACATGAACATAAGAACATAAATATTCCTACTGAACAAGGAAACAACCTCTTTTTATTCTTTGTTTCTCCCTCTGCCCATCTATCTATCCTTCCCTCCCTCCATCCTTGTGTATCTCTGTTTCTCTCCCTCTCTCCTTTTCTCTTTCTCTCGCCTATCTGACCAATCTGCAGAAGTTGGAGGGGGTACTCTGAGAGATGACTAGTAATCTGTGTGTAACACATTGACATGCTACAGAGTGAGAACTGAGCACTCTTGAAGGATGGCACACGGAATCAAACCAGTCATTGAATGGTTGCCAGAATTGCATGATCAGCCTCTGTAAATAGATGAAACTAGGCATGATAAAGAGGATGAAGGCTAAATACTAATTCCAGACTTTCCCTCCCTAAAGGGATCTTATGGTCACCTTAGAGATAACCAACAGTGATATTGGTCAAAAACCACTGGGAACGTTTAAATGCAGGCAGTATCTAGGCTATTGTAAATAACTTTGTAATGAACATAGAGGTGCATATATCCTTTTGGATTAGTGTTTTGGGTTTCTTTGGATATATCTCCAGAAGTGCAATTGCTGAGTCAGAAGGCAGTTTCATTTTTAATTTATTTTTAGAAACTTCCAGACTGTTTTCCATAGTAGTTGCACCAACAGTGCATGAGGGTTCCCCTTTCTTCACATTCTCACCAACATTTGTTGTTTGTTGATTTATTGATGATAGCCATTCTGACAGGTGTGAGATGATATCTGATTATGGTTTTAATTTGCATTTCTCCAGAGTGCCCATCAATAGATGAGTGGATAAAAATATTTGTGTTACATATATATAATGGAATACTAGAGGCCCAGTGCACAAAAATTTGTGCACTGGGGGGGGGGGGGGGTCCCTCAGCCCGGCCTGTGACCTCTCACAGTCTGGGACCCCCTCGGGGGATGACCACCTGCTGGCTGAGGCCTGCTCCCCGGGAGATTGGGCCTAAGCTGGCAATCAGACATCCCTCTGGCAGCCCAGGAGCCCTCGGGGGATGTCCACTTGCCAGCAGGGAGCAGGCCTAAGCTGCAGTCGGACATCCTTAGTGCTGTTGAGGAGGCGGGAGAGGCTCCCACCACCACTGCTGTACTGGCAGCCATCAGCCTGGCTTGTGGGTGAGCAGAGCTCCCCCTGTGGGAGTGCACAGACAACCAAGTGGTAGCTCCTGCATTGAGTGTCTGCCCCCTGGTGGTCAGTGTGTGTTATAGTGACCAGTCATTCCCAGTCGTTCTGCTGTTAGGGTCAGTTTGCATATTACCCTTTTATTATATAGGATAGAGGCCTGGTGCATGGGTGGGGGCCGGCTGGTTTGCCCTGAAGGGTGTCCCGGGTCAGGGTGGGGGTCCCGCTGGGGTTCCTGGCCAGCCTGGGTGAGGGGCTGATGGCTGTTTTCAGGCTGGCCACATGCCCTTTAGGGTGGGGGGTCCCCACTGGAGTGCCTGGCCAGTCTGGATGAGAGGCTGAGGGCCATTTTCAGGCTTGCCAAGCCCCCTGGTGATGGAAGCTCCAAGTCTTTCCTTTTTTTCCTTTTTTTTTTAATTCTGGGATTTATTTACCTTCTATAATTGAGACTTTGTAGCCTTGAGAGGAGCTCAGAGCCGGCCAGGGCGGGTGGGAGGGAAGCATCCTGCTCACTCCAGCTCCATGGCCATGGCCGGCTGAAAGCAGTTATCTGGGGTTTCTTTACCTTGTATAATTGAAGCTTTGTTGCTTTGAGTGGAGCTCAGAGCCGGCCGCGGCAGGCGGGAAGCTTGGCTTCCTCCATCATTGGGGCAACCAAGTCTCCCGCTTGCTCCAGCTCCGTGGCTGCTGGCCGCCATCTTGGTTGGGTTAATTTGCATATAGTTGCTCTGATTGGCTGGTGGGTGTGGCTTAAGGTGTAGCGAAGGTACAGTCAATTTGCATGTTTGTCTTCTATTAGTGTAGATAACTCAGCCACAGAAAAAGTAAAATCTTACCATTTGTGACAGCATGGATGGACCTGGAGGGTATTATACTAAGTGAAATAAGTCAGAGAAAGACAAATATCATATGATCTCACTTATATGTGGAATCTAATGAACAACATAAATGAACAAACAAAATAGAAACAGAGTCATAGATGCAGAGAAAAGACTGATGGTTGCCAAAGGGAGGGGGCTTGGGGGGCTGGGTAGAAAAGGTAAGGGATTAAGAAGTACAAATTGGTAGTTACAAAATAGTCATATAGATGTGAAATATAGCATAGAGAATAAAGTCAATAATATTGTAATAACTATGTTTGGTGCCAAGTGGGTACTTGAAATATTGTGGGATCACTTTGTAAAGTATAATGATTAACAACTATCTGTACACTTGAAATTAATAAAAAATAACATTAAAACTTAAAAAAATAATATAAAAATATTTTAAAATGTAGGCAGTATTGCAAGGCTGGGTGGGCTGAGCAATTAATCCTAAACATGTGGACTTAGAAAACATCAGAAGCTCTCAGTATAATATTAAAGAAACAACTGTGATGGACCTCACCTTAATGCTGTTTACTCATGCATTAATACTAATATGGTGATTTTAGCCCTGGAAACTAATTCACGGATTTTATAAATTTTCAGCCACCCATTCAGTCATGTATCCACCTCCCATTGGATATTTGCAGAGCTCATATGTGCCTAATGCTGTGCCAGATATTGGGGATTCAGAATTAAATAGTCCATGTCTCTAACCTCAAGGAACTCACACAATCTAATAGAGAAAATAAATACTGAAGCAGATAGTTACAATTCAGTGCAAAGGTGCTAATTTAAAGATATATATGTAACCTGAAGGTAGAAAAGAAAGGATATAGGGGATTAACACAAGGATTGAAATGCATATATGATCGACCTACCTGTAGCCAGCTCTTAAAACTAGGGAACAATCTGACAAGACAAGGAAGAGGGCCATCAAAAAAGCCATTGAGTCAGGGACTCCCCATCCTCTCCCAGGTAACACCTTTGCCTGATATGGAATGTTACCATTCCATTGTTGGATCAGCTCCCATTGGTGATTTCCAGAACCATCTTATTTTTTATGTTCATTTCATTGCGTATGCTGTTTCCCCCACTTGGTATCCTCCTCCTTTTATTCTGCCCTCTTTTGTCACCTGCTATATGGAACAAGTTACCCTACAATTTTAGGTTGACGAATTCTTCATTGGGTGTCAGCTCAATTATCACTATTCAGAGATATCTTCCCTTCTTTGCCAGTATAAAGTGGCAATTTCATCCACATTCACCATCGCTTCACTCTTTCTTATTTTCCTCATGGCACTTTTTCTACATAAATTTCTAGTTCATTTATTTGTTTATTGTCTGTAAATTCCATGGGAGAGGAGCTTTGACAGTCTTTCATTGCTCTATCTTCAGAGTCTAGACAGTGATGGCGAACCTATGACACGCGTGTCAGAGGTGACACGTGAACTCATTTTTTGGGTTGATTTTTCTTTGTTAAATGGCATTTAAATATACAAAATAAATATCAAAAATATAAGTCTTTGTTTTACTATGGTTGCAAATATCAAAAAAATTCTATATGTGACACGGCACCAGAGTTAAGTTAGGGTTTTTCAAAATGCTGGCATGGCTAGCTCAAAAGGTTCGCCATCACTGGTCTAGAATCAAACCTGGTAAGTAATAGGAGCTTAAGAAATATTTGTTGAGTTGATAAAATAATTAATAGAACATTTTTCCATTAGAGCGCATGCCTCTTTGGAGAAGGATTGAGTAACTAACTAATAGACCAAATTTTTCTATGAGTGTGTGCCCTTGGGAGAAGGGATCACCTAGTCTTAATCTGTGTATTCTACTTACTTGGTACACTCTCTGACACAGAGTAAATTCTCAATAAATATTTATCGAATGAATAAATGGGGGCTGACAGAGTTTTTGCAGATGACTCCAGGACTGAAGCTGAAATGTTAATACTGAAGTTCTTTTGGGAACATGAACTAGCTGCTGAGTTAGGATGGTTTCAGAATGATTGCTGCTCCAATTGGTGCATGACTACTGACCTGAGACTGCAACCGTGTTGCCTTAGTTGACAAATTAAGCTTGCTAGCCCCAAGCACAAGAATAGGCTTTGCAAACTCAAATGGCCAGGGGATGAGAGGACAGCCACACACAGTCCTCTTATTCCCCAAGCTCATGGTTTCTGCCGTGATTATGGGATTTATTTTAAAAAATATACCTGTGGGAGATTCCAAAAGTCAAGCTTTGAAGATTTTATATCCATTATCTTGAGAAATTGTGCTCACACATTTAGAAGTTAGGACCTATGTTAAAGTTCAAATGTGTGCTATCAAATGCCAGAATAATTGCCAAAAGTTGTTCACTTAGCATCCCCAATCTGCATGTGCCTTTCGTCTGTATGTAATACATTCCCACCTTGCTGAGGAGTGTGTGTGGCTACATAGGAATTTTAAGGAGCAAATGCTTGAGCAAAAAGTTCCAATACTTAGTAAGAGTATATGTTTAAAAGATGAAAGATATTTTTTTAGTATTTTTCTTGATTTCAGAGAGGAAGGGAGAGGGAGAGTGAGATAGAAACATCAATGATAAGAGAGAATCATTAATTGGCTGCCTCCTGCATGGGGATCGAGCCTGCAACCCGGGCATGTGCCCTGACCTGGAATAGAATAGTGACCTCCTGGTTCATAGGTCGATGCTCAACCACTGAGCCATGCCAGCCGGGCATGGTAGATATTTTTATCTTACTCAAACCAGCCAGTGTCCAGAATGAGTTTTTATGCTGCTTAGTAATAATCTTGGAAGATTTTCATCTTCATTGTATGCATGAATCACTCTGACCAAAGTTTATAGGAAAACAAAAATCATCCTTGGGCTCAGATTCTTTCCAAAATCTTAAGCTATGGGGGTAAAATTAGTTAATAAAATTATTAACAATAAAAATATTTCCTCAAAATAGTTTTACCCAAAAAGATTTTCTGAGTATGGATTTGATTTTTAAGAGGAATTATATAATCTATACCAAGCACTGTAGAAGAATTTAATTGTACTGGCATGAAATGACAAGTGCTCTGGCGATGGAGAGAAAGGTGAATTAGTGTCATTCTTCCTGGTAGAGGAAGCTTCACTTTTTACCTTTCATTTCTCCAAAGGCCCAGGGGGAGAGTGGGTGGTGAGGACACTTTCTGTCTAAAACACAGCCAGGATCTGAAATCTGCACCTGAAAAGAAGGTGGTGAAAATTCTTTCAAGTGAATCACACATTTTGATTGATAACCTTGGAGATAGTTAAAAATATTATATAAATCTGAACCTTGATTTATTCAAAATAATGTTTTGAGTCATTTAGAAGATAAGAATACCAAATCCTTGTTCTCAATAAGCTTATGATCTGTTGATGCAGACAACATAATTTGCACATAAAATGTAGACTCCCCAAGGAATGGGCCAGTCATGAAATGATAAAGGAATTTAAAAAGAATAGCTGCCACCTGAAACTCATACAATATTGTTTGTCAACTGCCATTACAAAAATTTAAAAATATATTTTAAAAAGGAATGGCTGGCATTTCTAGGTTTCATGCTGAGCCTTTCATTTAACTTTTTACACATATTCCCACTTGGAGTACAAATATTGGAAGTGAGGAGCGTATATTTCAACCTTTTGGATGCTTGGAAACATCTAATGTTTCAAAGTAGATATTTATTTAAGGTCATATAGCTGCTTTTTTCCACAATAAATTGTATATTATGAGAATAAAATGATGTTAAAAGAAATATTCTGATAAGCACCTCCACCAACTTCCTATATGTTCCAAAGGCTTCTGGTACATTTCACATATCAACTTATGATGGCACATCATGAATGCTCTCCCTCATTGAACATAAGCTGCTGGCTTGTTTGTGTTGTCTAATAGAGTATTTGATGGAGTAGGTGGTAAATGAGTGTTCACTGAATCAAGGACCAAAAGAGTAAACCCTTTGATCCTCTGCTATGATATACTTGGCTTATACTGTTGTGTATGAATAACCACATTGGTTGCTCTTTGGGGGCATTATTTTTTTTGAACATGTCATCTCTTTCCTGCCTTGGGCTTTTTCAAATACCTTTTCTCTTATGAGAAAATTCTCCTTGTTCTCATTCTCCAGCCATGCCCTTAAGTAGAGAGAACGTTTCTGACCACTGTGTCTAAAGTGGATGCCTTCTGCTACTAGCTAAGCTGCTTGGTTTCCTCCCCCCAATAATATCATATATATATGATATTATATATATATATATAATATATTATATATATTATATATAAGTATATTATATATAATATATATATTCTTATTATTTATTTTCTTATTATTTTCTTCTTCCCTCCCACCTATATTATAATCTGAACTAGAGGCCCGGTGAACAAAATTCTTGCACTGGAGAGGGGTGTCCCCCTCAGCCCAGCCTGCACCCTCTCCAATCTGGGATCCCTCAGGGATGTCCAACTGCTGGTTTAGGCCCGATCCCACAGGCAGTCGGAAGTCCCTCTCACAATCCAGGACTGCTAGCTCCCAACTGCTTGCCGGCCTGCCAGCCTGATCATCCCCTAACCACTCCCCTGCCAGCCTGATCAATGCCTAACTGCTCCCCTGCCATCCCAATTGCCCCTAACTGCCCTCCCCTGCTGGCTTGGTCCCCCCAACTGCCCTCTGCTGTAGGCCTGGTCACCCCCAACTGCCCTCCCCTGCTGGCCTGGTCACCCCCAACTGCCCTCCCCTGCTGGCCATCTTGTGACTGTGGGCGCCACCATCTTTGAGGGCGTGGCAGTCAATTAGCATATTCCCTCCTTATTGGCTGTGGGTGCCACCATCTTTGAGGGTGGGGCAATCAATTAGCATATTTCCTCCTTATTGGCTGTGGGTGCTGCCATCTTTGCAACAATGTGAGGGTCAATTAGCATATTCCCTCTTTATTAGATAGGATGATGGCAAGTATATGTCTGATTGTCTACTCCTGCAACTCCAGTGCTGGATACATAGAATTCAAAAAATATTGGCTAACGGAATGAATGATGTCCATGTACAGGATACTCTCATTAATAACATTTACCCTCAGGCTGCAGTATTATGTATATTCATTTGTGATTTTTGCAAAATGCATGAGATAGAACTCCACATCTTTCTTTTCATTGATCTAGCAATTTGGTGTATTGAAAAACTATGGTAGAAAACTACTTGGATGTAGTATATGGATTATAAAGGAACAGAGGGGAAGGAGAGAATCATTGTTCTATAGAACAGAATATTCCATCTGGGACAGAGAAGTATTTGACGAGCTCTGGAAAGCACCTATGCTGATAAGTTCTCATGGCTTACTGTCTTGGTTTTCTTGATTATCTGAACTTCACACATCCTTTCCCTCTTCCTCTTCATCTCCCTCTGCCTCTCCTGCTCTCATAACTTTTTTTTTTTTGCTATGATAATACTGAAATTGTATATCAGGCTTATCTCTCTGAATATTGAACTTGCCATACATTGTTTTCCTATCTTTGCAAGTTTGTTACATATTAAAAATTGTGCCCTGCTTCCCTCTCCAGTTCCCCATGTACTAAGGAAGTGCCAAGTGAGTGCACCTGCCCACAGAAGTGTAGTGGCTTGGGGAATGCTTTATTTCCAATAACCACATCAGGGATATCATCCTCTTACAATGAGGATGTTGATACTAAAGATGATTGTAATAACAGTAAAATGTAAATGATTACAAAGCCCATTTTCCCCCTAAATGACATTCGCCTGGGACCACCAGGCTCACAATAATAGCAAGAAATGTCCTGACAATGCTTTTCATCAACATCGTGGCAACTTCCGCCTAAGCCTCTTCATGATGGCCATCAGGGTGTCACTGGAAAGTCTCATCTGCTCTTGATTTCCTGACAGTCCCCTGCTTCGACTCACAGTGATGGTCATCGTTTCCCCTGCCAATTCAAGCAGTTCTACCTGCTTGACGTCACCTATCCTGGATTTAACCATGTCAGTCATTTCTTCTCCAGAATCCCCTGTGCCTATGCGAGGGTGGAGAATGCCCCAACAGCTCAACTATGTTACAGAAATGTAGCCCTGGATCAGCGGTTCTCAACCTGTGGGTCGCGACCCCTTTGGGGGTCGAACGACCCTTTCACAGGGGTCGCCTAAGACCATCCTGCATATCAGATATTTACATTACGATTCATAACAGTAGCAACATTACAGTTATGAAGTAGCAACGAAAATAATTTTATGGTTGGGTCACAACACGAGGAACTGTATTTAAAGGGCCAGAAGGTTGAGATCCACTGCCCTAGATTGTGCTCTCACGTTCTCAAAATGACTCTAGTGTTTTAGTCCTCAAACTTCACACCTAAGGACCCTGGCACAAATTTCATTTAGGGCTGGCTGATCTAGAATTGATCTTTGTCACTCAAAATGCGGTTCATGGGCCAATCATATAAGCATCATCTGAGTCTTTATTAGAAATGCAGACTCTTGGCCTTGCCTGGGCCCTTCCGAGTCAGGCCTGTACTTTCATATGATTCTCAGGCCGTGCATAGTACTGAGGTCGAGAAGCACTGCTAGGTGGTGGGATCAACTTTTCCTACTTTTCTTCCTGGTCATTGCCACCAAATTAACCTTTTCATTACCAACCACTCTGTCTTGCCTCGGTGGTTATGGGATAACTGAGTTTCTTAGTGTCTTAAAGGTTTTAGTCCTCTGGACAGCGGTAGGTTCCAAATAGCGCCTGCCTCCTAGGCTTCCCAGGTACACAAACACTTGCCTGAATGTGCGGTAGAGCTTTTATGGGCCCTTGCTTGGAGCATCAGTCACTTAAATTATACCTAAGAGAAATCATAGTAACACCAATAAGAAGAATACACGCCTACACTGTCACGATACTCTTCTCTTTGCAAAGCATTTGAATTTGCTCTACGCATTGGGTTCTCTCCACAACTCAGTGAAGGGGATGGGACTGGTAGTGCTGTGACACTGCTTTTGCCGATGAAGATCTGAGACCGGCCGTGATGAATCTCAGGCGCGTCTGACTTCAGTTCTCCTTTCACTACACCAGTGGTTCGCCACCTTGGCTGCACATTAGAATCACCTGGGAATCTTTTTAAAATCCTGATTTCTGGGCCTCATCCTCTGGAGATTCTGTTTCTTTGTTACTAATGTTGTGGCCCCACCCCATAACAAAGAAACAGAATTTCCAGAGGATGAGGCCCAGAAATCAGGATTTTAAAAAGATTTCCCCCGTGATTCTAATGTGCAGCCAAGGTGGAGAACCACTGCACTACACGAACTAAATTAAGAAAGAACATGGGGCAGGTGAGAATGCAGTTGTGACAAAACATAGCTGCTGTTTTGAAATTCATTAAGTCCTTGGGAGAAGTTTTAATATGAGCTCTGTGGCCCCAGGAAAATGTCCTCGTGTCTTGAAGCCTTTTGATACTAAAGTCTTTTATTAAACAGAAAAAAATTTAGCTGAAAAAAAAATATTTCAAATGAGATATTGTGCTAGAAAACAGCTGAAAGCAATATTGCCTGCATTTTAACAGGCTTGCTTGGGTTAAAACAGTCACTATCTACTTCCGTTACCTTTGAAAATCTTAAAGGAATGCCACCTTTGTGTTTACATCTCTTCAACTTAAAAACCCAAATCAACTTTAGTTCAATGGTATCGGGTTGGAAAGAAATCTTTTGTGCCAGTTGTAGAATGAATCCTCCGCTGTAGGCCTAAAATTGCTTCTCTTTACTGCTGAGGCAGACGGTCCATCGGAAAGCAAGGTGTTCTAAGTTCCTACCTGGAGTAAGCATAGTTGACTTGTTTTCATTTTTAAATTTGTACCCTCTTTTGCATTTACTCAAGGAGAGATTGATTCAGCACCTTTGGAAAGGACTAAACATTCTTTCTTGGGTTTTCTTCAGAACACTTGGTTGACATTTTGTGTCTAATAGAATAAACCTCTCCTCGTCTGTGTGACTGACTGCTCAGGGGCACCCAGAGATTCTCTTGGCTGTGAAAAAAGTGTGAGCAAAGATAAATCGGGCACTGGCTCAGCTGGGAGATATTTCTTCCTGAGCTTTCTCTGCTCTGTATACCCTGATGCGACTACCTACAGTCATCCTATTCCCAGGCCAGATCTTACTGCCTGCGTCACCAAAAACCTGCTCTCTCTTAGGTTTCCAGCTGCCTCAGACCCTATCTGGGTTCTTTCCCTTGGCTCTCTCAGCAGCATCCCTATTTTGGTCCTTATACTTCCCAGAACTAATGAGGCTTTTCTTGTCCCTTATTTATTTGCTTTAACACTCAGTTCTTTTCCTTTCCC
Source organism: Myotis yumanensis (assembly GCF_028538775.1). Classification (NCBI taxonomy): domain Eukaryota; kingdom Metazoa; phylum Chordata; class Mammalia; order Chiroptera; family Vespertilionidae; genus Myotis; species Myotis yumanensis. The sequence continues at coordinate 717,996 of NW_027223772.1, forward strand.
ATCTCCCTTTCGTTCTCCCTCTCCTGTTCCTCCTCTACTTCCTCCTCTGTTTCCCATTCTTCCTTGTAACAATCTTCTATTTCTCCTTTCAGTCTTTTTTCTGACCCCTTAAAGGACACAACCTCAAGTCCATGCAATCAAGCACGAAGTCCAGAATCTCTGGTAGTCTTATATCAGGAACAATGCAAGATCTTTGCATCAGGTCCAGATACGGCTCCTGGGGATCCAGATCCCAATAGCTGAAAATGAAGTCATTGACCTGCTTGACCCACACCTACATCCACTGACAGTGATAGAGCAGGGCCTCCATCACTTCAATAAACACTCTTGTCTGGAAAATGTACAAGTGGGAGGCACCCCACGGTCACTGGGTTGTAGCAACTCAGAAGTCCCACGGGGCTGACGCATCAAGGGCTCCCCGGCTGGAGTAGGAGGCCTCCTACATCATTGTATCCTTGGTCCTCGGCTCGATCCTCTGTGACAGTCTCCCTTTCCCTGGTCTTTCTTGCCACATTTGAAGTGGGTGTCAGAGATTACACCTCCTGAGAGATGTAGGCTGACTTCTTAGCTTAGATTCTATCCTATCCAGTGATGTAGAAGCCTCGGTATTATTTAACTCATGAACTGTCACATTATCTTTCAGTTCAGGCTGATTCTTTTATCTGTATAATTCTCTCAAAAACTTCACTGAATTTCTATCTCTTTGATATCAGTCAGCTTCATGAACTGAATATATATATATATATATAAATTCCTTTCTATGTATAATACTCATATTTCCTGACTGTCTGCTTCCTCATTCCCACGCCTGTTTCCAATTCAGTGTGGATATCGCGTGCCTATGAGCTGTTCAGAACCACACATTTTTCCTAAACAATTTTGCCCATTTTAAAGGGTTTTCTAAGTCCCACTGTGTGGTGGGCATAATAATGGCCCCCGAAAGATGTTCACATCCCCATCCCCAGACTTGTGAATATGCCGTGCTATCTGGTAAAGGGGAATTAAGTTTGTTAATCAGGTGACCTTAAGTGTCTTCAATGATCCAGGTGAGCCCAATGTAATCTCGGGGTCTTTAAATGCAGAGTGGGCGGCAGAAGGAGAGTCAGTGTCTGAGGCAGAGACATACAATATACCTGGCTTTGAAAATGGAAGGAAGCCATCGGCCAAGGAATGTGGGCAGCCTTGAGAAGCTGGAAAAGGCAAGAAAATGGATTAACCGTCAGAGCCTCCGGAATGGAACACAGTCTTGTTAACATCCGCTGTTAGCCCAGAAAGACCCATTTAACACTATCAGAGTTATTAGAGTACATTTTCATTATTTTAAGCCACCACGTTTTTAATAATTTGTTACAGAAGCAACAGGAAACTAATACACATTTACATTTTCTCAGAGCTTTTAACACTGCTGTCATATCCCTAACTTAGTGTTAGTTGCAAGACAGTTTGCAGCAGTGTTGGTGGCTCAAAAACCATTTCTCAATTACATAATTTACAGTTCCAGTAAGAGTGGCCATTTCTTCTAACTACAAGCCCCTGAATATGTGATCTTTTTATTCCAGCTCTAAACCAACTAGTTCTTTCTTCTGCTCATCTCTACTGAATACCTTGCCGCATAGAGCCAACAGCAGCGAACACACCAACATCTTGTTTTCCGACTTGCTCCCCCAGCTCTCCACGTTTATTAGGTGTATAGTAGTCCTTCCAAGTGATTGCCTGTCAGATTTTAGCAAGTGTTCTGCCACTGCACAACCTGGATCGCCATTCTGTCAGCACCATCGACAGCTTTCAAAGCCGTTTCCAATCCATACTACATTTTTGTGATGGTGGGAGCCCGCTTCTGCGAGCTAATTACTGATGGATAGGAGCTGTATCCAATTTACTCAAGATGGGAGAGATGACGTTATGTAACAAATGAGCCTAAAATCTTAAAGAAGAAAGATTTATTTCTCACACCCACCGTGTCTGTCCTGGGGACTCTGCTCTGCCTTATCCTCCCTCCAGAACCTGAGCTATTAGAGTAGCCACAGCCCGGAACGCTGAGCTGGGCACAAGGAAAGCGTGGCTACTTAATCACATACCAGCTCGCAGGTTCCCACAGACGTTCACTTACAACACCTTGGCCAAATCAAACAACGTGGCTGCATCAGACACCAAGGGGGCAGAGCAGTGTGATCCTACGATACGCCTGTAAAGAGAACAGGAATAGTTGGCGAACAGCAATAACGACTACCACAACCTTTACAGATTTGTCTAAATTGACGTTTATTATAGCAGGGGACAAACATATTCAGACATGGGTGCCATGCTATGGGAAAAGATGACTCTGCAGAAATATTTTTTTGCATATTTGCAATGAAGTTGTAAATGATAGACACGTGTAGTCAGAATCAGCTGCTTATTCTGATTTCAGGTTTTAAAAGTCCGTTATTTTGCAAGTACATTTTAGAGCAGGGGTCCTCAAACTTTTTAAACAGGGGGCCAGTTCACTGTCCCTCAGACTGTTGGAGGGCCGGACTATAATTTAAAAAAAACTATGAACAAATTCCTATGCACACTGCACATATCTTATTTTGAAGTAAAAAAACAAAATGGGAACAAATACAATATTTGTATTTGCATGTGGCCCGTGGGCCGTAGTTTGAGGACCCCTGTTTTAGAGTGTAAGTGATACTTAAAAAGAGAAAGAAAGAAAGAAAGAAAGACTGGCATAATACCTACCTCAATATCTAGGTATATATATCCAGCAAGAAATCCAAAATTCCCAAAAAGGTTCATGCTTAAAAATGTGTAATTCAGTGTTATTTATAATGAAAAATTTACAACATCCCATATAGCTCTAAATAGGGTAAACCATAACACATTCATTCACTATAATATTATGTGGAAAATTCTGTAAATATTAAATGCCACAAGTTGCTCCCAACCTAACATTAATTTAAGAAGTAGTCTATACTATTGTTTTTAGTTTAAACTTCAGCTTTTACAAATATGTGCATAAAAAAATGACTGCAAGAAGAAAATATAAATACCAGCAGTGGCTATATGCAATGATGGGATTAAGATTGATTCTAAATATTTTTATTTTTCATATTTTCTACAGTGACAGTGTATATCTTTCTTTTATGGCCAAAAGAGTAAAGGTAACAAAAAAAAAATACATTTTCTTAAGAAGGATTTATGGTGACTTTTCTTAAGGCCTCTCAGCAAAACCGTTAAAATTAAAATAGAAAATTAAAACCATGTTTGGTTGGCAAAATTCTAACGATGTCCCTCCGAGATTCCCAGCACCTGGGCATTCAATTAAACACAAATATCAGAATGCTCTGAGGAGACTTTGGCGATGATTAAGGTTCCTGGTCACCTGGTTACCCAGATGGGCCCAATGTAATCACAGGAGGCCTTAAAAACAGAAGAGGAGCGTGGAGGAGTCAGTTAGAGGAATGTGGCGGGGGAGGAGGTCAGCGCTCAGAGCAGAGGAAGGACGCGACGGACCGCTGTTGGTGGCTGTGAAGACAAAGGAAAGGGACCCCGGCCAAGGAATGCAGGTGGGTTCTAGGTGGTGAGAACCCCCGGGTACACGGTCAGAAAGGAAACTGAGACCTAAGTTCTCCAATTGCACAGAACTGAATCTGTCAACAACCCGAATGAGCTGGGAAGTAGGTTATTCCCCAAGCCCTAGTGAGGAATATAGCCCTGAAACCCCTTGGTTTTAGCACAATGAGGCCTGTGTTGGACGTCTGAGACATGTAAACTGTGAGATAATAAATGTATGTTGTTTTAAGGTTCTAAATAGGTCATAATTTATCACAACAGCAATCGAAAACTAGTACGCCATGAAATGAAAGTGAACAAAAATATGCTGACTCAAAGGGCTAATACAGTTCTTGTGAATGAGGATTAAATATGGCTTTGAACGTCTTTTTTAAAAAATTTATTTTATTGGTTTTCTACAGAGAGGAAGGGAGAGGGATAGAGAGTAAGAAACATTGATGAGAGAGAATCATCCATCAGCTGCCTCCTGCACACCCCCTACTGGGGATGTGCCGGCAACCAAGGTACATGCCCTTGACTGGAATCGAACCTGGGACCTTTCAGTCCGCACGCTGACGCTCTATCCACTGAGCCAAACCGGTTAGGGCTGGCTTTGAACTTCTTGTCAGTCAAGACAGGAAGGAAAACAAACAATGGATGACAATTTTATTTTACTTCATTTTATTTTAGAGCGCCCCCAACATTTCCCTGACAATTGCTTCAGTGGAGACCTGTGTGCCATAGCCTACCTCCTCATAGACCTCTTGGCCTTTAGTTATAGGCCATCCAAGTCCAGTCTTTATGCTTATTGCACAGGATGATCTTTCAACAAATCGAATCGTGTCATTTTGCTGCTTATCCTCAGGAGCTCCCTGTCACTTACAGGGGGAGTTTCAGGCTCCTTAACATAACACAAAAGTTTCCTTCAAAATCTGACTCCACTTCTCCTTCCGGATTCACCTGCTGCCATTGCACCGAAGCACCCACGATCCACCCGCATCCTTACAGGTCTCTCAAATCAGCACCCCCTTTACACACTTCCCTTTTGCAGACACTTTTCTGGGCCTCGAATGGCTTTCCTCCTTTTCCTCATGCGGAATACTTCACATACCATGAGTCAGCTCAAATGCCTTCTCAATGGTGAAGCCTTCCTCCTCACTCCCCTCACCTATCTCCTGTAAAAGAGTAAGTCACTTTCTTCTCTTTCCTCCTATGCTGCCCTGTTCCTTGTTCAGTTGCAGTACTTGGATATTGCAACAAAATCACTGGCTTACATGCCAGTCATTCCCATGGTGAATGCACTGAAAATCAGCCCTATATTGCACTCCAATGTGTGTCTTCCGAACATAGCACTGTAACTGGCACAGTGTATACCCAGTTAATATCTATAGAGCAAATGCCTGTTTGAGAGCCTCAATCAGGGAAGACTAAATGGGGACAGAATAATGTAGTGGAAGATGCCATATTTCAGTTTGAACTGTACCCAGTTGCAAAGTATTTTCTTACCTTGTGGCTTTGGCAGTTTTCTGAGTTCCACTTTCCTCATCTAGGAAACAGAAGAATAGAATCTGTATCATAAGATTATTGTAAGTATTAATTATAATGGCCATACATGTTTCATAGAAAATTTACAAAAATTAATTTCAAATATAAAAATGCACTGACCACAACAGTTTAAAGAAAATAATTCCTTTTGAAATTAGAAAAAAAAGAGCTTCTCTCTATATAATTATTGGATTAAAAGAAAGATCAAAACTATCATGATCAATTATTAAAAATAATATATTAAAACTTGAGGGAATAAGCACATCTATACCTATAAATATGTCTTTAACACTATCATAATGAAGTAAGAAAAATGTAAAGTGAATGCATATGCATTAAATGAAATTAGAAAAAACAAAAAATTGAGCCCACAGAAAATGAAGTAATTATAAAAGGAAAATCAAAAATCAATAAAATCAGAGAATGCAAAACAAATCTTATTGATGATTTCAAAATCTGGGCCTTTGATGGGGAAATCCAACTATTAAATGGCTTAATGGGTAAATGGAATTTTCAGTAAAAGCAAAGGAGACAAAACACAAATAATGTGCATAAAACTAGGACCAAGTATGTACATAAAAGCACATTTATCAACCATATTCAGAGAGTGTCAATTATCAAAAGGCTGTTTGAAGAGGTTGAAAATTTAAGTTTAAAAAAGTATGAAGAAATGGGGGGAAATGTTTTTTTTTTTTTTTTTTTTTTTTTTTTTTTTTTTTTTTAAATATATTTTATTGATTTTTTACAGAGAGGAAGGGAGAGAGATAGAGAGTTAGAAACATCGATGAGAGAGAAACATCGACCAGCCGCCTCCTGCACATCTCCTACTGGGGATGTGCCCGCAACCCAGGTACATGCCCTTGACCGGAATCGAACCCGGGACCTCTCAGTCCGCAGGCTGACGCTCTATCCACTGAGCCAAACCGGTTTCGGCTGGGGGGAAATGTTTGACCAGTTTTATGAACAAATGAACTTTTAAGGACCATATAATTTCCATGTTTTTGAACTATTTTAGAAGATAGAAAAGTTTTTATGTTTGTTTAATCTTTGTCAATAATAATTCATCTTTATAAAAAGGTACTCTCTTCCCACACAAACAACTATACGTAATTTCACTAAAAAATAAACACAAGACGGAAGACCTAACAAAAACACTAGTGAATCATATACACTTACATATTTAAAAAATAATAGATTATAACCAAGTGAAGTTTATTATAAGAATATACTAATAGTGCAATGTTGTACTAATGTAAAAATAACACAGAAACTATGATCTCAAAACATATCTAAAAATAGAAAAGATGCCGAAACCGGTTTGGCTCAGTGGATAGAGCGTCGACCTGTGGACTGAAAGGTCCCAGGTTCGATTCCAGTCAAGGGCATGTACCTGGGTTGCGGGCACATCCCCAGTAGGAGATGTGCAGGAGGCAGCTGATCGATGTTTCTCTCTCATCGATGTTTCTAACTCTCTATCCCTCTCCCTTCCTCTCTGTAAAAAATCAATAAAATATATTTTTTAAAAAAGAAATATTTAAAAATAAATAGAAAAGAATTTGGTACACATTAAGTGGTAAAATTTATTAGTGTGGGACTTGTAGGAATTATTCAAGGAATAATGCATGCTATTGGTTAACTGGCAAAATATAAGTTTTGGCCCTTGTTTTATGATTTTTGTCAAAAGCAGAGTGATGGATGGATAGAGGGAGGGAGAAAAAGTAATTGAAGGAAGGGACAGGGAAGGAAAGATATAGAGAGAATGTGGCAATAATTAAAAATAATGTGGGAAGATTATCTTTCTGAACAATAGGAAGTACTTTCTAAGCATAAAAGCAGTGGTGGTAAAGTACAAATAAAAATATCAACTGATTTAACCCCATAAACACTAAAATTCTGTACATACAAAACTATTGCATAAAAATTCAATATCGAGCAACAAACTACTTTTTAATGGTTCCACAATTAAATAATAAACTGGGTTAATATCCTTGATGTATAACATGTATTCAAATAAAAATGGACATATCGATAAAGAAATACAAGATATGAGTATTATGAAAATACCCTTTTGACAGCTTTTGAACTAAGCAGAAATAACTATCCTTTTAGGCAAAAATGTCCTGTAACTATGATATCAAACCCAAAATAAGAAAGAATTAGTAAAGCTTTACAAAAAGTTTTCAAACAAAACAAAAACCATCAGTACAAAATGTTTTTTGGAGTGAAATGATAATTATTTTTAATTTAATAATAATCAAAGACAAAATCAGTGGTAAAATGTATCAAAAAGTATAATGCAAAATGTGTTGAAAGCACTGGAATTAATGTAGAGAATTCTCAGGTAAAAAAATAAAAATAAAAATATGAGTATGAGGAAGATGAATGTGTTTAAGCACATAGATTTTAAGCTATAAAGCATAATTTATATATATTTCTAAATTATTGCATAGTTTTTGTGTCAAATATACCTGATGTAGGGAAAGTCCAAATTATCCTCTGAGGCAGGGATTTTCAACCAGTGAGCTGCAAGAATTTTGAAAACATGCAAACCTGACTATTTAGTCAGGGATACTGACCGCTTTTCCCTTAGATTGTGAAATAAAAAAGATGACAACAGCCAACCCAACAATAGCTGTTTGGTGTGAATGAATCAAAATTATACCTATTTTTTTTTTTTTTGTCAGATTAGCACAAAATATATTTTTTGGTGTGCCGCAGAATTTGAGTAGCTTATGCATGCTCTGAGATGAAAAAGGTTGAAAATCACTGCTCTGGGGTGATCTCAGGTTACTGGCCTGCGGCTCAGCCAGAAGCAGAGAATCCAGTAAGCTGGAGGCCGGAGGGGATGTGGTTGAGAGCATGGAGCCGGCAGCCGTTCCCTGTTCACTTGCTATAACCGAGTTACCCTGGCTGGTGATTTAATATCTGCAAATCTCATGATTCTTCACTTGAAAAATAGGAGGCTAGAGCTGTTGAGACAATCAAGTTATATAATCCATGTAGAATGTGTAGCTTAGTTCTTAACACTTAGAAACTATTCAGTAATGTTGATCCTTACGGTGCTGATCGCACCAGGCACAATTCATTAGGAAATGTAATGCGGTCCCACTTTCTGAATAGTTATTGAAAAGTCGCCAAAACCGGTTTGGCTCAGTGGATAGAGCATCGGCCTGGGGACTGAAGGGTCCCGGGTTCGATTCCGGTCAAGGGCATGTACCTGGGTTGCGGGCACATCTCCAGTGGGAGATGTGCAGGAGGCAGCTGGTCGATGTTTCTAACTCTCTATCTCTCTCCCTTCCTCTCTGTAAAAAATCAATAAAATATATATTAAAAAAAAAAAAAAAGAAAAGAAAAAAGAAAAGAGACAATGTGGAACGAGCCGAGAGGCTTTGGGACCCAGTGTTCACTGCCTAATGAAGTCTTACCTTGCCTGCGTCATGCTACCTGTCATTAATCTTCAGATTCTTTCCTCTAAAATGGGGCTATCACCTGCCTTGTCCCCCTCCTAGAGCATGGGAAAGTGCTTTGGAAAGAGTAAAACACAGTGTTGGTGGGATTTACCGCTACTCATGTGCCCCTACCGGTACTACTGCTCCTGTCCCTCTTTTTCTTGCAGTACTGGCACCATTTCCCACCCTCAGAAGGAAACTCGCACGGTGACCTCAGAACACATTCACTCAGCATCTCCATACTGAGGGGTCTACTCAGACTGTATCAGGGCTTAAGAAGGCAGGGAGGATAGAAACTCTGCCTCAATCAGAGAGATTGATCTGGTGGCAACATCAATGACTGATTAGAGATGGAAGAGACTGGGCTGGGGGGACGAGTCTGGAGGATTTTGCAGTGGCCTAGGCAGGAAGTAATGAGAGCCTCCTGTACATGGTGACTGAGGAAGAGAAGTGGTTGAGTCCCTGTGGCATGGGCTTTTGTGGGTGACAGTGTTGCTTATATGGCTATTCAAGGTCATCCTTGCTGCTGGAGCTCAGCATATGCCCACCCTGTGACTTCCCATCACTTCCAAATCCTGGGACAGTCTCTGTGGTTGATAGTGATGATGATCACAATGATAATAGTTAGCATTTATGGAGCGCCTGCTATGTTCCAGGCACAAGTATTAATTTACTCATATTAGCACTTCAGAGCAATCTGATAAAATTGGTGCTGTTATTACCTGTGTTTTTAGATAATTAGATGGAGGCAGAGAAATATTCCATAATTTACCCAAGAAAACACTCTAGTAAGCAACAACTATATTTAAACCCCAGGCTCCAGTGTCCATGCTCTTAACCACTGTTCCCTGGTGATAATAATGGTGATAGTATTAAGAACAAATGCGGGCCTCCTCTGTTGTACCCTATGCTAAAGGCCATGCATGAACGCTCCACTGGACTGACCAAGTAATGGCAGCTCCATCCCATGAGCTCCTTCAGCGAGGCCTCCACTCTCACATGAAAGCGTTAAACCAGGTCAGTGCTGCCGACCGAGGCTGCAATTCCTCTGAGTGAACGGTCCACATCCAGGGCATGGAGCACTCAGGGGTGGAAATGGGTCTTGCAGAAAAGCACATTTCGATTCTCTGAAGTTCTGCCTGCTGCCAGAAGCCCTTCAGGTGTCATTCATTTACTCCATCCAGAAGGAAGACTGCCAGTGCCTTAACCCAGTGCTGTGACATCCTTAAGTCAAGGGAATGCCTATGTCTACACACAGAGGCTTCTAGGCCACCAGTTCACAAACATGAGGCTCCGGAGCACGGTATGTAACTTATTGTTAGCAGTAATACCTTTTCCCATGCATTGTTGTTTGCTTTTTAATTTATCTTTATTGTTGAAAGTTATACAGATGCCCCCCTTTTCCCCTTATTGACCCCTTCTAGCCCGCCCCCACCCCCTGCCCCAGGCCTTCACCACACTATTGTCTATGTCCATGGGTTATGCATATATGCATACAAGTTGTTTGGTTGATCTCTTCCCACCCACCCATCCCCACCTTCCCTCTGAGATTCCATTTTTCTATGTCTCTGGATCTATTTTGTCCATCAGTTTGTTTTGTTCTTTAGATTCCACATAAGTGATTATGTGATGCTTGTCTTTCTCAGACTGGCTTATTTCGCTTAGCATCATACTCTCCAGCATTGTATTTTAAGTTTTTTCCTTAATTTTGTTGGCTAATTTTGGTTCCCTTACTCTCTTGAGCAGGATAATTTATTTCTGTGAGCCTTGGTGTCCTCATGTATAAAATAATAGTTGTTGTGGGTCTTAAATGAGGTAGTCCATGTAATACAGTATTTACCACAGTGTCTGACCCATATTAGGTCTTGTATCGTCTTCTTTACTTTCAATAACCCCACCCATGTAGAAGATATCTATAGCACTCTAGCATAACTGAGAAAAAAATTAGTAAGTATAAAGATTTTACCAAAGAGCTGCCTAATATAGAACAAATACTTAAAAAGGTGGAATTTCTGTTTCCAACTAATTTCATGCACTTTAAGGGTAGGAATAATTTAGGAACACAGGCTGGTAGGAAATTAACTCGCCTTCTGAAACAACCTAAATTGTTAGAAAGAACTGCTGCATATTTCCATCGAAAAGGTTCAAGGGGGAGCTATAATTATTGAGATATAAATCATTTCAATATCTCATCCCCATCATTAGCACTTTTGTTTTACTTTTGGAGGAGAAAGGAGGTTGAATCTTGTGTGGTTAGGGACTGGGAGAAGGAAGGAAGAGTGGAGTGAGGGTTATAGAAGACAGAATAGATGTTCAACCAACATAGTCTATTAGAATGCCAATGGAAAGGACAATTCCAGGGCAAGGGAACAAAATCAGAAAAAGAATTTAAAATGCAGTAACCTATGGACATCAGCATGCAACTGGCTGATGAGGAGTGGAAGTTAGAGTTGTGGATTGGAACCTTCGAGCATTGGTTCCAAAGTATGTGGAAGGGGTTCTTTTGTGGAGCAAGAGGGGAGCAGAGACAGTGAGCCACAACCCCTGGCACTGCTTCACCCTTTGGCCAAGCTGCCCCTGAGGGGTTTCCCTGCTAGAGAGGACCAAGGAGAAGTTCAGGGGAGGGTGGTGGCTGATCCTGCTTAGCCCCTTTAAGTCCTCACGTCCCCCCTGAGGACAGGCAGCCAGCGCCAGGTACAAATACAGGTGTCACCTCAATCTTTTCATGTCCTCTTCGCTAATCTGCTCATTCTGACCCATTTTGCACTCAGTCCCTGAACACCTTCCATTCATCTCAGGTTTCCGCTACATTATTCTGATATGTATGACCTTCCTTTGACCTTGGACCCATAATTCTTTCAGCTACAGGTTGGCACACCCTCAGTGCACACATGCCTTTTTCCACCCTAGTTCCCGTAGGACCTGGTAACTTGGTATAAATACTAGTTGGTGCACCTATTATAGGGTTGTTCTGGTCCTATAAGAAGGACCAGGACACATAAAACTATTCATCTGTCTCTGCCAACAGTGCTTGGAGACTGGTAGGAAGGGCATCAGAAGTTTGTGCTATCACGCTGCTTGTCTTGACTCATCTACTCCAAATGACTCACCCGTCTGTCCTCTAGAGACAATTGCTCCACTTCCTTTCAAGTCTATATGGTTGGTCATCAGCATATGTAAATTCCATTGATTCTAAAAATTCAAATGAACAAATCCAACAAAGACTTTGTAAACTGGGTTGAAAGTTTTTGGAACATGAATATAAATGATTTCACTACATATTTTTAATACAAAATACACTCAGCCCAGAATAAATTTTAGCGTCCCAGGGAACACAGTGTTTGATTAAAGAAAAATATATGCTTTTATGACTCCATCAGGAATACAATTTGGTAAATGCAGACAATGCCTATGAAAGAGAAACAAAGAAAACAGAAGTCAAATGGGGGGTGGGCGGGAAAGGAGGCCTCTCTGCTTCCAACTTTTCATAACAACTTTTGGAGTTCAGCGCAAATAAAAAACCCTTGGGTCATTGATGTGACTTGATTACCTTTTTATTTTTTTTATTTTGTTTTATTGCTTAAAGTATTACAAAGAGTAGTACATAAAACCAAATCCTTGAGAGTAGAGAAGATACTGGGAAATTTTCCATGCAGCATTTTCTATGTTAAAGAGAAATCTTAGTCTTGAAAAGAAATAAAATATATAAGCATGGATCAACAGCTCTGATATTTACCTTCCCTTGTGGAAAAGATGGGAGCCATCTGCATCATCCGATTAGTTGCTTGCATAGCACCCTTTGCGTTACTGAGGCTGAGACAGCAGCATGTAACCCTGTGCAGGAGTGACTTTTTAAAGGTAGAAAAGGCAAAGAACCTCCTGCACTTTAGAAAAGCACCCCAGCCTTGTCCACCTGGAAACAGGACATGAAGATGACTGCATGGTAGCAAAAACGCCCCTGGATTTTCCTCACATATAATAAATGTAGAAATTGGACTAAAAGATTAGATTGCCTGCTAAAACAATGAGTAAACACAAACCAATGGATGTCTATACAAAGGAGAATGGGCTATGACAACCCTAGAAGATTGTTTCATATAATGTCAAAAGCTACCAATATAAAAAGATGGCAATTTACTCCTGTCTCCAGATGCTGAAAAAGCTTTTAATGGTTAATTGGAAGCTGTTATTTTTTATATTGAAAAGCAGGGACTTGCCACAAGAATTTATTTAATGGGCAGAAACATTATCTGATCATCCAAAGGCCAAAATTATGGCTAATGTGTGTAATTGGAGACCTTTTCTTTCTTTCTGTTTTCTTCCCCCCCCCCCCCGCCCCCGCTTTTTTTTTTGGAAGCAGCCGTAGGCCATCCACATTTACCTCTATTATTTGGTTCTTCAATAGACTCTGGCAGGCAAGATGAAGAAATAAAAATGGGGTACTTAAAGCCCACCATTTTATTGTGATTAGACAATGTGGCTCGATTCTGGGTTGCATGGAAACTTGCAAAATCCACTTTTGGAGAGTCAAGTGGGAGGCTGAGTCCCCCCTTCTAGTGGAGGGGCCTATTAGACTCAGCTCAAGAGGTGTTTTCCTCTGAAAAGCAGATTCTTTACTGCTCAGTCAAGGTGGGTGTTACAGATGGTGCCGGCTCTGTCCTTGGAAACAGTGGCATATCCCCATTTCAACTTGTTTCTTCTGTTCCTGCCCATTTTTTCCCAGAGTAATTAATCTCCATGGAGCAGAGGAGCCAAGCTCCCAGTAATCGCCATATACTGCTACTTACTCTAATATTTTTTTCTTTTCTAATTAAATACTTAAAAACTCAGATTATCTGGTGAGTCGATGGGTAAATGAGAACTATAGGTTCTTACATATAAACAACATCTACACATGTTCAACAAATCCTAGAGGAACTACATAGAGAATTGCTTTAAAGCTAGTGGCACCTATGAAAATAGTGCGAGATGTGGTGCATTGCACAGTTCTCATCCTTTTCTCTCTTTCACAACAGGCTTATTAATAATTAATATATGATGCAATTCAGTCATTTAGAGTGTACAACCCAATCCAGTGGTTTCTGATATATTTACGGAGTTGTAAAACCATCACTTTTATCAATTTTGGAATATTTTATCTCAAAGAGAAATCCCATATCCATTATAGTCACTCTCTATATCTTCTCAACTCAGAAAGCCTTAGGCAATCATTAATACACTTTCTGTTACTGTAGGTTTGCCTATTCTGAACATTTCGTATAAATGTAGTCATTCAATATGTGGCTTTTTTGGGTCAGGCTTCTTTTACTTAATATAGTGTTTTTGAGATTATTCCATGTCTTAATATAAATCATAATTTCATTCCTTTTTATGGATGAATGATGCTTAATTGTTTGGGTATACCATGTTTTGTTTATCTGTTCATCAGTTAATGGACATTCGGGTTGTTTTGTCTATTATGAATAATGCTGCTATCAACATTCTTGTACAAGTTTTTATGTGAACATGTTTCCATTTCCCTTGGATATGAGTGGAATTCCTAGGTTTTATAGTAACTCTACATTTACCTTTTGAGGAAGTGCCAGACTGTTTCCAAAGAGTGTACCATTTTAGATTCCTACGTTATCGACTCATAATAAAATTGTGGGCATTAAGTACCCCATTTTTATTCCTTCATCTTGCCTGACAGGGTATATGAGGGTTATAATTTCTTCAGATCCTCACCAACATTAGCTGTCACTTTAATTATAGCCATCCTAGTGAGTGTGAAGTGGTATCTCATTGTGGTTTTGATTTGTGTTATATCATAGTTAATGAAGCTAGACATCTTTTTAGGTGCTTATTGTTAATTTCTATATCTTTGCTTATTGTTTTGACTGTCTCTTTACTAATGAGTTTTCTGCTTATTTTTATTTTTCCCATCACCATTTATCCCCTCTATGCCCTCTTTTACCTCCACACAATAATGAGTTTTAAGAGTTCTTTATATATTCTAGATACATGTACCTTATATATATGATTTGTATTTTTCCATTTTGTGGGTTATAGGTTATCTTTTCACTTTCTTATAATGTTCTCTGATACACAAAAGTTTTCCATTTTGATAGTCTAATTTATCTATGTTTGATTGCTTGTGCATTTAGTGGCATATTTAAGGAACCAGTGCCTGATTCAAAGTCATGAAGGTCAACACTTACGTTTTATTTAAGAGTTTTGTAGTTTTAGCTCTTATATTTAGACTTTTGATCCATATTTAGTTAAGTTTTGCATAATGGTGTGAGGTAGGAGTCCAGCCTTATTCTTTGCCTGCAGCTATCCAGTTCTCCCAGTTCCATTGGTTAAAGAGTGTTTCCCCATTGTATGGTCTTGGCACCCTTGTAAAATTCAATTGGGCAAAGAAGGGGAAAATTAGGGACATTTGTAATAGTATTAACAATTTTAAAAATTCATTTGCTTATAGAGACATAGATTTATTTATGGACTCTCAATTCTATTCCATTGATCTATGTCTATTCTTATGCTAGAATCACACTGTCTTGAATATTGTAGCTTTGTAGTGCATTTTGAAATTACGAATGAGTTTTCCAATTTTGTTTTCTTCAATATTACTCTAGGTGATTCATTCATATGAATTTTAGGATCAGCTTACCCATTTCTGCAAAGAAGTGAGTTGGGATTTTTGGTAGGGATTGTGTTAACTCTAGATCAAAAGATCTGGGGAATATGCCTTCTCAACAATATTGTCTTCTAACTCATGACATTGGGATGTCTTTAATCATCCTATAGACTTTTAATTTCTTTCAAGAATGTTTTGAGTTTGTTACCTAGCATTTCTGGGATTAGTGCCATTTGTCATTATTTATTATTCTCTCTCTCTCTCTCTCTCTCTCTCTCTAAATAGATATAGAAATTTAAACTGAATATAGGTAGATATGTTTATTAAATTATATATATGTATATAGATACATATAAAGATTCAGTTTGCTAGTATTTTGTTGAAGATTTTTGCATCTAATTGTAAGAGATATTGATTTATAGTTACCTTATCTTCTAGTGTCTTTGTCTGACTTTAGAATTGGGATAATATTAACCTCAAAGAATAAATAGAGATGTACTCTCTCATTTTCTATGTTTTGAAGTATTTGTGAAGAGTTGGCATTAATTCTTCTTCCAACATTTGATAGATTACATCGGAGAAGCCATCTGGGCCTGGGCTTTACCTTTCATAGACATATTCAAATTTTTTTTCTTAAGTCAGTTTTCATAGTGTCTGTCTTTTTAGGAATTTTTTGTTTAATTAATCTAAATAATTAACTTTTGGCATCAGTTATTTATAGTATTCTTTTATAGACCCTTTTCTTTCTGTAAGGTCAGTAGTAATGTTCCCTCTTTCACTCTCAATTTTAGTAATTTAGTATCTTTTGCTGTTGGTCAGTTTAACTACATATTTTTCAATTTTATATTTTCACTCTTTTCAAAGTTATTTATAGTATTCTTTTATAGACCCTTTTCTTTCTGTAAGGTCAGTAGTAATGTTCCAAAGTATATACTTTTAGTGTAGTTGATTTCTCTATTTTTCTATTTTTTCATTTCATTATTTACACTCTAATTTTTATTATTTTCCCTTCTGGTTGCTGTATAATTAATTTTCTCTTTTTCCAGTGTCTTAAGTTGGAAGGTTTTACCTTTTAGTGGTGCATTTGTTGAATCCTTTTCATGTTTTGACATTAACTTTAAATTACATAATTTCAAATAATAAAAGCATTCTACATGAAATAAAAACAAAATATAGAAAAGTCATCTTCCTCTTCTACCAGTTTTTTTATGTTCATGTGCTTTTTCTAACCCTTTCATAAAAATATTTACGTATATTTACAGATGCATAGAATATATGGGGTATTGTCTGTACATGTATTTGAATGTGTATTTGTTTATATAAATATTATACTGTACATGTCTACATTATGAGTAGGATCCATATTGTTATATCTTATCTAGCAACTTTAGTTTTATGGTTACACATCTTTTTATTTCTATATTGGCTATTTGCATGTCATCTTCTGTGAATTACCTGATTTGTTTGGGTTATTTTGCCCTATAAGTTTATTGGTTTATTTGTTTTAATTTTATTTCATATAAGTTATTTATGATTTATGATTACTTGTCCTTTATCTGTTATACAAATTGTAAATATTTCTTCTGGTAAATCACTCATTTTCAGTTTATTTGTGTTGTCATCATTCTTGCAAAAGATTTAATTTTGATGTTGCCAAATTTGTTAGCTTTTTCCTTTATGTTTTTCTCTTTTTGTTGGACTTAAGAAAGCCCATCACATCCTAAGAGGTTAAAATATTCCTCTGTACTTACTTTAACTATATTACAGTTTTCTCCCCTTATGCAGAAATTATGCTGGCAATTTATCTGAAACTAGCTTTTGTGAATTACTTAAAGTGAAATGTTACTTTACCCTCATAGATAGCCAATTGTTTTCATAATTATATTGAACATTTCTCTCTCCTCCATCTGGGTTTAAAATGTAAAATCTTATAATATTAAAGGTTTTAAAATATACTTTAAATATATTTTCCCATATATTCATAGGTTGAATTTGGGATCTTATTATTTATAACCAAAATGGCAATATTCTAATTACAATAGTTAAGTACTATGTCTTCATATTTGGCAAGAAAGCATCTTTTTTATTCTCTTTTTAAATTTCTCACCTATTCTCACAGATGTAATCTTCCACATGAATTGTAAAATAGACTCATGAAACTATACCTGAAAAATCCCATCGAGATATTGATTTTACTGTACATAAATTTGAAGGTTAATTTGTGAAAATTTGGCATAAATTTAAAGATTAACTTGTGAAAACTAGACAACTGTACAGTATTGAGTCTTCTTACCCAGGAATGTAAAATACTCCAGTATTTAATGTTTTTAATGTAATTTAATAGTTTTATTTTCTCCATGGTGATTTGAACATTTTTGGTTGCTTATTTCTAAATATTTCACAATTTTTGTTTCTGCTGTGAATAGGCTCCTTTGTAATTACATTTTCTAGTTATCAATAACTAGGTCTTTGATTTTTGTGTATTGATCTTAATATCTTTGCTTAATTATTTACCTTTTTAAAATAATTCACCAGTTGGTTTATTGCTATTTATAAGTAGATAATCATCATTTATCAGTAATGATAGTTTTGTCTCTTGTCTTCTAAACATTTATATCTGTTTCTTTTCTTACAGTACAGTTTCTAATAGTATCTATGATAGCAGGGAATGTTTTATGCCTGATTTTAAAGAGAATGCTTCAATAGTTTAGCCTTATATATAGTATTTGCTAATAAATTTATGATGGCTAATCTATTGTTTGTCGGAATAAAAAAAATTTATATACACACATCTATGGATATACTAACAGGATATCGACCAAGCACTAAATATGATTTTTTTTTAAGGAGTGGCCTTTTGGTGATTTTCAGTTGTTTTTTTTTCCTTATTTGAAATTTAAAAAGTTTTTAAAATTATTTTTGCAAAATAAAATAAAATTCTCTTTTGTGGAAAGTAAAAGTAACATATAAAATAAGAATTCCTCATTCAAAGCTACCAGAAAAGGCCCAAATTCTCAGTGTTCAATCGTTAACTATCTGTTTTATAATAAGGTTTCCCAAAGTCTGTTCTTTAGGATATAATTTATTATTCCTTGTAAAAAAGCTCTTGTGGTCCAGTAAATTTGGAAAATGCAGGGTATAACAAAGCATGACTTTTTAAAAGCAAGATTTCTCAGGAACTTTTATAAACAAATGTAAAGACCAAAAGGCCATCCAGAACCCAGCATATTTCCTGAGCAGCTCTGAACGGTGTGTTAGTCTTCTCTAGTGCTCAGTGGACTTCTCATGCTGTTGTCGGCAAAACCAAACAGTAGCCAGGTTATATGTGCCTAACTGAGCACAGTTTACTTCAGAAGCACTATGTAAGAGTGAGTGGTAGCAATAGCTCTCTCAAGGCCTTAGAAAGCAAACCAAGTAAGCCAAAAAAATTCATCACCTCTGTTCTGCCCTTGGGAGAGTTGGATCAGGTGGTATGAATGGGAAGGATAACAAACTAGTAGTGTTCATGGTATTGAAGAATGAGTGTGACCTTCAAGGAGTTTCCAGTCTAATAAAACTTGTATTAAGTATCTTCCTTTTGATTCAAGGGAATAATAGGACCTCTAATACCAGTCTTTCTTTTTATCAAGTGAGGGCACAGACACACAGATTGGTGATAAGTCCAAGTGCATGCAGTCGGGAACAAAACAGATTCATTTGACTACACTCCCAGCACTTTATTTAATTGACTTGACTTTCTCTCCTACATAGTAGATAGAAATAGGAGGTTCACTTTGGAATGGGAAAATCGACGAGTGGGAGCTAAGCATTTTAGAATATCAAAATAATTTAATTGGATCCCAAATGAATTAAGATGTGTGGGAGTCCAAATTATACCCCAAATATCTAGTCTGCCAATTTTAAAATAATTTAAATGAACTAAATAAAATGACTTTCTCATGCTAATAGAAAGTGCAAAAAATTGCAATGAATATGCTGAAAAGAATGTTATTCCTAACAAATCATAATTATTAAACTTGTGTTTCAACCAGAAATCTTGCTGAAGTTGAAATCAACCTGAAGTAAGAAAAAAATGACAGTTAACCTATACCTCATTTGAAATATACTATAGATATTACTGGGCAGAGAGTAAATGTTAGGTTTGGTTTATTTTAATAACCAACATATTTCTGAAGATGACACTAGTTGTTTCCAAGAAATGAGTGTACACACATAAAATGGTCCCTATAGAATTTTAACTACAAAACTGTAGGTTGGCACTTTCTGTTTATTAAACCTAAATGCAGAAGGAGCATGTCCAGTTTTCTTTCTGCTTCCTTCCTCCCTTTCTCTGCCTCTCTCCCAACTTTTATAAGGTTCTCTCTCGTGCCCTCCAGGAGCTCAGCAAGCCACTCTTTAGCTTGACTCTCTGAAGCCCTAACTTCCATCCTCTTTTCTCTTTTGATCCAGTTGGATCTCTGTGATCCAATATGACTTGTTATTCCTTCCGTGGGAGGCAGCTGGTACTAGGTCTATAACCTTGAGCACATTGCTATGCATCCTGCACAACAATTCTCCACAGTACTAACTTTGAAGGTTGTAGTAAATTAATGACTCATGGACTTGTAGCCAGTATATAATTAGGATCTTTATCTGAGATGAAAAGAGGGAGAATCAGGACAGATCAAAATGATGCTTTGGTTGTGCTCGCTTCGGCAGCACATATACTAAAATGATGCTTTGGTTTCTCTCATATTTGGGGGTTTCTTGCCAAGGCAGTCAGATGTTAGCCCTTGTTTGCGTATAGACTTTCTATGGCGTAAGTGCTCTAGAATTCTCTGAGAGGTTAACCTACTTCTGTGTAGATCAAATCAGCCAGGTACCTGTCTAATTCTTGATGCTGCAGTGGACTCCTCTGTCCCTTTTTGAACTATTGAATGCCACTCAAACACTCTCTGGTTGGGGAGGAAGACTTAAAGCAATGGCCAACTTCTTCCCATTCTTCTTTTAGGTCAGTGTCAGGGTTAATGAGTGAATCAGCAAATGGACAAGAATGACTTTTGTGGCTCGTAGCTCCTAAAAATGCAGGATACTGGCTGCTCCTGCCCCAGGAACCACGTCAGCTCCTGTTTCGGGAATCAGACAGAGGGGCCTCCTCCTCTGCTCAGTCCCTTTTCTTTTCTCCCTCAGTGGGTTCTAGGAACGATGTGCTTGGCTTACACACAAGCAACATTACTTCAATCCATTTATGTTAACTGTCTGACCTTTATGCCCAATGAATTTACAGCACTATAATGATTATTCATATCATTAAGTATGAGTTGGATTAACTTTGTGATAAATTACATGTGATAATACTGCTGAGTTTTATTTAAATGAAGTTAATGGTGTTTCTCATCAAATGTAATCATTTGACTTTATGTTCTTAAATTTTGAGGAAATTTCAGAAGTCGGTAATTAAAATAGTTGCAATGAAATGCTGAATGCAATTATGGCTAAATTATGAATTCCTTTATTCATTTATTCTTGCACTCAGCATGTATTCAATGCTCCATACTGTATTAGGAGTATTAGGGGCATAAATGCTGTGGTTCTCCCTTCTAGGAACTAGCAGTCTGGGATGGGAGGCATATTAGTAAGCAAATAATGATAACACAGGGTGGCAGGTTACTAGATAAGGATGGGGGCCCTCGCCCACACTAAGGGGCAGGACTGGGGGACTTCCGGGAGGCATTCTGAGGTAGATGATGCTGGAGCTGAATCCTAGGCAGCATGTAAGATTAAATCAGGTCGGGGATGGGAAAAGGGGAGATACAGGCAAGGGAATAGCATCACCAGGGGCATAGAAGCAAGACAGACATGAAATATTTGGAAAACTCTGAATATTAGTGTGAATATAGACTAATGTCTGGTAGGAAAACTGTTTAATGTGATTGTGGGCGAGTGTGTGGTGGAGAGCATGGAAGAGATCATGTTAGTATATTTGCAAGGTTGTGTAATTATTACCATTACCTAACTTGAGAACATTTTTATCATCCTAAAATAAACTTTGTACCCATTAATCATTCTCAATTCCTCCCGTCCTTCAGCCTTCTGCTGCACTACTTTGCTTCCTGTGTCTATGGATTTTCCCATAACCACCTTTTATATAAATTGAACAATACAGTATGTGGCCTTTTGTATCTGGCTTCTTTTATTTAGCATAATGTTTTCAGTGTCCATCCACGTTGTAGCTTGTAGCAGTACTCCATTCCTTTTCATGGCTGAGTAATATTCCTTTGTGTGGATATACCAATCCATATGGTGGATGGTTGAATTATTTCCACTTTTCCTCTGGTTTGTATAATGCTGCTCTGGCTTTGTTTCTAGAGGCTTCACTAGGAACCTATTATCGTAGGATATATCATATTGTGTTATTATTATTGTAATTTTACTGTATTATAATTATTGTATTGCCTCTTTCTCCTGAGAGTCTGTAAACTCTGTAAGTGTACAAATCATAGTATCTTGTTACTCACAAGCATGTCAAACTCGCGGCCCGCCGGCCAAGAGTTTAACATGCTTGCTTTTACATCAAGGCATACATAGTACATCCATCTGAGAAACATGTGAATGAGTCAATTAAAGAAGGCAGTTCTCTACCTCTAGGTGAGACCTTTGAGCTGCTCATCTAGCTTGCCTTGTGTCATTTAACCGAGGGGCCCTGTCCCTTACACTGTTTAGAGTGTGTGTGTATGAGGTTGAGGATTCTGCTGTAGATATTTCCTGACATTTGTGATTGTTTGGAGAGTGGAGCAGCTTCAGAATTTGTTTGGTTGAGTTGAGAGTTACCACCTATCAACACAAGTCAGAGGAAGCCAGATTTGTTTTGACAGCGTGTGCTGGGGGCATTGGGGACATTTATTAGTAAGGGAAGTAGACCATGATCCCAAGTTTGTCTGTTGTCTTGCCAATTAAAACTGCCTGCCTGGGCATGTGTCACTCCCCCACAGTAGGATTCTTCCCATCGGGGACACTGAAAAAGTCCACCAGTGTTCAATTTATTTCCCCTTTGCTTTTCTCACTCCCTCTTTGCCTCCTTGGTCATCTCTGAACTTGTTCAGGGAGATTTTCTGTGCTAAGTGCAAAATGTTGCCTAACTTCTCATTCTCTCTTTCAAAGATAAGAGGGTTTAACCAGGGCAAGATCATCGCATTTATTTGTTGCTTCAAATACAGCCCTGGTTGTCAGGGCCTGCCTTTCCTCTGGGACACCTTGCTCAGGTGCTAAATCCTATTTCTCAACCTTCAACCCCGAGAGAGCCCCAGGGAAATGCTGGGCACTGGGGTGGGGGCTGCAAGGGCAAGTCTGACCGTGGCTAGTGCTCTGGCAGCCTGTGCTTCCCCCTCGCTCCCGCATCTGCCTACTCCTTGCTTTGGGAGAATGACAGGAAGGGAAAAGGCAGCTGCCAGGTTTCCTGTATGCATGTCTGTGGGAGGCAGACGAAGAGGGCTGGCAGCCCTGCACTCAGTGGGCTCCATTCCATCTCTCGGTGCTGATTGAAGTGAAGTAGATTCAGATGCTGCCTGGGAGCTGTGATAGGAGCCATAGCTCAGACGCAATTCCTGGAATGACTGTTCTAGACTTCGCACCCATTTCTACCCAAAGCAGCGTGCAGGCTGAGGGGGCTAAGTCTAGAGCTGTCGCGACATGCTTGGTATTTGGATAATAACCTCCATGTACTAGTATAGAAACGTCAAAGAAAATTCTGTGAAAATAGAAATAAAGATGTCCCTAAAAGTATAATGTGTTCTTGGTGGGGTATGCCATGGCTTTACTTTTTATGCTATTTTGCTGCTGTTCAGCTCTCCCATTTGGAGGAAAATGAGTTTGGCTTCCAAGTAATTCCATTAAAGCTCTGACTTAAAGACCCAGTGCATCCATTGTTTCATTAAGATCCAATGGATGCATTATTTTATTTAAACTTTTATGCCTGGTTATTACAACAGATTCCAGATCCTTCTTGATGGTTCTATAAACATGCATTTTTTTTTAACGTGATTTCTTAATTTCCCAGGCCAGTCTAGGGTAAGACTGTCAATAATCAGAGTAGTAAACATTATGACAATAAAATCTTATTTTGGGTCTGAGCCTCCATGATGGGATTTTTGGGACACAACCTCTACCTCCATCCCAATGCAGTATCCTGGCATAGCTCATCAGCTGTTCTTGGAGCAAATAAAATGCTGCTGTAGGCTCTGGGATTGATCACCGCTCAGCCATAGAAGGTGCTGACAGCAGACGTCCTTCCTGCAGCTCATTGCATGAGGATGTGGCTGCCACAAACGTGAGCACCATTGCTCTTCCTGCCCTTGTGGGTCAGTCGTGGCCACTGCTTCCATGGCCACCTTAAGACCTGCTCAAGTGTCTCAGGTGCGCCAGGACGTTTTTCTGTTTTCCTTTGCTCCTCTATTACTCCAAAGGCTTCTATTGTTACAACTATTTTTAAAAATATGTTGTTATTGGTTTGAGAGAGAGCAAGGGAGAGGGAGGAGAGGGAGAGGGAGAGAGAGAGAGAGAGAGAGATCAAGGTGAGAGAGAAACATCAATCAGCTGCCTCCTGCATGCCCCCTACTAGAGATCGAGCCCATAATCCACGTGCCCTGACCAGGAGTCGAACCAGCAACCTCTTGGTGCTTGGGACAGTGCTCAACCACTGAGCCACGCCAGCCAGGGGGCACCTGTTTTTTAAATTAAACCTTTTTGTTAGCCTCTCACTTTGAGAAACTTGAAATAAATTACCTTGGGATGTATCAGAGCATGTTTCAGAAGCCTTCGATATTGCTCTCAAGTAACTCTCTCTCATAGTCAGGGTCCCAAGATAGACACCAGGCACTTCAACTCTTTCATACATCAGTGTACGGTAAATTCCCTCATCTTTAAAAGGGTCTTAACCTGCCATCATTAGACACCAAGCTCCTTCATACTATTCTCCCTAAGGGGGAGAGATGGCAGGTGCTCACAGACGGGTTTGTTGGGGCTTTCCTCGGGATAAACTAGGTCATGCTATCATAACAACCTCAAATCTCAGTGGCTTAGAACAAAAGAAGGGGCTTGTGTGTGTGTGTTTTGCTTCCTCATACACGTCCAGAGGCAGTTGCACTGTAGTTACTTGGAGGATCACACCAACGGCGACTTGTCACCTTCTGGCCCCTCCGTCTCATCCTGATGTTCAGGGTGTGTGCCGGAGACATCAGGTCAACAGGCTCTCAGACGCTTCCACCGGGAAGCGATGCATTTCACTTCTGTCCACTGTCACTGGCCAAACATAGTCTCTGAATAGGCACTTTTGGTGAATTCTGGAAGTGAGGGGTGGGGGCTTAGCCAGCAAGTAGCTGGGGCAGAGGTTTGAGTGGGTTGGAAGGTATCATGAAAAGCCCAGATCTGCCACAATTGGTTTTCTGCTTGTAGCATTTATCATTCTTGCAAGGGAGCCCGAGGAAGCTGAAGTCAGTCGGAGCGAGTTCCGGAACTAGATGATGCTCTTGCAGGGGCAGGGCTATTTGGAGCCGCCCTCCTTACTAAGAGCGTGAAATGCCACAGCGTGCGGGGCCCCTCGGCTGTGCTCTCGTGTCCTGCCACTGTCAGCGATGACAGGAGAGTGGGGGAATCACTGCAAACACGCGAGGTCCCGCCGCGGCACCTGCGGGTGGGCACGCACCATCTGCCCGTGGGAAGACGCGCTCTCCGTGGGTTTGAAACGGGAGTCTAGTGAGCGGGAAGCCAGTCCTCCCCCACTTAGACTGTGGGTTCGTGAGCGGCACATCACACATCTAAAACTTGCCTGGCATGGAACCAAACATAGGGGAAATGCAGTTTTTTAAATGATGTAGAATTTTCAACCGTTGCCTTAGACTTTTCCAAGCACATTTATTATTAGATACTATGTCATATTGTTCTTAAAAAGTATAATCATCACTTTTAGCCTCTTTTAATTGTCTTGCCCAATAGAAACAATTCCCCCAACTGTTACAGCCTCAAAACTGAGAACAGTACCTGGCGCAGTGAAGGCCCTCATCAAACACTTCATATGTGAGTGAGCAGTGCTAATTCTAATTGAAGCTAGTTTCATAGCACAATGATGCATGGTGAGTCCTCAAAATGTGGCCTTATTACATTTTTCTATGTTAAAAATTTACTAATGAAAAATACTTTCATGATTTACCTTCAATCCTTTTGAGCAGCCACTGCGTGTCAGGCATTGTATACATCGAGGCGTAAAACAAAGGCCCCTGACTTCACGGAGGATTGCGTTCTCGGGGTTGGAGTGGAGGGAAATAGTCAATAAACACCGTAGATTGTTTTGAAGTGGCCAATGCTATGAAATAAAGAGAAATAGAGCAGGTGAAGAGGATTGGAAGTTGCAGGGAATGGGTCGGAGAAAGGGAGGAGCAGAAGCATCAGTTTGGGTGGTCGGGGAGCCTCATGGACCAGGCGAGATTCAGACATAGAACCCGAGGACCCTAAGGCGGAAGGCTGGGAGTATCAGGCCTCTGTGAGGCTGCAGCTGAGTCCTGGCTAGAGGTCTCTGGGACTGAGGTTTAGACAGGGACAGTGATAGCAGAGATGCTAAGAAGGGGTCAGATTCACAAATAGTTTCCAAATGTATGTCTGGTGGCTGCTTTCGGCCTTGCCTGGGTGTAGGTAGGGGCACGTGTATGCACACTGTGAGGGCCCTGGAGTCAGCCTTCCATGCCCAGACCCCTCTCCTGAAACTCCGTGCCTGCGGCTGTGCCCCTGCCACCTCCTGCCCATATCAAACAGCTGCACTTACTTATTGGCATTAATTGCATTTCAGCCTTTCCTACTTGAATTGTTTCAGATAAAATGTGTGCTCTTTTTCAAGGAACCTCAGCCATCACTGGTAGGAAGGGAGGTGCTTGGCCTTAGAGTCCAACTGCCCTGGTTTTCCAACTGTTTCTTATCTTTAAAGTTGGGCCCCTCAACTCTCAGTAGCTGCTGTGTTGATGAACCAGGAAACAATCGTGTTCCATCTTCTTAGTGTGATGGCAGAAGGGTCAGAAAATAAGCCCGGAGGTGCCCTGTCTTCGTGGGCAGATGACCCGGACTAGGGCAGTTCGCGGCTCTTAGAGAAACAGGGACTGAGTCATTGGCCAGTGGGTCCCTTCCCTCCAGCCTGCTCACATCTTTCCATCCCTTTCCATCTCTTTTCTCTCCTCTCTTTCTAGCCCTTCTCACTCATCAGATCAAAAATAAAACCCAAAGCTTATATAGCTGTCTTATGTAGAGCACTTTGTCTCTGAAACCTTGAGTCTTTTCTTTCACAGTGAGGCGTTTTTCTCAAGCAAAGATAATTTCCTCAGCCGAAACCGGTTTGGCTCAGTGGATAGAGCGTCGGCCTGCAGACTGAAAGGTCCCAGGTTCGATTCCGGTCAAGGGCATGTACCTGGGTTGTGGGCACATCCCCAGTGGGAGATGTGCAGGAGGCAGCTGGTCGATGTTTCTCTCTCATCGATCTTTCTAACTCTCTATCTCTCTCCCTTCCTCTCTGTAAAAAAATCAATAAAATATATTTTAAAAAAAAAAGAATTCTGATGCCAGGTATTAGCATAAATGATTGTTTTAATAATCTCATGACACGTATGAATGAAATAAACTTTCTTGCTTGCTTGGCCTTTTCTTGGGGGGGAGGCGGGGGGGACAGGGCAGGTGATGACCCAGAAATTAAGAGCCTTAACTAAGTTCACCAAATAGTTAAGTGGCAGTTGAGATAATTCAGGGACTCCTTCCTGTGTCCCTGTGCCATCTTTAGTTTAGAATAGATACTCTGCAAAGCCTATGATTTGCAAATCTTGTTTATGGGGCACAGTAGGGTTTTTATAAAACTAAGATGGGAAAGTGACAAAGATCTGAAGATGTGTTGCTGAGATTTGAAGAGGCATGGTAGCCCTGGGAAATGGACTCATTCCTAAGTGCTATTTTTTAATGCAGCAGTTTCTTATGTATTTGGCAAAACTGAATGGGATGAAATACAAACTTCTAGGTACTTCCTGTACTCTGATGGAATTACATCTCACCCCCAACTTCTTTGACTGTGCACAGATGGGCTCAATTTTTTTTCTTTAGGACTCAATGAATTTCCTGTGGTTTCTGTAAGAAATTACTATCAATCTAGTGGCAAAATAATAATAATAATAATAATAATAATAATAAAATTTCCCCTCAAACTTTGGAGGCCAGAATTCCAAAATCAAGGTGTCACCGTGGATGAACTCACTCTGGGGCGCCTGGGGGACAGTCTGTAACGTGCCTTTACCAGCCTCTGGTGGCTGCGGGCGTTCCTTGGTTTGTGACTGCACCACTTCAGCCCCTGCCCCTGTCCCTGCCTTTCATTCGTGTGTGTGTGTGTGTGTGTGTGTGTGTGTGTGTGTGTGATCTCCTCCTCCCAGATCATCTAGGATAATCTCCTCATTTGAAAACCCCTAACTGAATCACTTCTTCAAAGACCCCTTTTCCAAATAAGGTAGCAGTTAGAGGTCCCCGGGCTTCGGACCCAATGATATTTGGGGCCATCTCTCAGCCACCACAAGCCTTAACCTAAATGCCAGCCTTAGCTTCCCTTCCCTTCTAATCTCATTTCACATGTTTTTAAAACACAATATATTACTTTCTGTCACTCTGTTATTACATAAATATATACCTTCTAAAAAATTACATAGGTCTTTTTCTTGATTCCCTAAGGCAGGTCTTGGTAAGCCTTTCCTCATTCTGTAAAGGGCCAGACGGAAGTGTTTTGGGCTCGTGTGCCCTATGGTCCCTGTAGCAGCTATTCCCCTCTGCCCTTGAGCGCGAAGGCAGGCACAGCCAAGAGTAAAAGCATGGTGTGCTGTGTGCCATGAAATCAAAGCCAGATTTGACGTGCTGGCCTCAGTTTGCTGACCGCTGATCTCAAGCCTTTCCTATGTTTCTTTCATTATTTCTGCTTCGGAATATGAAGTTTTGATGTTATAGTTCAGTCTTCTTTGTTATTAAAGACTAGAGGCCCGATGCATGAAATTTGTGCAATAGTAGGCCTTCCTTTCCCTGGCTTCCAGCACCGGCTCCCCTCTGGCACCCAGGAGCTGGGCTTCCCTCGCAGCCCCAGCTTTGTCCGGAAGGTCGTCTGGTCTAATTAGCATATTACATTTGTATTATTATAGATATTACCATCTACTTTGTAAGTGTTTTGCTAACAACATACCAAAAATAATTACACAAAAATTCAGTGAATTGCAGTTCAATACTTCTGAGTAAAAAAGAAGAAAGTCAAAAAACTTTACAATCTTTTTTTTTTTTTGCTATGCCTTCTTGCATGTCCCATTTAATTGTGTATTCATTAATTTAAAAAGTGTTCTTTATAAGTGTCCTGGACACCAAACATTGTGTCTAGCACTGAGATCCACGTGGCCAGGTGCGCACTGTGAAGAGAGGATTTGGGGGGGGGGGGGGGGGGGTTGAGATATGTAGAAGAAAAGTCATCAAGATGGTGGTGGGTGTGGTCTGGGCATGAGGGAAAAAACAGATCTCAAGGATGACTGTGTGTCTGATGTGACAATGGCAGGCAGTGTTGTCATACACTGACATAGAGAGTGCTGGAAGAGGAAGTTTTGGTGGAGCTTATGATTTCATATTAGATGGGCTAACTTTGAGGTCTGTTTTTCTTACTACATAACCTCAACATTTCTTCTTTATTTTTCAAAATTTCAGGTATATGTAAATATATGTGTGCGTATGTATGTATAGACATGTATGTATACATACATACATATATTATGAGATATTATTCTTTCAAGGACTATAACAGCAATCTACCATAATTTTGATGATTTGCTTCACATAGAAATTCAGTTAAGAGATAGATAAGTATAGCTATTCTTACACAAGTTTATGCAAAAGGAAAGAAGGAAAACAGTGTCTGTAAGCACCAGCTAGAGATACATTTTTATTTCGTTCTTACAATTAATTTATGCTGTACATACAAAGGTGGGTTTTTTTTCTATTATGCTGATATGTAAAGGGAGGCGTGGAAAGGTTAATTAATTTGCTCAACCTTCAAGCTAGGATTTGAACCCAGCCAACTTTTTCTTTTTCTTGAGTGAGCTGATAGACTTGTAACAATTTGCTTATAATTTCTCACATTAAATGACACTTTACCTGGGAGAGCTTCCCAGAACAATCTCCT
The DNA here is from genome assembly GCF_028538775.1 of Myotis yumanensis. NCBI lineage: Eukaryota > Metazoa > Chordata > Mammalia > Chiroptera > Vespertilionidae > Myotis > Myotis yumanensis. The sequence goes on from NW_027223772.1 coordinate 747,337, forward strand.
CCCAATCCTAGAAATATAGTCCAGATGTGCCCTCCTATGAGCTCCCCAAATTCCATGTGTTTCCTTTGTCCATAGCACTTGTTCATGACCTTTTCACAGACTGTACGTTTTTTGAGGGCAAAAACTTTTATTTTTTATTTTATCTCCATTTCTTATAATACTGAGCAGAAAGTCAGAATGCAGTACATGTTTTCGGAATTGAGAGTTAACCTCCTCTCTGCTTAAAGGCTGTTAAACTGGTATGTTTTACCTTCCACAGGGTTGATCATATTTTACCTATTACAGGGTTGTGAGTACATATTCATGTGGGACACCCTGTTCCAGGGCTACAGTAATCTTGTCCTTGAGAATTCTTGACTGAAAAGAAAGGGAAGCAAGCAGAGCCAAACAAAACAACCCAGGCAGCAAAATAGCAAAACACTTCACGATCTCAAATTAGTGGATGTCTGATAGGAGAAATGTTTGGAAATAGTTGGTGGTTTATCTAAAAGAAAGTGAGTTCTTGAGTAAAGGAATGAAAATGAGACAATTGTATCCATCGGCTCCAAGTATTGGCTGAAGCTGAGCTCACTGGGCATTTGACCCCCCCAAAAATTAGCTTTACAAGCCTCTTGACAAGCATTGAGGTTAGAGCCCACCCAAGGATAAATGGGGAAGAAGGCAAAACTCATTTTGGCATCTCCATCTCCTTGACCAGTGGTCTCATGCTGCCCCGCGAAGCTTCCAGATTCCCCTAATGTGCCACATATTCTGGACTTTTCAAAAGGCTTCTCTTGACCATTGAAACCTCCCTGTCGATGATCATATTTCATCCGAATCCTATCCTATATCCACTGTTCTCTGCAGTGTCCTTGGGTTAATGTTTTTCCCATTTTGGATTGCCCATTTGAAAGAAACATACAAGCAAAAAAAGAGGCCTCTGCGCTTGCTCATGGCCCTGTTCTAATTGTATGCTAACTCTGTCTCTTCTGTTAAAAATCTAGCTTAAGATTGTTCGCACATACTTTCTTTCCCACAAAGATTTTCCCGATTGGATTGCATCTCTTCCAGCTTTGATTCTCCCTAGTATATCGTTGGCTCTCTCCTTTTGGCATGTGCTGTATTATACAGAGTTATTTACCTACTCATCCTTTTCCTCAGTGGGTTATATACTCTATAAAATGGAGATTGTGGCTAATTGATTTTTTCACTTTCTCACAATTAGTCAGTGTATTTCCCTCTCTTAGTGAGTGCTCAATGGTTGTTTAATTAAATAATTTGAGTGACAATAATGGTTGGTTGCAATGTTAGGCACTAGAAGGCTGAAGCAAAAGGAGGTATTTTTTGCCTCTCGTGTGAGTTAATGATGGCTGCTGCCAAAGCAGGGCTTTCAGGAAGGTCAAACATGGGTGAAAGAAGGCAGTTCCTCAAGGAAAGCGCAAGTCAGGGTTTGGCTGGTTTGGTTACACTCATAGCACTATCCTTAAAATTCAATTTTATACCTGGTTTTGTAGGTGACAAATTGCTTGTCAAAAAAGTAGGAAAGAATGATAACTTACCCAACCAGTAGGATGTCTTTGTTCAGAAATCTCTTGAGTAAAATGTTGCATTCTGGCCCCAGATTTGTCTTTACAGCGCTCGGTGTTACCTGGGCAGGCAGGAGACTAGACAGGAGTTTGGGGTTGCTCTTTGGCTCTTGGCCGTCATGAAGAACTGTCCAGTCCAAGCTCCAGCCTTGGCTCTGGGGGGGATACCTACCCCACAATACTAGTGCATTGAGACATATCCGTGTGTGAAACTGGATTTCTGGAAGTGACACTTTCACCCAGAATTTCTAATATGCGAATGTGTCTTGATTTTTTACTACAATAAATTGTGACTATTTTGCAACCCATCCAGGCAGTCTTGGTTTGTTTGTTTGTTTTTTTATTAGTAAAAGATTAAACATTAAGCATTTGAACTTTCTGTTTTAATATATTTCAAAGAAACTTTCTAGCTATAACCTCTTCCCTATATTGTTACACAGAGCACACTGTCAGCAACTCCATTTTTTCCTACATAATTTTTCAAACAGTATGTTTTCAATAAATGTAGATGACTAGCTATTAATTAGCATTATTTCAAGCACTTGGGAGCAGAAGATGAAGAATGTCCCTATTTAAGGTAAGTTTAGGGAATATTTTTCATCATTCAAGTCCGTCTGTGAGAAGCCACATAATAGAGGTCACAGTGCCTTGAGGTTCGTTACCAGGTGAAGACATGCAGAGGTCCTGCCTCCGGTCACTGGGCCAGTGGAACTTCCTCTTCAGAAAAAGCTTCAGGTTTCAGTTCACTCTAATCACTGGAATCCACTTAAAGGTGGGTTTGACATTTTGAACAATGGACATGGCTGACTTTTTCCACTCTGGATCAATGAAACAAAGGCTTAAGGGATATGTTTCTGGCTTCCTCAACTTCCAGCAAATTATCCTCTTCCTTGTGATGTGCGTTTTTGACTTTTGAGCACTATAATGCGTCACTTCCAGTTCCTGCATGACCAGCACAGGACCATGGGCAACCTCCTGCAAGTTTGTACTTACCTCCTCCTCATTTGATTTTTGTGGTCAAAGACACCCACCTGCTCTGAGTTTTGAGTTATGGTGAAAGGATGGTGGATATGGGAAAGTGGCAATCTTGTAATACAACCCTTTGGACTCTACTGTTTGCCTTGCCTTCTACTTAATTCCTCTTTTTCTTCTCTTCTTTTCCTTATACTGAAATTGCTACAGCTCAAAATGTGACAAAGCCTTTAGTCCCGTGGTCGGCAAACTGCGGCTCGAGAGCCACATGCGGCTCTTTGGCCCCTTGAGTGTGGCTCTTCCTAAGCCTTAGGAGTACCCTAATTAAGTTAATATCAATGTACCTACCTATATAGTTTAAGTTTAAAAAATTTGGCTCTCAAAAGAAATTTCAATCGTTGTACTGTTGATATTTGGCTCTGTTGACTAATGAGTTTGCCGACCACTGCTTTATAGTAGACGGAAGGATAGGATTACTGAATTTAACCCAAAATATAAGACCCAGTTGGCATTGAAGTTCCATTGGGTTCAATACGTAAACATTCTCAGTTTTGTTTTGAAGTACTGCCCTCTCCTAAGTGACTGGAAGGTAGTGTGAGTGGTCTAAGCCAGGCATAATTTACAACAAGCATGTCAAACTCAAAGGCTAACACGGGCGAAATAAACAAGGTTTAAATTTATGTGGGCCACAAGAAAACACAAGCTTCAATTTTCATAGAAACATAGGTTTATTTCATATAGTATAAAATAAAACAAGAGCAATGATAAAATCAGTGTTTTCTTACATACCGTTATATTGGCTGGGCTGCAAAAATATTCGTTGCGGGCCGCTCCGCAGGCCACGAGTTTGACATGCTGGATTCACAACATTGCCTGTGACAACTTCTCCTGGCCAGTGATATGTGAGAAGGTTTCTGGTGAGCAAGTGTAAGATGTTTTCTCTCTGGTAGTCATATATAGGACAAGATATTTGCTTTTCCTCTGGACGTGGCTGTGTCTTTGTCAGATGCCTGGAACTAGGATGGGCACCTTGGGACAAGCTGAGGGACATGACATGCCGACTTGGGTAGAGCAGAGACACGGACAGCCTCGCATCTGTTTCATGCTTGGGGCTTCTTCTGTGCAATAATAAATGTCCCTATTATTTTGGCCGTTCAAATCTGAGATTTCATTGCAGCCAAGTCCATCCTAACAAAGTGTGATTTGCTGGAGTAGGCTCAGAGATGCTACTTTAAAGAATTTTCCTTCCATACTATCATATTTCCTGAAATTCTACCAATAGACTCTTCTGTGAGTTAAAAAATCGAGGCCTCTATTAACTATAAATCTGCTTTCTGGAGGGTGTGACACATTAACATTTTAATGCAGTATTTAATAAAACTCACTTGTCATCAAGTCCTGAGAAAGTAGCAAGTGAAACAGCCAAGTTTGATGGGAGAAAGGAGCTGGAGCGACGAGTGTGGGCTAATGCCGGGCAGAGCAGTTTGAGAAGGTGGACTTCAAAATGGGTGGGCTGCGGGCAGCCTGGGGACACACTGAGCCCAGGCAGGGACCAGGGGCAAAGATGGCTCATCCCAAATAGAGGTTTTATAACCCGGGGCTGCTTTCACTGGCATAGCTCTGAGCGGGGGCATAGCCAGCTGCCAGGTTCCTCATTTAAACTTGCAGATTCGGAGGCTCTGGCGGTTCCCCCTCTCTAGATGCTATCACGCTTTGCCTGTCAAGGCTTTTCGGGTTGGCTGGAGAAACGCAGCCTCTGCGACATAATGGGATTTAATCTGAGGGCAGAATATGTATTCTTAACGAGGAAGCTCCGGGTCTGATGGCTTGGGCATGCACAATTTGATTTGGGTTGGATAAGGTATATTGATTTCAAGTCTGGGAAAGAACATTTTCTTCTCTTTTTCCTCCCTCCAACTAGTTACTAGCCGCTTAAAAAGCTGGATTCTTTCCTCCCGTGTGTTTCAGAGTAACAGAAAATTGTGTTTTTCCCCCTTCTCTTGGTGGACATAGAATGGCAAAAAAAAAACCCAACCCGAATGGACTCCGCATGAAGAAATATGTTACGTGGAAGCCGAGGACAGGTGCGGCTCCTGCAGCCACACTAGGTCTCATTTCCTAAGCAGAACCGTCCCAGCTGTCCACTGGCGTCTGAGGCTGACGCACGCCCCGCAGGTGCTGCCCACACGAGCGGAGCATATGGCTGTGCTAATGTGTAATAAAACGTGAGCGAAGCCACTGAAGCCTGCTCTCTTCTGGGAACAGACTCTTTCCAATCAGTTCTCTGATGATCCTCCCAGGCCCTCCTGGCACCTCCCTCCCGGGTGCTTCCAAGCACCAGCTCCTGGCTGCATTTCATCTCTGCCTGTTTGCTCCTGCGAGGCTAATCCCATGAATTCCATTTGCCACTTTTAGAAAGGGGCGGAGGAGGTAAATCAAGAGATGAAGTTGTTTTGGAGATCACCTTAAGGCAATTTCAATAATAAATGACTGCAGGGCTGAGTTTCACATCCTAATTATAGACGACTACTTGAGTAGTCGGGCTCCTCCACAAAGTGCTTGAAATTATGGTTGGTTCTAAGCTTGGTACTATTTCAAAAATACTCCTTAGCTTTATTATGCAGCCCGAGAAATGACCAGTATAATTAAGTTGCCACAGCTTTTCCTCTTTCTTTATCACCCTCTCTCTTCAATTACTGCAAAGTTTCAGAAAAATTCAGCTTAGTGCCTTCAATTTCCTACTTGATCCAGGCAAACGAGGCCAGAGTAAACAGATGGTGCTGCCGCTGCACTCCTGCAGGCAAGAGCCTCAGATGCTGTTGGACCAGAAGAGAGAAATGAATGGATTGTAGTGCTTTGGGGTCCACGCTGTGGACATCTTTACTCCACAATTCAGCACCGCACGTCTTTGGGTCTGAACAATGGGATCATCTGAGCTCTGAGAGAAAATGCCCAGGGAAAGAAGTAATGTATATGGGTGTCAGAAGTGGGATTCAACATTATAATAAATAACTACACATTTATTAAGGTGAAAATTAGTTAATCTGGCACTCTATCAGCTTGAGCTCTCAATTAAGTAGCGATTTTTGCCCATTTATAGTAAAATAAAATTAGTGCCTCGAATGAGGGTCCTTGAGTTCCCGCAATTATTGGAAGGCCTTCTGAATCATCCAAGAGAGAGACCACTGTGATCAGCACAGTTAATGTTATATTTATTGTGTGTTCCGTTTTACAAAAACATGGGACTCTCTCCTTGACTTAAATGGTAATTTGCTATCTTATGAAACTTCCCATTGTGTTTTCCATTGGGATGCTGTTGAAATATTGTGTGCACATGGCATCCTGTGTGTGAGGATTACGGGAGAAATTAGTTTAGATCTGAAAAATCAGGAAGATCTGCCTGGCTGATCATCTAATTTGATTGATTGGTTTAACCTGTGACTTTTTCTGCTTTGCTTTGGCCTCTAGGAAGCTTAGTGTCTATTATAGGCTATTAATGCATTAGATGGGATGCTAATCTTATTCCTTATTCTCTCACCTGTCTTTTTTTCTTATTCTCTTGTTCTCTCAACCATTTACTTTATTCTTTTTTGTATGTGTTTTGGTAAATTTTCTCACTTGTGGATGTCAGAATCATTGAGAGAACATGACTACTGATTGATCTAAGAGTAGGAACCAGGCAATCCAAAGTTTCTCACCCCCTCCCCTGTCCTTGGAATGTACATTTTACCCACTATTTCCATACGAGGAGTCATCTCAAGGGTTCAGCTTTAAGAAAGTAAGATGATGTTGAGACCATCTGGACTGTACACGTGATTGAACCCCATTAATGCCTCTATAGAAATTTTTAAGAATCTGGTACGTAGGTGTGGAGATCTATTCATCTTGTGGTTGCCCAAGACAAATCTTGAAATTCCCCTTGCTTATTAAAACTGTCACCTACCAATCTGGAGTGGCCTACCACTTTCTTCAATCTCTCCTGGTCCCCTGTGTAAGGGCACCATTTGCAGATTTCACCCAGTAAGCTTCTGTGGTTATAAACCAACAGTGGAAAGATTGGAAATGGAAATGTTGTGTTTCCTTGCCTGGACCATGTTTAATTATTTTGTGAATGAAACTCGCCTAATTTTAAAGGGTAAATGTGGGCCAACAGTCCAATTTTATGGGGAAACTATAAAGTGAAACATTTAGACCCTACATGCAATTGTATGGGTAGATATGCATTCAGTTGTTCTCCATTTATATCTCTAAAACATGAAAATTGCCAGAGCGTGTCATATGTACCAGCTGGTCGGATGGACGGATGGACGGACGGTCGGTCACTAGCCTTTTATATATATAGATACTGTAACAAAATTTATATGAATGGCTTTGGGGCCATTCTTAAATAAAGATTATTTGAAGACAAGCACTGTGATACCGAGACAGTAGATCTGATAAGACACTGAAAAATGGAGCAGTGTGGCTTGAGACTTCATTGTACCATTCCAAATGGGAGCACAATTTCAAACTGATGATTTGTTTATTTCTGGAATTTTCCATTTCATATTTTTGGACCACGGTTGGCCATGGATAACTGAAATCACAGAAAGTGAAAACTTGGATAAGGGGGGAGACTACAGACCATTAGGTGGCTTAACGTCCCAGCGGTCTGACTTCAGTACATGGAGTATGATTTTTTGTAAGGCATTGTAAGATACTACATAAGGAAAAGAATAAATTATATAGCTGCTTACCAGGAAACCTTGAATGCCCCATCTTGGTCACAGTCTCATTATCTACTTTTAATGGAGCAAAATGCAGTATTAATACTCATTTTTCAAGCCCGTAGCCTTTCTGCAAAATGTGTTCCCACAACAGGCTGAGGAAGAATTTCTTTCCCTACTTAAATTGATGATGAATAAGCAGGTCATATGCTTTCACTGGTGTGTTTGGGGGCGAGGGAGAGTGAGGACAGTGTGAGAATCGCCGGGGTGTTAGGGTGGAAGCTGGAGCCAACCCCTTTCCCGCGTGTCCCAGGAACGGTAATCCCAACTCCATTAGTGCAGAATGAGAGGCCATTTGGGTAAATATAGTCACATAAATATATCATTAGGCAGTTTTGTAAAACTCACATTATTTACTCAAGCAAATATGTAATTAGAACATTTTTTAAAACACAGATTATCTACCAAAGAGACTCAAACTGTTCCTTTGGAGCATTTAAGCCTATTGGGTAAAACTGTAATTAGGCCATTAATTAAACCCAAATCATATTATTTATTAAAAGGTGCTTTGCTGATCTGATAAGCATTTTCTTTGCTCTTTTAAGGCATTTTAATAATAGATTATTGTAAACCCCTTGGCTATCCCTTGCCCGTCATTCATCCCTTTCTGACTTGCTTCTTGTCTCACTTTATGATGATGGTTATAGATTTAGATTTCCCTGTGGACATCGTGTGCAAAAACGCCTGATCTGGCATCGCCGCCCTCCTTCCCCACACAGCCTTCAAAGCCAGGAGGATGAAAAGCAAGCTCTCTATAGTTGAATTCTAAGAGTGTGATATAGATTAAATTTTTTAGGGGAAGTAATTAGTAGTAAATTGTCCCCTTATTTTTTGTTCATTGTTACATATGGACTTGATAAATGTTCTTTTCAAATTTTAAAACCCTGAAGGTTGTGCAAACTTTCTGGAAATGGATTTATTCTGAACCAAGTCAGATTCCTTCTTGGGGTCATTTGTGTGACCAAAGCATGTATATTTAAACATGCCATCTTCTCTTTGTGATCTTGAGGAGGAAGGACCCAAAGAGGAATCAGAACTTAACCAGTCTCTGGTTTGTGGAGAGCTGTCTTCCAAGGAACGCACGTCCCAAAGGATTCCCGTAGATACGTGAAAAGAGTAACCTGTTTGGGGCTTGCCTTGCTCCAGTCCAGTCTCTGCATTATAGCTCGTGTTTTGTTTTGTTTTTTCTTTCTAAAAATGCAAACTAATCAGTTGGTTTCTCAAAAGATTATAATCCTTTTTCGTCTCGGAGTCTTTGCTGTTGCTCTCCCCTTTGCTTGGCACCCTGCCTGTCTCTTGAGTCTCTTGTGCCGAGGCAACTCAGAAACTCAGTGCAGCGTGGCGTTAAGAACACAGAAGTGGGAGCCAGCCTGTCTAGGTTTGAATCCAGCTCCCCTTCTAATTAGCTGAGCAAACTTGGCAAGTCACATACCTTCCTTGCTCCTTAGTTTCCTTATTTACCTCCCTTTTCGATAAAGGTCATTGGGAATCCCTTTGCATAAAGTGCTTACATAGCAATCGTTCTTATTTAGGTCTTTGGTTTCTGGGAAGCGTTTCTTAACCCTCCACATCTTGATTTTCCTGGAACCTCTCTTCTGTTTTAATCCCCATTGCACAGTGCATTGTGCTGGCTTATTGATTACCTTTCTCTAATACTGGACTAAAAATTCCGTGAGCAAAGAGATGAAGTCTGCTTTCTCTAATGTTCTACATGCAGCGCCTCGCACAATGCTGGCAAAGCAGTGCCTGGCTCCAGGAGCACCCACGTTGTTTGAGGCAGTGTGTTAAGTGCTGAAGATAGACTAGTAAACAAAAAAGAACACTGCTTACTTTCACAGAGTGTACAGTCTGGTTAGGAACAACAGACATGGAGCCAGTAAGTATGTAAAAATTATAAAACTGCAGGTAAGACAAATGCTATAAAGCATATGTATGTAGTTTCCAGAGGCTACCATAGGGGCATTTGGTCTCATCTGGGAGTTAAGGTAGACATCTCCAAAGCAGTGGTGCTTGAATAAAATCTGAAGGCTGAGTGGTTACTAAATAGAAGAGGAAGACAGAGATTCACATTCCAGGTACAGCAAACCGCCTGTGCCAAAGTCCTAAGTATGAGCTCAACAGGTGTGATGAATTGCAAAAGGCCCACGTGTTCCAAGTGGAGACATTGAGGGGAAGAGAAATGGTAGGTGAGCTCAGAGTGGTAGACAAGAACCACTGATGGAAGGTATTGAAGGCTCTCATGAAAAAGGTTTTGTCTATCATGAGTTAAATGAGAAGCCACTGATGTATTTTAAGGAGAAAGAAGACATGATTATATTGGCGTTTTTAAAATATTGCTCATTTGGATGTGTGTTTGTAAGGTGAGGAATAGACTGGATGAGCATGATGCAGAGTACATGTATATTCAACCAAGTTATGTCTTGTAATATCTCTAAGAAATGGATTATGATAACATGAACTAGGCTTGTAGTTGTTAAAATAAAAAAAAATAGATGGTTATGAGGGAAATTTAGCTACAAAATAAATAGGATTTGATGATTAGATATGGGGTATTAAGAGAGATGGAGTCACAAAATGAAGTCCTGGTATTGGTAAGCAAATGAATGACTATTCTCATCACTTCCTATGAACAAACTATAGGAAGAAAAGTTTGGGAAGAAAATAATGAGATTTATTATGGACATGTTGAACTTGAGATGTTATTGGGTGGGATATCATAATATGATTTCAAATAGGAAGTTGAAAAATGATTCTGGAGCTTAGAGATTATATATACATATAATCTCACCAACTATATAATCTATTAATATAAATCTGGGCATCGCCGAAACCGGTTTGGCTCAGTGGATAGAGCATCAGCCTGCGGACTGAAGGGTCCCGGGTTCGATTCCGGTCAAGGGCATGTACCTGGGTTGCGGGCACATCCCCAGTGGGAGATGTGCAGGAGGCAGCTGATCGATGTTTCTCTCTCATCGATGTTTCTAACTCTCTATCTCTCTCCCTTCCTCCCTGTAAAAAATCAATAAAATATATTTTTAAAAAAATCTGGGCATCATCTGCAAATGGGGGATATTAAAACTATGAATGTGGATGCTATAACTTAGATAGTGATCCTCAACTAAGAAGAGGAAAGGGCCTAGGGTTAAGTCCTGAGGACTTCACGTATTGTTGGCTGGCAAATGGTAAACTGATAAAGAAGCAACTAGAAACATACAGAAATAAAACAAGACAATTATATTGCAGAAGCCATGTGAAGAGCATGTTTCAAAAGAGGGGCAAGATCTATCATGTGTACAGCTGCTAACTATGCCTTTGGATCTTGTGACACAGAAGTCATTGTTGACTTGTGCAAGAATGATACAATGAATGAATTCATTGATGGACTAAATTAAGTAGAATCTGGATAAACAGAAAAAGAAAGATTTCTTTAATGACTACTTTCTCAGAGCCTGTAATAAGATATGTGTCATGGCTCTCAGTGTTTTCCAACCTCATAGTCCTTGGAATTCTTTTCCTGGTGCATTTTACAGGACAAGGTGTCCTGTTCAATCCCAGTTGGGGAAGTTTTGAGCCAGCAGTATTCCTTGGGCAAAAAAGGTCGTGGTCCTGTCATGTTTCTCATTTCATACAATGGCTTTGCATCTACTTTTCCTTGTCTAATGCTAGACAAGTGTATTAGAATTTTGTGTTGGTGAAGAGGGAAGTCTCTGAAGCCAGATTTCTAAGATTTAAATCCTCTTCCATATTGGATGACCTGGAGTAATGTTAACTTCATGTTAATTTGACTGAGTTAAGGGATGCCCACACAGTTGATAGAACATTATATCTGTTTCCAGTAGAGATCAATATTTGAATCAGGAGACTGAGTAAAGGAGTCCTGTCCTCACCAGTGTGGGCAAGCATGATCCAATCTTTTGAGAGCCCAGATAGAAGAAAAAAAATCAAAGAAATGGAGAATATTGTCTCTCTCTTTGAGCTGGGATCCCCCATCTTCTCCTGTCCTTGGACATTGGAACTTCTCAGCTTGAAGATGGTAGATGGTAGGACATCTTGGCTCCGTAATGGAGTGAGCCAATTCCTATAATACATCTCATCTTGTATATCTCTCTATATATCTTATAGTTCTTGTTCTCTGGAGAACCATGGCTAATACAAATGAGTTATTTAAGGTCTCGGTGTCTGGGTTTCCTCACCTGTAAATTGCAGGTGGTGGTAATTGTGTAATACTTACATGAGTTAATGCATGCCAAGTACTTAGTAGACTACCATTTAGTAAGTAATTTAAAACTGTATTGATAATGATGATATAAATATCAGAAGGGACATTAGCTCTTTTTACTGTGACAAGGAATGAAATAAGTAATTTATATACTAAGGCAAAAATGCTTTCTTTTGTGGGAAGTCTACTTGGTTTCAAAGGTGGAGAAAGTACAAACTAGGAGTATACCTTATTCTCTGCACATTTCAGTTTCTGATTTTTTAAACATGTCTATTGAGTCTTTCAGAGAGTCTAGAACCAGCCTGATGCTGTGCGTGCGTGTGTACGTGTGTGGGTGTTGGGAATCTCTTCAGATGCATATCAGGTTAGGTACCTTAAATTTCACAAAAGAATCTCACCTTATGTCTCCTTTATTTGATGAATGAAGCCTGCAGCTTCATCATTCATATATAATCTTTGTTTTTGCCAGAGAATATTGTCTGTTGCTCAACTTTTAAAATCTTTGTTAAAAAGAAAATGACTGATATTCTAGGAGAATAGCATAAAAGATAATCCATTTGACATTTCTCCCAAATTCTCTAAAATTTACCCCTAGGCCATCAGGCTATGAGACTGGTAGGTTTATAAACCATTATTGTGACCTCGCAGAATTATTTCTCAACTGGGCCCTGGGTGTGCCTTGAGGCATGCTATGCTAGTAAAATGGAACTCTATGAACATCACTCTTAGGAATTGCCATAGGAGATTTTTTTCTTAGGCCTCAGTGCCTTTTCACAAACCACTGATATGCAATTAATGATAAATACTATGGTTTTTGGAACCGGTTATGTTTCTTGTTCTGTTCTGGCTGGCTGCTGATATGTCTGTGACTGAATTTGCCAGCTTATACTATGTGTTGATATCTTCTCTTTACCCCTCTTTTCTGCACACTGCACTGCTCCCATATGGACCACACAAACACAAGGTGTCCTGTTATTTGCACTAGATATGGCTACTTATTATCTGTCACATATGTTTTTAAAAAATACTAAGCAATCAAAATCTCTGAATTGTTTAGTATCATGGGGATTCTTTGCCCTCTGGCTTCCATTAAGATTTGGTCCATACGAAGTATGAGAAAGATCTGAAGGCAAGAAGAGAATGAGACCAAGAATTTATTCTCTGAGCTGTCTTCAGGTTAGAACACTGCAGGTTAGCTAGTGCCCTTTGTAAGTCCACAGCTCCTATCCTGTGGACCTTCTCCATAGAGTTCTTTCTCTGGGTACCACTGACCTGTCACCTTGCCTGTCCTTCAGGTATAGAGTACTAAAAACTCCTGAAGGCACTACACTGCCCACTTTCTTTCATCTTTTTAAATGTTTCTCAACACCTTTGCAAGTAATCCCCTTGTTAAACTCTCTTTAATGCAGCGGTTCTCAATCTGTGGGTCGCGACCCCTTTGGCTGTCGAACGACCCTTTCACAGGGGTCGCCTAAGACCATCCTGCATATCAGATATTTACATTACGATTCATAACAGTAGCAACATTACAGTCATGAAGTAGCAATGAAAATAATTTTATGGTTGGGTCACAACATGAGAAACTGTATTCAAAGGGCCAGAAGGTTGAGAACCACTGCTTTAATGTATTCCATTTGAGTGTGCCCTCAGATCCTGCTGAGATCCTGACTGATATATTCTAGCAACTATGCTGAGCATCAACTAATTGCCTCTTATTTCTGCTCTTCTCTGTTTTATTTATGGGTTATCTTTTAGCCCTTTGAATTATAAATACCGCTGTTCTATAAAACACCTCAAAATATTCTTCTGTAAAAAGGCAATGTAAATAAACAAATGTGTATGCAAATAAATATGCCAAGTATTCTGTTATATGCTGGGAGTGAAAAGGCAAGTAACTCTTAGTCCTTGGGGAGATCACAGTCTGTAAGGAAGATATTCAAGGAAGCAAATAATCACAATGCATGTGGTGATTTATAATGAAGGTATAGAATATGTCCTATGGGGATATGAGGGATGAAGTTCCTAATGAAGCATGGGGGTGGGGGGGGGGGGTGTCAGAGAGACCAGCATGGTAGTGGGAGGGAAGAGAAGATAACTGAGGTGGTCACAGAAGGTGGAGCTATTAAAGTCAGGTGAGCAGGATGGTCCCAGGCACTTTATGTAGAGGGCCAATCATGGATTTCCCTGAAACACCCATGATCTTGGCGTATTGGGAGCTCCCATTCATCTCCTGCAGGATTGATTACTTGTTACTTAAAAAGTCTTTAAATTCTCAAGCCTTGATTTAGAAAAAATCTTGGAAAATGCAAAATACTTTGTTATTCTCCAAAGATTTAAGTTTAATTCAAATGTGACTAATGAGCCTTGCAGTAAATACAGGCCCAATTATTTCCCCTTACATGTACACACTACAAGGCTTACATGAATCACATACCCACTTCATCAAACACGTTGTTAAATTCAAGGTAGATTATACTGGGAATATGAGCAGCAAGCAAGTAATGTCCAAGTGGTAGAATACACACACGTTGGTTTCAATAATACGTAGGTAAAAATTGTAACAGTGCTTTGAAAGGAAATTGTGATTTACTACATGATCTTAGAATAAGCCTAATAAGGGTCCACCAAGAGCCTACAGGCAAACACGAGGCGCCCTGTTATTTGCACTAGATATGGCTACTTATTAGCTGTCACATATGTTTTTAAAAGAGACTAAATGATCAAACTCTCTGAATTGTTTAGCTTGGGATTAATCAGAAGATGAAACATGGGCTCTGTCTTTTATCAGCCTTCCAAATGAGTCCTGACCTAGTCTGCTAACTTAAAAATAAAACCAATGCAAACCTTCCCTGCTGTGTGAAAGGTTTGGCTAGCAGGTCTCCTAGACTTCTTTGTCTGTGGAGTTTTTAATGAGGACCAAAGTCTGGGTTCTGGAACATTGTGGATTTTGATTCCAGTGGGGTTCCATCCTGGTTGGAAGGGGGAAATGTCAGAAACCTCGTGAGCTCGCCAGCCAGCGTCGCGATGAAAGGCTCTGGAGAAGCTTCTCAAAATGCTGCTCACCTCTCGGGTTCTGTCCAAACCCGCGCTCTGCACCCGCAGAGGTTCCGTGACCACAAAATCCCCGGGAATCGTTGACTTTGTAAAATGCCAATCTCTCTCTTAGCAAACAATAAGGCATCATTGTTAAGAGAGAAAATCAACCGACTGCCAGATTTTCTAATCGCCCATTTTATTTTGCTTCTCTAGAAAGATCAAAAAGATGACATGGGATTTAGTACAACATTGTGTTTTTGTTGAAATCCTGACATTTCCAAAGTGAGCAGGAGCCGCGGTGGTCTCCCATGATCCAGGCGCCCTCTAACAGCGCCAGGCTCCAGGGACAGGCCCTCGGGAGTGTGCTGAAGCTAGAGGGGCTCCGATTCTTAGCTTCTCTCCAGAGACTTCCGCAGAGCCTGCCAGTTAGTGACTTGATGGGGGGGGGGTGGTGGTGGTGGTGGTGGTGGTGTGTGTGTGTGTGTTAATGTACTAAAATCCATACTTCATTTAAATGCCATTATTTTTTACCTAATGTCCCTTCTCTGTTCCAGTGTCTCCTCCAGGAAACTGTAATACATGTTGTTGTCATGTATCAGACTCATGTCTGTTGTGACAATTTTTTCTGGCTTTTCTGTTTCTGATTTTGACAGTTTTGAGGAGTACTAGTTAGGTTTTTTGTCAACTTGTTTTTCAGTTTGGGACTTGTCTGATTTTTTTTTTTCTCATGAGTGGATGGGGTTCAAAGACCACAAAGGGAAAGCATTATTTCATCACATCATATCAAGGGAACAGACTATCGACATGACTTATCACTGATGATACCAAGCTTGGTCCCAAGGTGAAGGCAGTATTTGTCAGGTTTATGCAATAGAAAGATACCTTTTTTCTCTCTATTTCCATACTGTACCTTTTTAAAAGAAAGGCACTGTTAAATTACTTAGAATTCTTCTGTATAGGAGACCAGCTATCTCCTCAATTTATTTATTCAGTCACTGTATATCAACATGGACTCATGGCTATTTTACTTATTTAAATATTTTGGGTTATAATCCAAAACTGCATCGCTTACTCTTTTGCCCAAATTGTTCTAGTTTTGGCTATTGAGGACTCTTTCAGTTAGCCTCTGTGTCCCTTTGAAATATATCCCATTTCTTCGTGTGTGCCCATGTGCCTGTGCGTGTGCGTGGGTGCATGTGTGTGTGTGTGTGTGTGTGTGTGTGAGCATTTCTTTACTTGCTGGCACTATAAGGTATTTCAGGTTCATTTTGTATACCTTGCCCAATACTAGAACCAGCCATTTCTCCAAGGAATCCTGATTCCTTTTATTGAAGAATGTTAAAAACCAAGATCTGGAACTAGGCATATTTGTTGTTACTGAGGTGTCATTGCTTCTACCCCTACTTAGAACACAAAAATATATGTATTTATTTTTACATATATTTTTATTTATATACATGTGGAACTTGTCAACCAATGCTCGGCACCAATTCCAGACCAACAGGAGCCCTCAATATGGAATGCGGGGAAGAAGGAAACTTTATTAGGTGCAAACAGCTCAACTGCGATGCAGCACAGCTGTGAGAACAGCGCTGCTGTGGAAGAGCTCACTAGTGCTGCAGGGTGGTGAGGAACAGATCAGTAGTGCTACAGATGGCATGGCTGGGAAAACAGCATGGCTGACAGGCTGCCCTGGGGCCAGGCAGCCCTGGGGCCAGGCCCCTCTTCAGCCAGGCAGCTCTCCTTTGCTCAGCAATGGTCTGTTCTGCTCTGTTCCAACTATGCATCTCGGTGCTTTAGCTCTAGTGGGGGAAATGTCCTCAGTCCTCAGTGGAAAGGGAAAACACGCTCTTGATGGGTGGATGGGTGGTTTGTATGTGTTGATAGTCATCAAGACATAAGGATCATTTCAAGCAGTGATCACTGAGCCACTAGGCTCTAAGGTTTCTGTAATTAAGTTGAACTCTTATCCAATTTAGAGTAAATAACCCTTGATCAAAATAAACCACTAGATATTATTGTTGCATTTGTTACTGTGATAAGGCAAAGGATTTCAAACTCTTCAATTTTCCAACTCATGTTGTGAATCAGAGGTTCTATGGGACACCCAGCAGCAGTTTGGTTCTGTTTGCACCTGATAAAGTGAGGAGATGGGAGATGGGGTATGTTAGGGGTGTGTGTGTGTGTGTGTGTGTGTGCGGGGCGGGGGCGGGGAGGGCGGGGGGCGGCGCAGAAAGACATCCTTCATTAGAAGGTGAATAATATGGCATTAAATGGGATAAACTTTTCTTAAATATAACAACCATTTATTGTTCTTTCATTCTTTGAATATTTATTGAACCCTTAAGCCCTGTGCCAGAATTCTGTGAAAGATGAGCTCTAATCCTGACAGGTAAGGAAGCAGTGCTAGGGAGCTCACATGAGGAGCAGCTAACTGAGATCAGAGGAAGGGAAGCTTCTCTTGAGGAGGTGATACGTGAGCCAAAGTTTAAGGGACAAGTGGAGCATCAAAAAAGAGAAATAAGTGTATGCTAGGGAGAGAGAACAACATTACAAATGGCAAGAGACAAGTGAGAACCTGACATATTTGGGGAGCAAATATTCTAAAGCAGACACCATCCATGTTAAAGCTTCACATGGGATATGCGGACATACGTAGTGTATAAATTCAGTACATAAGCCTCACTATGAGAGTAATGCCCAAATACATTTCATGTAGAAGAAAGAAATCACTATCTTCTTCTGGGTAATAATATGCCCTATTTTTGTTTGAAAAATGATCCTTCCTCTACTCTCATCAGTGTAGTTGAGATAGCATTGACTCATTGCTATCAGTTGACCCACAGGAACCTGCTGTCCCCTGGCCAACAGTACTTGTAGTAGTTCAGAGTGACCATGGCATAGAGGGTTAGCGGGGAAGACTGGGGAGTAATGAGGCTGAACTGGTTGAGTTGAGACCAGACCATGAATGATCTTGTAGACTGTGGTCACAGGTTTTGACTTTAGTCGAGGGAACTGTTGGATTTTACATAGAGGAGTGACATGCTTCATCTGACCTCTTAGATAAAACTTTAAAGATACCAGTAGGTGATGGGAAGTGATAGAAATGTAAGCAAGTAGTTCTCCCACTAAGACTGATGAAAATGTAAAAGGCCTGAACTGAAACAGTGGCAATGGAGGAAAAGAAGACAAAAAAAGGCAGGGGACGGACAGAGATTTGGAAGACATCAAGGTAGTGGAAGCCACAAAACTTATTATTGGATTATTAAGTTTGAAAATTCTGTTGAATATTTAAGTGGAGCTATCTAGTCAACCTTTGTATATAAATATGTAGAATTAAGCTAAGAGAAATTTCAAAGTTGTCAGCAGTAAAGTTAGTATAACTGATGGCAAGGTGTTGGGGATGGAGGGTGATTTGTTTGTAATAGCTGGCATCTTATAAAGTCTCTGTCCTGCTAATAGAGTGCCCACAGGAGCAGTGTTTCAGTGATTTGATTAAATTAGAAGCCACAAAGGTGCCATCAAAAGAGCCGTTGGCCAAGATTCTAGCTTTTGGGATTTAGTAACAATTAAAAGGAAAATTAAACTTTTTTTAAAACTTTTGCACAGCTATTTACCTTCTGTGATCTGGTTTCCTCAACTCAGAAATGTAGAAAGTGGTAAGCATTTTACCTGCCAATCAAATAAAAGAGTAGTCTTCATTAATTTCATATCTTTTTATTATTATAACTAGAGGCCCGGTACACAAAAATTTGTGCACTCGGGGGGGGGGGGGGGGGGGGGGAGGGTCTCTCAGCCCGGCCTGCGCCCTCTCGCAGTCTGGGACCCCTCAGGAGATAACGATGTGCTGGCTTAGGCCTGCTCCCGGGTGGCAGAGAGCAGGCCCAATCCCTAGGTGCAGCCCCTGGTCGGGCTCAGAGCAGGGCCAATTGGGGAGTTGGGGCGCCGCCCCCTGTCATGCACAGAGCAGGGCGGATAGGGAGGTTTCGATGCCACCCCTAGTCATACTCAGGGTACGACCGATTGGGGGGTTGGGGCACCGCCCCCTGTCACACTCAAGGCAGGGTCGATAGGGAAGTTGTGGCGCCACCCCCTGTCACCCACAGAGCAGGGCCGATCAGGGGGATGGGGCGCTGCCCCTGTCATGCACAGAGCAGGGCCCATTACGGGGGTTGGGGCTCCGTACCCTGTCACACACAGAGCAGGGCCGATCAGGGGGTTGAGGAGCTCCCCCCTGTCACACACAGAGCAGGGCCCATCAGGGGGTTGAGGAGCTCCCCCCTGTCACACACAGAGCAGGGCCCATCAGGGGGTTGAGGAGCTCCCCCCTGTCACGCACAGAGCAGGGCCGATCAGGGGGTTGAGGAGCTTCCCCCTGTCATGCACAGAGCAGGGCTGATCAGGGGGTTGAGGAGCTCCCCCCTGTCATGCACAGAGCAGGGCCGATCAGGGGGTTGAGGAGCTCCCCCCTGTTACTCACAGAGTAGGGCCAATAGGGGAGTTGGGGCACCGCCTCCTGTCACGCACAGAGCAGGGCCGATCAGGGGGTTGGGGCGCTGCCCCCTGTCATGCACAGAGCAGGGCCCATCAGGGGGGTTGGGGCTCCGTACCCTGTCACACACAGAGCAGGGCCGATCAGGGGGTTGAGGAGCTCCCCCCTGTCACTCACAGAGTAGGGCCAATAGGGGAGTTGGGGCACCGCCCCCTGTCACACACAGAGCAGGGCGGATCAGGGGTTTGGGGCGCCGCTCTCTATCACCCACAGAGCAGGGCCGATCAGGGGGTTGGGGTGACACCACTGTCACACTCAGGGCAGAGCCGATGGGGAGGTTATGGCTCTACCCCGTCACACACAGAGTAGGGCCCGTGGGGAGGTTTGGGGCACCGCACCCTGTCACACACAGAGCCGCAGGGCGATCAGGGGGTTGGGGAGCACCCCCCTATCAGGCACAGAGCAGGGCTGATCAGGGGGTTGGGGTACCTTCCCTGTCATGAACAGAGCAGGGCGGATAGGGAGTTTATGGCCCCACCCCCTGTCAGACACAGAGCCCAGAGTGATCAGGGGGTTTGGTCCTTGCCCCCCCCGTCACACTGATCCCGGTGCCGGGAGGCCTCGCTGCTCCGCTGATTCCGGTGCTGGGAGGCATATTACCCTTTTACTATATAGGATAGAGGCTTGGTGCACGGGTGGGGGCCGGCTGGTTTGCCCTGAACGGTGTCCTGGATCAGGGTGGGGGTCCCCACTGGGGTGCCTGGCCAGTCTGGGTGAGGGGCTGAGGGCCGTTTTCAGGCTGGTGGGTGACTGAAGCTCCCAACCGCTCCTTTTTTTCTTTTCTTTTTTATTCTGGGCCAGCTTTAGCTCTGAGGCTCGGCTCCAGGTCTGAGGCCTCAGCTGCTGAAAGCAGGTTTCTGGCCTTTGTTTACCTTCTGTATTTGAAACAATGTGTGGTCCTGCTGGCTGAAGCCTGGCTGACTAAAGCAGGTTTCTGGGGTTTGGTTTTGCTTCTATATTTGTTACAATGTTTCTTAGAGTTGCAGCTCAGAGGCCGGCAAGGCAGGCGGAGAAGCTTGGCTTCCTCCGTCACTGAAGCAAGCAAGCCTCCCTGTTCGCGTTAGCTGCCTGGCTGCCAGCCGCCATCTTGGTTAGCAGTTAATTTGCATATCGCCCTGATTAGCCAATGGGAAGGGTAGCGGAGGTATGGCTAATTACCATGTTTCTTTTTTATTAGATAGGATAATCAAATCCTTGCCAATATAGAAAATTGTGTGAAGAATGCACATGGCTAAATATTTTCAGTAGAAATAGGGTGTTAGGAAAGGGAGAGGTACGGTACGTTAAGTGTCCATAAATCCCCTTCAACTTCCATTTTGCCTCTTCATTCCAAACTCCTCAAATGTCCCTAAATATTGGTGGGCACACACGGGTCTGAGGGTGAATTTGGCTCACGTGTACGTTTTATTTAACCTGCAGAGTTGTGTTGTTTTTTTTTGTTAAAATGGTTGCATCACTGAAAAGTCAGGTTTACATAAATTCTAGTTTTCTAGTTTATTGAAGAATTAGAATGCCTGGGACAGAGGTTCATGTCTTTTCTGTGGTAATGATCATCTGGAACCGAGTAAAGGGTGCCCCCTTTAATAGAGCACCTGCTCTTTAGTTCATCATGTTCCTACCATTCCCTATTTCCTTACACATGGCTGGGTACACTCAATCATTTTTCTGGCTTAGCTGGGGAGTTTTGGTTATGATCCTGGATCGCCCAACTTCCAAATGATGACTGAAAGAATGGAAGTAAAATATAGATTCAAACCTATGAAGAAAATATCAGCTGAGTTGGATTTTCATAATTCCTTGTATCCTGCTTTCTTCAAAGCACTGATTTTTTTAACTTGCCTTAAAATGCATTTAAATATGGATAAAGGCACTTATTATAAAATGTAGCACAGTTCAGTTTCATCTGTAGCCTCTGAAAACTTGAATCTGCTTTTAGGAAAAATACGACAAATGCTGTTACTATGAAACTTTGTGTTTCAAACTGGCATTTATGGTGACATCTTTTCAGGGTAGCCACAAAGGGCTTTAAAGACTAGAAAGTTTCATATTTTAATTTGCAAAATGATTTTAACAATTAGTGTAAACATGCCCTCAACTATTTGGATGCCAGGTTTTTAAAACTTTCACTTGATCTGTGACCAAATTTGCAATTATTTTGCAATTACATCATTGCAAGTGATTGCCAAGGGGCAGCACTGGACCTCTAGTACTTTTTTCTTTTAACTTAACTGCTCAGGTGACCACAGTTGCATTATAGTTCATACATGACATTTCCTACCACCCTTTTTTACAATATATTTTTCATTGATTTTAGAGAGGAAGGGAGAGGAAAAGAGAGATAGAAACATCAATGATGAGAGAGAAACATTGATTGGCTGCCTCCTGCACGCCCCCTTCTGGGGATCGAGCCCGCAACCCAGGCATGTGCCCTTGGCCGGAAGTGAACCTGGGACCCTTCAGTCCGTAGGCCGATGCTCGATCCACTGAGCCAAACCAGCTAGGGCATTTCCTACCACCCTTTTAATTGATGACTATTTATTTTTCAGTTTTGAGAACTGCTACAAAACACTGAGTTGCCCCAATGGGATTTGTTTGAAAACTAGACTCAGGATAATTTTCAAGAGCGCTGTGAGGATTGACCAAGGGGACACATGTAAAGTCATAAGCTAATAAGACTTGCACATTTTCTGCTTTCCTACAATGAAGGGTGGAGCTAGCAAGATAGTTACTGAGCACTAAATATGTGCCAGGCTTTATGCCAAGAACTTTGTATGCCTTACCTTGCCTGATCCACAATATCAGGAGGCGGCCACTAACCCTAGTTTTATGAAGGGGAGTTAAGATTCTGGGAATTGAAGCATCTTGCCCCATATCACACTGTCAGGATTAAAATCTAAACTCTTTGACCTGAAGAACAGGGCTGTTTGCCATGTGGAAGTGACAGACACAGAGGACAGGAGGGAAGGGAAAGCATAAACCTCTTAGACAAGTAACCAGTAAATTAGCTTTCAATGTTGTCTAACTCTTGGTTACATGAATACTACCTCTAGTTCAAAGAGCTATATTTGCCAGTCACTATAGTCAGCAGTGAACGCCTGTACCTGTGCCGTATCAGCAGGGTCTACAGCTGCCCTCTCAGGGCGCTTTCTTTGTCATGTTTAGCAGTGAATGTTGTTACCTGGCCACTTCACACCCTGTTAATTCTTAGAGAGCTATATGTTGAAAGGTTACCAAAACCTAAAAGTTTTTTATGCTTTTGAGAAAGCTGAAACATTTCAAGGTTCAGCTTCATTTCAGTAAATTTAGTCTATTATCCTGACATCTTCAAATTCTGCTGTTTAGATAACTAACTTTTTGCCATTAGAAGACTGCTGCTGTTCTCTAGATAGCATTTCTATCATTGTCATATGTTTTTCCCAACTTTAAGTTAATTTAATTTTGCTTTGGACTAAATAGGAGAATTACTTTATTTGGAGAAAACTCTAAATGTGGGTATTAAAGCAATGCATATCCTTATTCACTATTACAGTACGATGATTTTAAAATATAGGGCTTTATCATTTAATTGCAAAGCTCAGAGTTTTAGAATGACAATGACCTTGAACACGAGAAGCCCTCGGATTTGGTCACAACTATTCCCTTCGGTATGAGTTTTACCAGTTGGGGATTTTTCTGAGTAAAGGATTCCCAATAGAGAAGGGCAAACCAGTGTACCTGTCTTGGGTTTGGTGTTTGGGGAAAATATCCACTGCTAGAAGACACAGCTAGTGAAAAGGAAAACTCAGCTGCTGTGGAGAGGGAGGGGGAGGGAAAGGAGGAGACCTAAATGCCAAAGAAGACAAGATATAACAGTAAAGTTAAGAATTTTATCTTTGGGAGCTACCCACAAACTCTTTGGCTCTTACTTACAAGTCATTGCTCAACCACCAAAGCAAATCTGGCAGGCATTGTCACCTCACATTCTATACATTATGCTTCGCTCTGTCTTTACACATTTTTAATATAACACCTCAGGAATCAGTAATTCTAGGATTTCACACATAGTTCCAAGGTGGACGAGAATAATGGAGTAAGGAAAGAAACAATGAAGAGACTATAGATGTTCACTCCCGATGTAAAGGGAGCAGCAACATGAAAACTATGTTTGTGACATTACCATTAATGTATTGCAGGGACAGATAGGAGTTCACGTTTATTGAGCATCATCTAGGTGTCAGGCAATATATTGAGCAGCATAAACAGTACAAAACAGACTTGAACCCTGTCTTCGTGTAAGTATATTAGGAAAGAGAGAGAATGACCATGTGATTAAATGTTTTGAGAGCTGATGAAGGAAAGTACCAGGTGAATATATACAGACTGGATTAACCTGTCTAGGCAGTCCGGGTAGTGTCACTAAGAAAGGGCATCACTAATTAGTCAAAGCAATGGAGTTGTGAGGAAAGAATTCGCCAGTCAGACTTACCCTCCACCTCCTTGAAGGAGAAAGGTAGTAAGAAACATAAATACATAAAGGCACACTGTGAAACAAGCCATAAAGAAACCAACAGATACCACGCCAGGAGGACCTAACTGATAAAGTGTCTGAGTACTCTTTGAGGAAGTGGTGTTTAAGTGGTATCTGAAGGATGAGAAGGAACTAGCTATGAAAGAGCAAGGAGGAAGGTGACTCAGGTAGGAAAGACAGGACGTGAGAAGGCCTTGAGCAGGCACGCTCCCTGGTATATTTAAGGATCTGAAAGTAGGCCAGAGTCCCTAAACACGGTGTGTCAGCAGAAGAGTTGCATGAGATGGAGCTGAAAAGGAAGGCAGGGCCAGATTTAGCAGGTCTGGTGGACTCTATGCAGTTCATAGGGAGAGTCATTGGGGAAGTTTAAACACATGGCTCAACAGCATGCATAGAGACCCCGACATAACTCTGGAAGAGGAGGAAATGGAGGCTGTGAACAATTAAATAGGTTTCTAAATTTTTGCACACAGTGAATGACAGAGCCAGCTTTTGAACCTAGATCTATTCAACTCCAAAGCTTGTGTTCATTGGGAAGGTCTCTGTGAGTGAATGACTTAGACTAATGATTGACAAGGAAGAGCCTTGAGAGAAACATATTCAGAAAGAACTTTTGGATTTTTCAAACTCCCCACTCCATAGACAAAAGCCCTGTGAATGGACACTCATCGTGTTTTGGAATTGATTGTACCCAGATCAAATGCTAAAGAGGGAACAAACTCTACTAAACAACAACAAAAAAATCAAAACAAACACCACCTTCCCAGAAAAGCCCCCACACAGATGGTCTTTTCAAGTTCTCTTTATTTACTTAAATATGTGAAGGCCAAAAAGACATTTTTGGACTGAGCAATCTTCTCATTTTGTAAATGCAAATGAAATAGATTTTTTTCCCCCCTCCTTTCTTCTTTATAGTCCATTTGTGACTTGTTTCCTGTTCTATTTAAATGTGTTCTTGGCTTATGGAGTTCTGAAATTATGTTGTGTCCTTTATTGATGGTGACAGTCAGTCACCTAGTGAGCTGGCATCTGCTTCCCAGTTCCCCATCTTTATTGGCACAAAAGGGTGTCCTCCACTGAGCATCTTGGAAGAACGGTCAGGCATGGAGTGGGGTCATGGCCAATGAACAGCTCATAGAGGGACACTTTTTATCCCTTCCTCGTTTGGGCAGTATTCTTAGTTGTCTTCTTGAAGGATCCTTCCGGTGATGACATTTCCAATGACCATTTTTTTTCAGAGTCTTTGAAGAAGAATGGATTAAATCAATCGATAGGAGAAAAGGGTTTGAACTGAAAACACTGCCTAATCATTGTGGTGAACGCCGTCTGTTCGCTGGTGATCTGGGCAAGTAAAGGAGTCCTGGAGACCAGACAGCTGGCTGGCAGATTTCTGAATGAGTGAGGAAATTTTCCCGTTCATCTGGGGAGAATTTAGTCCAACATTACAGCATTAGGCTACCCATCTGCAGCCCGCAATTGGTACAGACAAGAGAAGCACTATTACTTTGTGGAGACACGCCACAAATCTGGAATGAGGCAGACTGGCATGCCTATTTGGGGGTTGGCAGGGCTGAGGTTTAGTCTATTGTTGCAAGACGGCATTACCAAAGGAGAGTGAGAGTGTGATTGCATTAGGCATTCATCACACACAAAATGTCCTAGGATGGATAGAATATGTGGAATGAACTGAGAAACCCTGATTTTGTAAAGGCTGTTGTTCATGCTCCCTTGCTTGTGGTTTGTGCCCTTCCTAATGGGCTAGTGTCTTTTGCCTCCAAAGGCCATCTATTACTCCAGATGGATGGCTCTGTTTTAATGCTGATATCAGTTTATAGGTTGTTTTATCTATTTGTAAATGATGACTCAAATGAGCAAACTAGGAATAGAAAACACTCTACATGCCCATATATCACCAACTGAATAGAAGTTGGCAAAATGAAAGTGATTGTACTGGAAGTTTGAAAGCCTCAGTCAGCCAACTTTGATTGAACCTCTGATATTGTATGCTACATTACTTGGGGGACTGCAAAGGAAATAAAGAAAATGAAAGAGAATGTACAGAAAATAACTTAGAGGTCACGCAGTCCAAATGGCCATCTCAAACAGAAGACTGCTTCCTTGCCATTGGACTTGTTTTTAAAGGGGAGGAAAACTTTTAAAAAATGTCTTTGTGCCCTAGCTGGTTTGGCTCGGTGGATAGAGTGTCAGCCTGCGGACTGAAGGGTCCCAGGTTCGATTCCGGTCAAGGGCATGTGCCTTGGTTGCAGGCACATCCCCAGTGGGGGGGTGTGCAGGAGGCAGCTGATCGATGTTTCTCTCTCATCGATGTTTCTGGCTATCTCTCTCCCTTCCTCTCTGTAAAAAATCAATAAAATATATATATTTTAAAATGTCTTTGTTTTGGCATAAATAGAGCAAGTAGAATGTAACCTTTACTTTTTTCTTTTGCATTTGTCTGAAGCTGGTTGATTCTAAAATAGTTACACTATTAGTGATATTAGTAAAAAAAAATGGTTGCAATTTATTGAGCTCTTACGAAGTGTCAGTTATTTTATAAGCATTGTATCATTAATCTTTACAAAACTCTATGAGGTAAATATTATCATTAACTTCCATTAAAACATGAGGGTTTTGAAATGCAGCTAGATTTTGTGACCAAGATCGGAAAGATAGCAGTGAACAGAGCCAGGATTTAAACCCAGATCAAGAACCTGAGGTTGTCTCTACATTGGAGGAAAAGTAGATTCTCCATCATAAGAATTGAGACAAATGCCTTTTCCAGCACTTACAAGTTTTGTAAACTAGGATGAGTCTTTTCCACTCTCTGAGTGTCAATTTATTCATTTTAAATGCAAAAATAGCGGCCTTAAACAAAAAAGGTGGTTGGGATGATCATAAAACATAATGCATGTGAACTTGCTTTAAAAACTCTAACACATTACTAACGTGATCTTTCATTTGGGCAACAAACATTAGTTGAGTGCCTCCATTGTGTTCAGCATTTTGTTGGCATGGTATTAGAATACCAAGACATGAGGAGGCCACAGAGAGCTGCACATATTGTGGGAAGAGGTAAGCAAATTATTATATTGTAATGAGATAACTGTCATGACATCAGAGAAGGAGAAACAAGAAACACTGTGTAGAGAGGTTGAAGATGATTTAGAAGAAGCAATGTCTTAGTTTTTGACTAATAGAGAAGCAGGCTTCTGTCTGGCCAAGAAAACATCTTAAGATGTTTATTGTATTGAGGAGAGATGAGGAAAGCATGGTATGTCAGGATAAAGGTGACAATTTAAAAAATATTTCAAAATAAGCTTTTTACTTTAGATTTGCAGAAAAATTGTGAAAATAGTACAGAGTTTTCCTATATACACCACATCCAGATTCCCTTATTATTAATGTCTTATATTAGTGTGATAAAATTGCCATGATTAATGAAACAATATTGATATATTATTAACTGACATCAATACTTGATTCCGATTTCCATAATTTCTACCTAGTGTCTTCATTCTGTTCTGGAATCAGTCCAGGATACCAGATTGCCCTTAGTTAGAATGTCTCCTTAGGCTCCCTTTGACTGTGATGGCATGTTTCCTTGTTTTTGATTACCTTGAAAGTTTTGAGGAGTACTAGTCAGATAATTTGTTGGATGTTCCTCATTTGGGATTTGTCTTTGATATTTCTTTTGACAGATATATTACCAGTATGTCTAACACTGTTGTGATTAACCTGATTACCTGCTTAGGCAATGTTTGTCAGGTTTCTCCACAGTAATTTTTCTGTTTTCCTCCCTTTAAGACTGTATTCTTTGGAAGAAAGCTACCATGCATAGCCCTACTCAACTAGTGGGGAGTTATACTCCACTTCCTTGAGGATTCAGTAGCTACATAAATAATTTAAAATTCTTTTGAATGAGTGATTTGTCTATTATCCCCATTTATTTATTCATTCAAAAATTATATATCTAGATAGATAGATAGATAGATAGATAGAAAGATAATTTAGAAGAAATATGTATATTTGCATATCCATGGATATGTATTTTATACTTTGGACTATAATCCAATACTACTTTATTTTGTTGATTAAGTTGATTCATCTATGACCATTAGGAACTCTTTCAGGTATCTCCTTGTCCCTTTGATTTATTCCTTTCATTATGTTTTTAGGGATTTTTTTCTCTACTTCCTTCCTTTCTGGCACTATAAGATGTGCCAGGCTCATCTTGTATATTGTGTTTATTTTCTATTTGTGCCCTAGAATCAGCCATTTCTTCAAAAATCCCTGGATCCTTTCATTGGAAAATGGTATTAGAAATTAAGATCTGGGTGCTGGATATGACTGTTGCTACTGGGATGTCATTGCTTAAAGGGTTCCTGAGCTGACAGAGAAAGGAAATATATATGTGTAAACTAACCAGTATAGATGTACATATATATAAGTATTTTTATTTAATCATTTTTGTTTTTCAATTACAGTTGACATACATTAATATATCAGTTTCAGGTGTATACCTCAGTGATTAGATATTGTATAACTTAAGTCAGTGATTCCCAAAGTGGGCGCTACCGCCCCCCGGTGGGCGCTGCAGCGATCCAGGGGGGGCGGTGATGGCCACAGGTACATTTGGGGGCGATGAGTAACTGCTATTAAAATTTTAAAAAATTTAATTTCCAGGGGCTGAGTAATATTTTTTCTGGAAAGGGGGCGGTAGGCCAAATAAGTTTGGGAACCACTGACTTAAGTGATCATCCGGATAAATCTCACACTCATCTGACACCATTCATAGTTATTAGAATAGTATTGACTAGATTCCCTATGCTGTACTTTACATCCCTATGACTATTCTGTGGCAACCAATTTGTACTTCTTAATCCCTACACCTTTTTCAAACCCCTACTTCCTTCCCATCTGGCAAACATCAAAATGTTCTCTGTATCTGAGTCTGCTTCTGTTCTGTTTGTTTTTCAGTTGTTGATAGATATGTATTTATTGTCATTCTATTCAGATTTGTGATCTTCTTCTCCTCCTCCTCCTCCTCCTCTTCCTTTTTCTTCTTCTCCTTTTTCTTCTTCTTCCTCTTAAAGAAGAACTGTTAACATTTCCTATATTGCTGGTTTGGTGGTGATGAACTCCTTTCTCTTAATCTGTCTTTTGATTCTAAATGATAGCTTTGCTGGGTAGAGTAATCCTGGTTGTATGTCCTTGATTTTAATCACTTTGAATATTTCTTGCCAGTGTCTTCTGGCCTGCAAATTTTCTGTTGAGAAATCAGCTGATAGTCTTATGGGAGCTCTCTTTTAGGTAACTAACTGCTTTTTTCTTGCTGCTTTGAAGATTTTATCGTCTTTAACTTTTTGCATTTTAATTATGATGTGTCTTGTGTCTGTCAGCTCAGAAACCCTTTAAGCAATGACATCCTAGTAGCAACAAGCACATCCAGCACCCAGATCTTGATTTTGATTCAACTTGTGCGGGACTCTCTGTGCTTCCTAGACTCATATGTCTATTTCCTTCACCAGGTTAGGGAAGTTTTATATCATTATTTTTTCAAATAGGTGTTCAATGTTTTGTTCTTTCTCTTCTCCTTCTGGCACCCCCATGTTGCAAATATTGGTACCCTTGAAGTTGTCCCAGAGGTTCCTTACACTGTCCTCATGTTTTTTATTCTTTTATCTTTTTATTGTTCTGGTAGAGTGTTTTTTTTGCTTGTCTTCCAAATCACTGATTGTATTCTCAGCTTCATCTATTCTACTGTTATTCACTATAAATTATTCTTCATTTCAGTTAGTGTATTTTTCATTTCTGACTGGTCCTTTTTTTTACGCTTTTGAAGTTCTCACTTGGTTCATTGAGCATCCTTTACCAGTGTTTTGAACTGTGTAGCTAGTGGATTGTCTTCATTTTGTTTAGTTCTTTTTCTGGAGTTTTGTTCTGTTCTTTCATTTGGGACATGTTTTTTGTCTCTTGATTTTGGCAGCCTCCCTGTGTTTGTTTCTATGAATTAGGTAGAGCTTCCACATCTCCCAGACTCAGTAGAGTGGCCTAATATAGCAGGTGTATTGTAGGGTCCAGTGGCATAACCTCCCCACTCACTCAAGTCTCACTCTGTGTGGGCTGTGTACACCCTCCTGTTATAGCTGAGCCTTGATTACTATTGGTACATCAATGGGAGGGATTTACCCCAGGCCCATCAGCTGCAAGGATTGGCTGTGACCACCGACCTCTAAATACCATGGAGGATCAGCTGTGCAGGGGCCCACCCCATAGAACAGGGCTTTCTTTAGAGGGGCTCTGGTGCCTGCTCAGTCCACCCCTTGAGGTGTTGCTTGTGGAGATTGTTGGGTGATGGTGCTTTAATGTGATCTAAAGCTGTCCACTGGGTGCACTGGTTCTGGGGGGTCTCCCAGGAGGAGTAGGCCGAAGTCAGCCACTGCCTATGTTCTGCTCGGAGCCACCTGGCACAAGGTATACAGTGATCTGAAGATAGCTGCCATTTGTGCTGTGCTTAGAAGTGCCCAGGTGAGGCCAAGATGAGGACCAAGGCCATCTGCTGCAAGTGCCAGGCCTGGACCACTTAGTGAAAGGTACAGGGCACACTGAGGACAGATGCTATTTGTTGGAGAGATTTTTGGAAAGTCTGAAGCATGTGCCAAAACAGGCCATTGCTATGGGAAAAGCAACTGGAAACAGCTTGGGTGGGCCTGGAAGTTTGGTGGGGTGGGCTCTCAGGGAATCACTAGAGCAGGGAAAATAGTGTGAGCCAGGTTGATGGAGTCTCCGATTAGCACCTACCTGCCAGCTCTGTGAGGGGAGAGTTCATCAAAGGACCTCTACCAGCAATTCTGTCTGAGAGAAAGCCACCCCCTCCCCCCCACCACACACACACACACACACACACACACACACACACACACACACACACACTAGTTCTCATCCTGATGCTGGAAAATTCAGTGTCTTTTAATATGTCTCTGGTGCCTTTTCATGCTGCTGCCCCAGTGCCAGAGCTCAGATCGAGTGAGTCTGAGTAAGTCAATGCATGGGCCCTTTAAGAGGAACTATCTGGGACTCCAACAGTCCTCTGTCTCCCTCAGCCTCAATCCCCACTGGTTTTTACAGCCAGAAGTTATGGGGACTTCTCTTCCTGGCTCTGAAAGCCTGGGATTGTGCCCTATTGTGGGTCTGGGACCCCTTGCTCCTCGGAGGATGCCTCTCCAGCCAATATATTCCTCCCAGGTTTTATCTTCCACATGTGGGTATAGGACCAGCCAGTCCACATTTCCACCCCTCCTGCCAATCTTGATGTGGCTTCTTCTTTAACTCCGTAGTTGTAGGACTTCCATTCGGCCAGATTTCGGGCAGTTCTGAATGATGGTTATTCTGTAGTTTAGTTGTAATTTTGATGTTATTTATAAGTATTTTTATATGAAACCATCTGTATCAATATGGAGCTAAGCATGAGCTCATACTAATGTGCCAACTCTAATCCATTTCAACATGGATCATTCTAAACCTCTACTTTTGTAGATTCTTTGGGATTTTCAACATAGACAATTATTTGAAATAACAGTTTCATTTCCTGGCTGTGTTTCTCTGGATGAGCCTATTTACTCCCACTTTGAGCATTACAGCTTACCCTGCCACCTCAGTTCTCTGATGGGTCCAAGAAAAGTAATTTTCAGTTTTTCCAGTTTCTAATTCTTATAAGGGCAGGAATGGTGACTCTATGCTTTTGAGATGCTGGGAGTTGATGCCAAAATTCCCAAGAGAATATTATTCATGTGGCTGGGAGGTATGAACAAGGTAAGGGAGGCAAGGCTGGAAAAACAGGAGTGTTCCCACTACTCCCACATCCTTTTGTGCCAGGCTAAAGTTTAGACTGTACACTATAGGCCAGAAATATGCAACCGTGGAAGAGTTGTAGCCAGGTAGTGACAACCAGCGTGCTGACACTGGTGGCAGAGTAGGAGAACTTCCCCTGGGGACTGGAGGCACAGGCATGATATGGCCAGACTTACACAATGGCATTACACGCACTCCTCCGATTCAGATATCTTAGGTGCATTTCATGCTTTTGTTTAGTTGTTATTTCAACAGGGTGCATGTCATTGTTTATTTAATTGAACTAGGAAGAAAGCTCTTTGTGTTGTCTTGTTCTGCCCTGCTTTCCCAAAGCACATACTTACATAGCAATTGAACTGAGTGAATGGAATCATTCAGGAGTTTCAATGCAATTTCACCCCAAGCTATCATCAGCAGCTATGTTGTTAGAAATGTAGGTTAGAGGTGAATTTATATATTATTTTTGTACTTTGGGGTGAAAAGGATATTTCCTCTCCTGCTGCTTTTTCGGAGATTATTATGTGCAAAGCTAAAAAGAAGATCATTTTAGTACCATATATATTTATATTGTTAAAGTATAACGTGATTTAAAGTATATATATGATTTTATACACATGACCCAACAGTTATAATATAGTGGTATATTCTACCAGCTAAGTCCAGGAAATCATTGTATCAAATGCGAACGGACTTGACTCAACAAGCAGTAAGCAGGCTCCATCTATGAGTCAGGTACTGTTCCTAGGCACCATGGGTAAAAATATGAACGTTGTAGACCTGCCTTTAATGACTCAAAATCTAGTGGTTAGGCAGGCATGCAGTTATCTATAATACCAATCAGTTTATAATAAATGGGAAGATAATAATAAAATTCCTTCCTTTTCTTTCTGTTTTTACTATGTAGCCAAGACCTATTCTAAGCATTCTGTACACATGATTACAATCATTACAACAACGCTGATATGTTGACATTGTACCCACTTTGGAGATGAGAAATATGAGGCTCAAAGACATTAAGTGCTTTGCCCAAGGTCACAGTGAGCAGAGGAACCAGGATAGAAATGAGATCTTTCTGGCTCTAATACATTTACTTCCATCTGTTCATTCTACATTAAAGTATAGGGACACAAAATTGTGATTATTTCTATCTGGATAAGTAAAAAAAAACAAAAAAACACTTCACAGAGAAGGTGGATTTTGACAGAGGAGTTGGAGACTGCCAGGAAAAAAATTAAGAAAGGAGCATAGAAGAGTGAGAAGAAAGGTAAGGAAGGATCCAGGATTGGTGGTGAGACCTGCAGTACGTCAGGAGCATGGCTAATGAATGAGATCTGTGGGTACAGAGGCCTGGCCTGGATGGGGCTGGGATAAAAGAAGATGAAGGACATTTGCTGCCATGCGAAGGCATGAAGTATGAACCAGGAGGGATTTTAGAACACAAGAATGAGTGACCTGATCAAATCTAAGTTTTAGATTTATGGAGAATGAAGTGCAAGGAAGCAAGCCTGGAGGCAGGAGGATCATTTTGAAAGCTGTTTTGAAATACAGGAGAAAGTTAACGACCTAATTCTTAATACCAAGTCAAAAAAATTTTATATGCAGAATCAGAAGATTTTTATTTCCTTTATAAGAAAAAAAATCTTTGATTCCCCTGAGATTTCTAACAATTCAAGTGCTCAACTATAAGTTGAAATGATATCCATGCCTGTGTTACAGTGTTCTGAATTCTAAAGAGAAGACCTCCTGTTTCTTCTGAATTCAACACAGAAAGCACAACAACAAAAATCACAAAACTGTGTTCCAACCGAGTCGTCATACCTGGCATATTGATCAACATTCATTTACCAAGTGAAAAATAATTATTTAATTCCTACAATGTGCCAGGCATTCTTTTAAGAAAATTTATTGAGTACTATAGAGATAAAGCACTGTGATAGGCATTAGAGATAGACTGGTAAACAATGCAGATATGGAATCTGCTTCTAGAGGGTTTATTATCTAACAAATTTGGGGTGTGCTAGGAATGTGCCCACACTTTAACTGAGAAAAAGCATACCAAAGTTTAAAAGAAACACTGGGCCAAAACTTCCTGTTGGTGAGATTCTTTCTAGAGCAGATTAATTCTGAAGGCATTTCCTCACTTGTTTCCTGCTTTGTGTTCACGCCTGTGCTGTCTTCTTCTGGTTTATTATTTCCTTCAGGCCTTTCTCCCAATGTGGCAAGTTTGGGGCCCATTACTTTGCTATGTAGTCCAAACCTTGCTTCGTTACTCAGGCTATGTATTAACTATCCTGAGCTGACTAACCTGGTCAGAGGTTCCTCTATGAACAGGAAACTTCCTTCTCCCTCAGTGTAGCCAAGCATGTCAAACTCGTGGCCAGCAGGCCTCATGCTCAACAAGGCATGCAGCCTGCAGGCCGGCCGTGAGTTTGACATGCTTGGTTGGTTCTTGGTACTAGACATTTGATCTTAATGGTCTTCTTCAGACTCATAATTGTTTTCGTTAAACAACATTAGACCTCAGGAACCTGAACCTTGCAAGTTAAAATATGTCTGCTAATTATATCTTTTATGGCTTTTTTGTGTGAAAACTTAGATTTTATTGATGCCCTGGCTGAGTGGCTCAGGTGGTTGGTGCATCGTCCCATACACCAAAAGGTTGTGGGTTTGATTCCCTGTGAGGGCACAAACCTGAGTTGTGGGTTCAATCCCCCATCAGGCTCATCTGGGAAGCAATCAATTGATGTTTCTCTGTCACATCAATGTTT
The DNA here is from genome assembly GCF_028538775.1 of Myotis yumanensis. NCBI lineage: Eukaryota > Metazoa > Chordata > Mammalia > Chiroptera > Vespertilionidae > Myotis > Myotis yumanensis. The sequence continues at coordinate 781,573 of NW_027223772.1, forward strand.
CTCCTTCTTCTCTCTAAAATCAATAAAAACATATTCGTGGGGGAGGATTTTTTAAAAATCTCAGATCTATCACTTACCATTAAAAAATTATTTTACTCACCTAAACTGTCAAACTTCTAAAAGGTATTTAGAAAGAGTGGTTAATAAAGTCCATTTTGTGGCAGAAGGAAATCCCAACGATTCTTACATGTCTGTTCCATGTCTTTGAAGTTCTTTTACAAAGCCTGGAAACACTTCCTTGTCAGTGATTAAGCTAAAAACGGTAGGAGAACAAAATGTAGCCTGGAACTGGGGTGAGAAGTTCAGGTGTAAGTATCAGTGGAATAGCTCACAGGCCTGGTCATGAGGGGCTTCCTCATTTCTGGAGAGGTCAGTGATGGAACTGGATAGCGGGCAGCGTCTGGGAAAATGGATAAGCTGAATCTGTGTCACAGGCCAGTGCCGAGCCCTCCACCAAGAACGCTGTTCATTGGCAACTGGTCCACTCGGGACTGGAACAGGCTCTCATCAAGGGAAGGCAGACCATCCAAGATGGGCCATCTGCTCCGTTTCCTCCGCTCTGCAGTGGCACTCATTTGGTTCTTACCTTAGAACCTGCTCCTCTTGATGAGATAAACAATATGTTTGAAGCACCAGAGATGCTGTGCAGCTTAGCAGAGAAATGATGCTTTATGAAGTGTCATCCCGTGCAGCCATCTGGAGGGAGTCACTTTTGACCCTCCTTGGGGACTGTTCCATTTATCCCAGAGTTCTGATCCCATCCATTGGAAATGGCCTATTTTTATTGGTTTAAAGATAGCATATTCCACTGCCCCTTTTCTTAGATGGAGGAAGGTTTCACCATTATATAGTGATTCACGGATAAAAGTCAGAGTTACTAGAGATGAATTGTTTAATGGGAATATGACATAAAATGATAATGCCTCACACCTTAACAAGAGTTCCTTGGAAACCTGTTTCCTGCCTCCTGTAAACTAATTAAAATTATGAACCACCCCACCGCAAGATTAGTTAAAAATTGAGTCAATATAGATTAAAAAGTCATAAAATATTTTACTTATATTAGTCAATTACACATAATTTGAAACATTTTAAACTTCCAATTTATTAAATATGGTGTAGTGAGACAAAGACAATATTTAACACCATAAATGCATCATGCAATTTTAATTCACTTCTGTATATATTTACTTTTAAAACATATTTTCTCACATAACCAAAATACCATTAATTGACCTAACAAATTAACAGTAATCCCCTAATCCTACATAATAAAAGCCCAATATGATGTGTCTGACCTTTTATTCGACTGTTCAACCATTCGACAGTTCTCTATGATTCGCACTGACCACCAGGGGGCAAATGCTCCGATTGGTAGGTTGGCTTGCTGCTGGGGTCCAGCCAATTGGGACTGGGCGAGACAGGCCGGATACACCCTGGAGCACTCCTGTGGTCCCTACCTGGCCCAGATTGTGCACCGGTGGGGTCCCTTGGCCTGGCCTGCACCCTCTCACAATCCGGGACCCCTCGGGGGGTATCAGAGATCTGGTTTTGGCCTGATCCCTGCAGGCCAGGCCGAGGTACCCCACTAGTGCACGAATCCATGCACTGGGCCTCTAGTAACTATAATTTCCCACCCATATTAGAATTTCTTTCAATGGTATCAAAAATATGTTTTTAGAGTTGATTTTCTCATATAAAGTCTACTCATTGCATATGGTTGCTATGTTTCTTAAGCATTTTCCTGAATATTAGTCTAGAATAATCTTTGCTTTCATTTTTCTTATGTGCCATTGACTTATTGACAAAATTGGCCCAGTTGTCTGTATGTGATGGATTTTCTTTTTATGGCATAATTTTACTTACTGCTAATTGACTTAGATACTGTATAAAGGTATGATTAGATCACATTAATTTTTCTAAACCTCATAGATGATACTTTGTACTTAAAATTCACATCTGGAGGCATGTAATATCCACTTTCTAATGTTTGGTAATGCTGAATGACTACTGATCACTTCAGCTTTTCTCCTTAAAGTTTTTTTATGACAGTTGTCTGAAAATGTTTTTTATTATAACCTACAAATTCATGAGTGTCTAGTCCTACATTCCTCATGCAATTGTTAGAATAATTATTGTGTAAAGAAAAATTGCCACTTATCTACTAGGTCAAATGGGTATGATCTATGGTTGACTTGGGTTGTTTTCAACGTTTTCCCAAAGAACTTCTCCTTCCTTTTAGTGGGGAATGGGAATTAGGGATGACAATTTGGGTTCAAAGGTTGCTCATTGCTCCTGATTTGCCACTGCTTCCAGGTTTCTGTAGTAGACAGAACTAGTCAATATGTAGTTTTAAAACAAGAGAGATTAGCCCTAACCGGTTTGGCTCAGTGGATGGAGCATCACCCTGCGGATTGAGGGGTCCCAGGTTCAATCCGGGTCATCCCCAGTGGGGGGTGTACAGGAGGCAGCTAGCTGATCGATGTTTCTCTCTCATCGAGGTTTCTAACTCTATCCCTCTCCCTTCCTCTCTATAAAAAAATCAATAAAATATATTTTTAAAAAAACAAGAGAGATTAAATCACTTTGCATTAATATTTCTTATTCAATTTGAAAATATAGGGTTTTTTACTTAAATTCTTGTGTTTCTTTCAAACTGAAAATTTTTGTTCTCACTGACATTGACACAATCCTTTATTCACTTTGTCCTACAACATCCTGTAATTGTTTTAAATTACAAATACTAATTTTAGTAGTGAAATCCAGTCTACAAAATATAGTTTAATATATCAATTTCCCTAATTATGAATGAGTTATTTACACACACACACACACACACACACAAAAAAAAAAAACAAAAAAAAAAACAAAAAAAAAAAAACATAAGCATCCTAATTTCTTTTTCTGTGCTCTCTCTTAAGATCTCTTGCTAATTTTTGTACTGGATACTTGATCATTTCTTCTCAGTTATGAATGCTTTAAATATCAGGAATTTCAAAACTCTGTAAGTTAATATAACCATTTTCTCAATTTATCATTTATTTAAATTTTAAGTGAACATACCCTCACTATTTTATTTATATTAAAACAAAAGATGAAGCTTAGAACTGGATCACTTGGCCCTTTCTCTCCTTCTCCCAGTTCACTATGTTTGCATCTCTTAATAGCCAGACTTCATTTAGATTTTTTAGTTGGGCTCAGCAGATTCAAGCCTCAGCACAATCTTCTTTGTAGTTTTAGCCTTTTCCCAGAAAACTGGCTTAGTCTGCGCACATACCCACTCTGCTTCCTGTCACAATGCCACTCGCTGTCCCTGGACATATAGAGAGTCCTTGCCTTTCTGTGCAGTGTCACCTGTGGGCTTGGTGCTTGCTACACTCATTGGAGAAAGTCCAGCAGGTTTTAGGAACATTCATCATGTTTGTGGGAGCACTACCAGCATGGAGAGAAAGCTCTATTTAATATTTATTTACTCTGTATATGTTTTATAATGCAGAATTTTTGTTTTTAATTTTTATGTGATCAGATTTATTGCTTCTAGATTTTAAATCAGAGGAAAATTTTATCTACCCCCGGCTTATAAAGGAATCTGTCCATGTTTTTTCCTACTATGCAGTTCCTTATTCTGAGGCCCTTGATAATCGTACAGGTGTATAGTGTGCAGGGCAGATTTAGTTTTCCCTTTTTCCATATGGCTCCACAGTTGGCAAAACTGTTTATTAAACATCTATTTTAGACCTCCATTTCTGGGTGGAGGGGGCTAGCTTGTATCTTGATAACACAAAAATAGAAGCAGTAAAATAAACCTAATAAAAATAATACAAAATGAATTGTTGGAAGTTAATGCTGAGCTATCATGTCCTTCAGGACTTGAGGGGTCCAGTTACTGTAGAGCAGGGAAATGCTCTGAGATGAACCAGATATTCACTGCTGTCCTGACCTTTGAGGACTTTGCTGATGTATAAGTGGCCGTGGCTGAGGTGCTGAGAAGCTATGCATAGAGGAGTTAAAAGACTGGGAAGATCCTGAGTTCACAATTTAATGAGTTTTTAAAAATGTAACTTGTCTCATAACCAACACTCGAACAAGATGTAGAATATTGCATCACCCTAGAAAGGTCCTCTGTGCTTCTTTCCAGTTAGTGCTCTGAAGAAGCAACTGCTGCTATGATTTCTTTCACCATAGCTTCGTTTCGCCTGTTTTTGAACTTTTTGTAATGGAATTATATAACATCAATTTATGTCTTCCTATTCAATTAAACATAATGTTTTAGATATTCATCCATAGGGTTTTAGGTTGTTTGCTTTTGGGGGATGGAACTCTACCCTTAACTCTAACCCAGTCACTTGGCATTGAATACTTCGCATCCCTGCCTTACTTATTGCCCTTCCCTCTGGGGCTGGACTTGTCTGTTCTTTGTGCCCCCACTTGGCGTTATGTAGACTTCTGTGACTATACGCCCTTCAAAGGCAGAGCCAATGACTTAACCATCCTTCATCTCCAGGTTTAGCACAATTTCTACTACATGGTGGGTAGCCAGTGTATAAAAGACAACAGAATTCTGCTTTTAATGGATTGATCACCTATCACTGTGGCACTGCCTCTCCGCAGTTGGTCACCTTTAAACCACCCCTCCACTCTCGCCTTAAACAAATCCGCAGATTCCTGCCTTGGTTTGATCTGTTGCATCATTGCCCAATATTGCAAGTACCAACCAAAGCACTGCATCCGCTGAATAAAAATGCGCATTCCTTGGCAGGCACCGGTGGCTCAATGAGGTGGGGAGAAAGAGATGAGGAACTCTCATGCTCAGTCCTCTTGGACCAATTATTGAAGCCAAGAAAGTTCCGCTGATTCCTGCAGTCAAGCCTGGTCAAACGATGAAACTATTCTTATTGTTTCAAGGTTGCAGATTTGTTTTCCTTTACTGGTGTTTGCCATTTTTTTTAAGTCCATGCTATTTTATATATACGATTTCTCCATCAGAAAGTAAGTACCTAGCAGCAAGGAACTATGTCTCCCAGTACTTTTTTCACTTGCCATGCACCGAGCTACTGAGTTATACACACTGGACACTCCAACATGTAGAGAAAGGGTGGTAATGAGCACAGAACAGAATGGTGAACAGATCTACTCCCTGAGGTGCTGGATAATATACAGTGTCATTTCAAAGCTTGTATAACTGTCACTCTTGATAGCACAGAAAAAGAACAAAACGATAAAAATCAAAGAGAACATCTGGATAAAAAGTGAGAGGAAGCAACGGAAGAGAAACTTATCCGTAAGAATGTTCTGTAACTGAATTGCCAAACTCAAGGGAAAGGTTTAGAAAAACGTGATAGGCTCCCCTTACAGGGAACTTAGTTTTCTTAGCAAATGGATTCAGTAATTGGGATTTTTGTTCCCCATTTTCCTCTGGGAGTGTATGGATGAGAGTTAATTAATGTGGTAAAACTTTGCAGTATCTTTGAAAACTGTAACTTGTTAAAGCCCCAGATGGCACTGTGTCTGTGTAATTTGGGTGATGACATACGGGAATGAGTAAAGAAGACCCAGCCCTACCAGATCGGTTCCCTCTGAGGTTTCAGGCCCCAGGTTTAAGATTATGTAACTGGAAAAGAAATACGTGGAGGATGACAAATACTACAGATTTATGACAGGTGATCGTCAGCCTAATTGCATAGCTTTGTGCATAAACCTTGCCTGTTAGGCTATTGGGGCAACTTTCAAATTTGCATGCTCAAGTTGAATTCCACAGTCTCTAAATCTCCATCCACTTCATTATTTTCTCCTCTCTCATATTTTCAGAAGTTATTCAAGTAGCCATGCCCAAACTTAATAATGAAACTCAACTATTTTATAATGCTTACAAGTGCTATGGGTCAGAAATCCTACAACTACAGGGATGGCTTGTCTCTGCTCTACCATATCTCTGGCTTCCTATCACTGAGGGGGAGTGGTAGAATGGGGGCAAATGTCTGGAGGCTTCTTGCTTACCTGCCTTTCTGATGTCTAGGCTGGGGTGACTACAAATGGTCTCGGTTGGGAATGTCTCCTCAGTTTCATTCAAGATTATGGTTGGGTTCTGGGAGGGAGAGTCTTGAGACAAAGCATTCCCATACTCTGTCATCAGAGCAGCCTAAAGAACCTTAATATTTAGCGGGGAGAGAGGACATACAACCCACCTCGAGGGCAGAAGTGTCAAAAAAACTGCAGCGATAAAAGAAAAAATAACCACCACATCTGTATATTAAAAACAAAAATAAGAGATGATATTTTATTAAGCATCACTTTCCAAACTTGCTCACTTGCATGTGTTTCTGGCCCTTTGGCTATTAATAGTGATAAGCCCCGGCTAATAGGGTTCTGGGTTGGGTTCTGCCAGTGAGGCATTTGCCTGATATTTGGAAATTGGAAGAGAGGCCATTTTTATTTCCTGGCAACTGGGAGTAGATCACACATCTCTGCTTCAGAGCTACAGTCAGCTGAGTTCATTAGTGGCCATTTCTTTGAATGGCTACAGCTTCCGATTTTCCTGAAATCCAACAGTCTTTTTCCTGCCTCTTTCCCCCAGCCCTTCCATCAGTTCTGTGAGCACTAATGCCCTGTATTAAGCTCCTTCTTATTTGAAATGCCTACAGAAATGTCCACTTCCACCACTGACCCTTTAAACTATATAATATAATTAATTTACATATTTATGCTTATGTTGAATCAGGGAATTCTTTCACAGATAGTTTCTAATAGTGAGGCATATGCCTGTGGGGATTGGCAAAAATTACCTTTATTATATGGTGATAGCTAACTGTATTTACTCAATTAATTTATATTGAGTAAATTTAAACATTTAAAATAATTAGAAAATTTATTTTTTGCAATCAAGTAATTAATTTGCACCTGAGATAAAATTTAATAAGAATAAAAATAAGGAAGAGAAAAAAGAATATTCTGACATTACCCCATTTGGGGATAAAATGCCATGAATAGAAGGAAACCCTAAGTAATTTAATAAACTACTAAGGGATATGACCTATACTGAATAAACAATAACACATGTAGAATCCTGGTATTTTAAAATACATTTGGAATAGCAAATGTTTTTATTTAGCTTATTTTGTCCCTTTTTCGAATTCTCTTCCAGTTAAGTTTTTATCAGAGTGTCTGCCTACATTACACTTATGAACATAAGTATCTGTGACACTGCTCATCTATATTATGGGACAGAAAGTGGTCATGAGATAGTTCACATATTTAGTCATTAAATAAATATTGAATATAATATATGCAAGAACACTACCAAATCTATAAAACAACACTGTCTTTGCTCCTGAAAATCACATTATTATTCCAATAATATCTAAGAAAATAAGAACAGGTTTAAAAAGGATTACAGTCAAGCTTGAATGTAACTGAGATTGGAGCAACACAAAAGATTATTTGGGGCAAATTTCCATGATTTCTGACTACTGGAAGGAAGCTCCAAGAAAAACACATTATTTTTGGTCCTTTATATATCTAGACACACCATCCCCAAATAGTCAGACTGTTTAAAACTTTTTAATTTGGAGTTTGCTAGGCAAATATCCCTATGCTAATTGAGACTGAACTAAATTTAGGAATTCTGTTTTGATAAAAATTATGCCTTGAATGCTTTGCACTCTGATATCAGCTTATAAATAAATCTGAACACAGAGGCTAGAAAGCACGTGTGTGTGTGTGTGTGTGTGTGTGTGTACATGAGTGATATATGTTAGTGTGTTGAGTGTACTGTTTCAGCTTCTTCATGGTGAGAACACAAGGTTATTATAGGGTTCTGGGTCACCTAGACCACTTGGACCCACTTTGCTGTCTGACCATATTCATAATCTTTGCTAATTACCCTACTAATGAATGCTTTGATCACTGGGGGGCTTGAACAAAGATTGTTGAAGGATGGGAAATTTCTACTTTGCTCAAAAACAAATTCCAAATTCATGCCTGTGGATTGGTGGAGTGATATTTGTCTTATAGGATGACATTAACAAATTCCTGGAGCAAAATGTCTATCTTCAATGATATTCTGTCATGCATTCTGGATCAAATATCATTTGTGTACATGTTCAAGGAGCTCAGAGACTTATAAAGAAGATATATAATATAAGCAAATGAACATAATGAAGAGTTATGGGGGTTCTAATAAGTCTCTAAAGAGCAGATGGGTGGGGGGCAAAAAGCAAGGACTATGGTGGCTATAGATTCAGAAAAGCATTAAGCAGAGGAAGTGACACAAAATAATGCTTTAAAATTTAATACATTTTCCAGGGGAAAGGCAGTTGTACTCAGCAGGGACAGGTGCAATGACACAGGGCCATTGGGAAACATGGGTAACTTGTTAGAGATTGAATATATTGAGTAAGCCGACCCTGAGAGAAGCTCCATTGAACAGAGGACCCAGAGAAAGGAAAAGGCCAGATGTGGAAAAGAGTGTCTGCTGTCTCAGTTTCATTTTGTGTAAAAAGAAGAGTTAGAAAGGATTTGAATCATCATCGTACTACAGGCCAATGTTGCATTTTAGAAAAGTTCGCTCTGGCTGCACGATGGAGACTGCAGTAGAAGTCTACTGAGGGACAACTTGAGAGAACTTAATGCAGTTTATGCGAAAGTGGAGTCTTCCTAAAAGCTGAATGTGGGCGAGGCTACCCTCAGGGACTTCCCAATACTTTTCTGCTTTCATTGGGGGCAGGGAGGAAAGACGTGTGTCCACCGCGAAAATGAATCAGGCATTGTGCAAAATCTGTCCTATTTCTCCCTCCACATAAATTCACAATTTGGACCCCTATCCCTGCCTTTTTCTACACAAATTAGACTAGTGTGATGAGAACAGGGAGGAGGGAGGAGAAGGAAGTATTTAAAAATAAAGCCAAGACTGAAATAGGCATGAATTATTCAAGCACAACAATCCCCAATTTGACAGTTTTAAAAGACAACAAAGGGCTAGAATGTTTAGGACTAAAGGTTACCAAAAGACTCTATGTGGAAAGAAATCAATAAATGAAGTAGGATTAGGGGAAAAAATCTACAGCTAAGAGAGAAAAGCTCAATATAAGGATGCCTGCTGAGGTAGGTCAATCTAACTTAATTGGTGATGCCTTAAAGAAAGACAGTTTTTAAGCAATAATCTGAAAAGACAGGAGATTTAAGAAAAAAGAAGAGAGAATTAGAAATATATTATACTTGCTAGCAGAAAACATTGCATTGATTTCTCCTTAATAAAATTTTAATGGGCTCCTTGGTAGAATTCTTACCTTAAAATTTGGGGGACATATTAGACTTTGTGAAGAAACCAAGACCTTTGAAAATTTATCAAACTACTGGCAAAATAAAGGCACTCAGGACTTACCTTTAAAGGTGCCCATAATAATCAACAAATAATTCAAAATGGATGAATTCGAAGACAATTTCATTCACAAGTGCCAGTGAAATTAATAGAAAAATCATTGTGTGTATAATTTTATGGTAATTGAAGTTGAAAATAAGTCTTAAAGAAGCCAGCTGCACAGTTGTAAGTTAAGGGACTCCCAGGAATATAGCTGAATTGAGCATTTAACCCTGGTTACTATACACCTTTATGAGTCTCTAAAAGTCTGAGGTTAGGGCCAAAAAATGTATGTCCAGAAACTTAAATGTTTATATTTTTTAGATGTGATCTGTTCCAGGAGACAAACTACACTCACCAGACTCATATGAGAGTGATAAATAAAACAGGGTAAAGCATACGTTTATAATGAGAACTTTTAGCTTTAAAGGAAATTGGAATACTTGGGTCAGCTCAGTGTGGGAGCAGCTATGTATGAAGGCAGCCCATCATCAGAAGACTTCTTGGTAAGTTGAAATAGGAAGAACCATAATAAGTGATATAATCCAAATAGCTAGAGACCTAAGGGCACGATATTTTAGAGTTCTCAAGCAACACAAATGGATCCAAAGCACCAAACTAGGCTTGCTGGCTCTTGTGTATATGTTCTTCCCTGAATGATGCGGTTTTGGTAAAAAAAAAAACAAAAACAAAACAAAACAAAAAAAAAAACCCTGCTTTTAATTGCTTTTATTTATAAATGTTCCTCCCTGTGTTCTCTTTCCGGGCACTTCCCAGATTCTATTCCTTTCTAGTTCTGGCAAATGTTAGAAGGAAGGATAGGAAATCCAAGATCTTTTTAATGAGTTTAGTGCTAGAGAGATTCGAGAGGTAGGTGTTTCCCGGGGCTAGAGCTAAGCCTTAGGATGTGACAACTTTAGCAGTTTTGACCTGAAGCAAGAATGATGAATTGAGTGTCTAGGGAAAAGCATCAGGGATGCTGGAATTGCTTAGAGCTGAAGGCAACTCAGCTTGTGTAGGCTAGGCAGCTATGACATCAGCGGTTTTCCCCTGAAGCCATAGAGAAAGATGTGGGGGGAAAAGTCTTTTTCTGCCAGACAGCAAATGGGAAGTTTGAGGTTTAGAGGAAGGTGAGAAGATGGTATAACATCCTGGATCAGAAAGAAAGATAAAGAAATCTTGAAAAAAGAAAAAAAAGAAAGAAAGAAAGAAAACTTGAGTAGGTAAGCACCTGTGAGGTTTTGGTAAAAGCTGCTTTTAATTGTGAGCAATCTGGACTATTTTACGAAGTTCTTATTTCCATGCATTGAACTCCCTCAAGGAAAGAACAAACTCAAGCAGGAACTGGAAGGTCAGAGGCTGAAGAACTTCTTAGGAATGATCAGCAGCCTAACATGCTCAAGTGTGAAGTTGACAGAAAATTCACAGGTGCTGTTAACCAGTGGCTACCCCTTTGTGCTGAGCCCAGGGGAGATCCTGCATGAAGTGCCTGTGCACCCCTACGAAAACCGCTGTTTTGTTTACTGTGCTCCTATGGACTTGTAAACGCTGAGCCTCCTTGGCATCAGAGCTAGGTGACCTGAGGGCCTGTCCCTCGGATGGCAGCCACTAAGGTTCGGGTCCAGGGAGAAGCTGGGGAATTGGGTTTATTGTTGGGCTAGCCAGGAGATTGGAATGGATATCAATGCTGTTGTAGAGGTGAAATCGTGCTGCCCATATTTCCACAAAGTGGGTGAGTACATTTTTGCTTTGTATCCCCATTCCAGACGCTATTTTCTCTATTAAAGGGGTCATAGTTGATCCTGGCTCCCATCACAGCAACATGCAGAATTCATGCCCAGCCCAAGCATGTAGGTGATGAACTACAGCATCAAGGAGGCACTGCAAAGACCAATTGATGGCAGATATTCTTCAGCATGTTGAAGGATTCAAAAGCTTCCTAGAAATACAATTCTTAAAGCTGGTACTTAAATTTAACTCTGAGCAGGCTTCATAGACTATGAATAGACTAATTATTATGATAAAAGAAAACATTTTTTCAGCCTACACTGGTCTGAATAAACACAGGATAGAGCCCACAGAAGAGGTTTAGCAGGGCCTGTGTGTTGCTGGATTAGAACTAAAACTACTTTTTAACACCCTGGCAAAGGGTTTTCAGTAAGCTTTTAGTTGTGAGGAGATGAATGTGTATTTCAGACCTCCCTCTATAATAACTGCATGTGAGTATGCTCAGGTTAGCTATACAATGAATTGTATATAGTGTCCGTTCCATTGTATAAATAAGACTTTTGAAACAAATTCCTTCATCAATTTCATAAATCTTAGTTATGACCCACAACAGCAACAACCCACCTCTGGTATGGCTATAGATGGATCCGGATGGAGCAAACTTGACTGATGATTGAATGGGATAAACTGGATCCAAGTGGGATAAGCTGGGTAGGCCATAACATCTGCAGAATGCTGTTTTCACTCAGCCTGTGTCTTTCTCAGAATGATACCCAGTAAATAAGTAGAATTGTCCCAGCACCCAAGTTGTGTAGGTAGATGGAAGGACTGACAGAGATCAGGATTTAGGTCAGGAAAGGGAGTGAGTTGAAAGGTGCGTCTGCTGTAATGGGCATACATGATGAAAATTGCAGCGGGTGGGGCAACAGTAGGTTTACAGTTGTTGGTGTGGAAAATAATACAGTGATTAATAAGTAATAATACAAGAATACACTGTGTTTCGTGTCCTCACAACTGTAAAATATAAACATACTTGGCCCCGCCCTGCATTGGCTTTCCAATGTGTTTCCAGAGCTTGCCCAGTACCTTACCAGGTAAGTCGGGCCTTGGCCCCGAAGCATAGCTTTGGAACTGTCTTCAGCTCTCACTTGGTGTGAGTAGGGGTTTCCTGTCAGCTGCCGAGTCTGACTCCAGTTGGCATAGGATCTGTTGTTCATGGAAACCAGAAAGCAGTCCCTGCCAGCAGGCTCTACAAACAAGTTAATTCCAGGCCTTTCTGGCTTGGTGAGCTGGGGATATAGACTGAGGTGCTAATTTTAAAATCCTCAGATATTGCAACTGCACAGGGCTGGGAGCTTGGTCTGACAGCAGAGGTGGGCATTTTGTAAAACTGTCAGATGATTGCTGTTTGACAGAGTAGGATGTGCTTGGGAACTGACTCACTTGTGCTATCAGGGCTCAAAGCCCTGCTGCTTATTATGAACTGTGCTCTCTAAAACCTTTTGTTTACAAATCATTTAAATGAGCTTTTCCTCCAAAGAGCTGCTGGATTAGCTCACACACTAGGGAGGAAAGTGCAGCTGAAACAGGTGAAAAGACTGCCCAGGGTGACGTGGCAAGGCTGTGAGGGCAGACAGAGCTCCTATGAAAACAGAAATCCCTGGAGTCCGCTCCTGGCCCTCCCAGTCACTGTGCTGGGAGTCACCACACCCCTCCCTCCAGCGAGGTTTGTAGTTCTGGAAGCTACTTTTGCCACAGGCAATTCACAGATTATCTATTTGGTGCTCACAGCTATAAATAATCTCTTGGCGAAATGCATTTGAGCTGCAGAGTGAGTAATAGAGTTAAAATGTCTTCATTTGACTCTTGAATCTGCTAAAATCTGGTTTTGCTCAGCCTCCCAATAGTCAATGTACAACTTCTCTGGAGGCCTGCCAGACCCCTAGAATATTCAAGGAAAGATAGATTGTATTTTGAGTGAAAATATGTTCATTTCTGGCCTTGGCTGACTAGAATGATGCTCTGGGAAATGTAAGTAGGAGACAGTTATTAAGACAATGCCCCACATCTGACTCCACATCTGACAACCCACGTCCATAAACTATATGCCTTTTGACTCACAAAAAAGTGAGTAAATCAAAGCTACTGAAAAATATCAGGAGCTTTTTTTTATTCCTTTTAGGTGTTATCAAAATATGGACTATAAAGATATAGGGAGATTTCTTAATCACATAATTAATGACTTTGAGATGATGTGTCTGTTTCTATGGAGTGTGAAGAGATTAAGGCTTTTGACTTTTTATCTTTTGGTGTAGATGGTTACGTTTTCATATCTGAATAGTCAGGAGGCAATATCACACTGAAAACTGGGAGCATGCCTAGTCCAGGACAGATTTTTGAAGTATTTATCCTTTGCTTTTATGGCCTCTGGTTGGTCCAACCCTCCATTTTTTAGTCTGACTCAAGCATGTCTTTACCTGAAGCCCTTCTCCTCAAATTCCAAAATTGCTTTGCTGTTTTCCAAGTCCCTGCTATGAAAGTACTCATTTCTCTGGGGATCTCGGCTGAAGTTTAGGAGGGAAGTAATTTAAGGCAGCCAGTGGCTCTTTGTGAAGGACTTAATTGTTAAACTAATTCTTTCAGAGTTATTTACCTTTCGAAATGGGCTTGTTAACCCAAATGGATCTTGATTTTGTAGAATTTCACACCTGAGAAGAGGAAAAGCCACCTTTGAAGAGTGGGGAGGAGGGATTTTAAGGCAGCTGGATACCCTCACTCCTTGTTTAGCATATGGACTTATCTGTGAGGTTAGATAACTATAAATATTGACCAAAGTGTTTATAATTTGGTTGTTAATTCCCTGTAGAATATTGATTGATTCAAACAGGTAATTTTGAGATGACATAGGTGAACATTTGAAAAGAGGTTTCTGGCTTGTTGATCTGATTCCCAACTCAGAAATAGGGCAGATTACTTGTTTGGACTCTCAGGTGCTCATAAGCCTTCTGCCTACTTGACATAGTACCTTTCTCATCTTGCTTGGAATTCACACTCTAAGTCACTAGCAGGTTATAAAACTGATAGAAATACCTCTATTATTTAGTAGTGGTTTTCTCTCCCTCTTCTACTGGTATGTGGCTGAGTTGATGACATTCACCACGTGGTGACTTAGATCAATAGAATGAGAGGTAAAATAATTCTAGGCTAGGGTTCTCTCACAGCTGCGATAGAATGACAGCATATATCCAAAGGAGCTGGTGAGAGCTGTCAATTATGGGGAGATGGAACAGAGGAAGACTGATGGCAAACTTCACTCCTCTCATATTTCCCCCACAGGGAAATGCAGATTTGGTCGTAAGTGAAATGGAAAACTTTCGGTGTCTAGTACTGGGATTCCAATTCATTGTTCAGTCTTTCTGTTTCTGAGATAACTTAATAAAGAAAAAGACCGATTTGGTTTTCTGGAACTGGAGAAAAATTAGGATGATTGTGAAGCCAATAGGCCTCATGGGAAACAGGCAATTGGATAACTTAAGATTATTTTAAAGCCATGTGTGTTAGATTGAAGACAGATGTAGGTCATGGAAATCACCTCTTAAATTAGCCCTACTTAAATATTTCAGCCTCCAGCCAACATTGTTACTGGAGAGGCTATAAAGATGGAGAAAAATGTTTACAAGAGAGACAAGAGGAGTCAGTGACCTTCACTGGAGCATGCTCATCCTAGCAAGTCCCCATTCTGGTTCTCCTTGGGGGCTCCTAGCATATCCCAGGGTTCTGTTCTTGCCTAGGAGCACTGGGTGCTTCTTAACATCTGGGCAGCAATTATATAGTTTGTATTCTACCTTAGAGGCAACAACAATAGATCCGGTGAACACTTAAACCTTAGTTGTCTCCTCAGGAAGGTAAAAACCATCTGAGGTTAGAAGACAGTATAGGTGATCACTAGTTAACTCTGTTTAGTAAAGAAAATAAAGACCCAGAATTGCTTGAGGCTACATGGCAGAGAAATGCATAATTGTCTGAATCTGATGAAAATAGGGGAAAACATTTGAATTGGTACAGATCTGCATTCAGACCCCAGAAGCTATCAGGTAGTAGTCTAGGGCAGGCATCCTGAAATAGCTCTGCTGTCTTATACCTCGCCATAGTCCAGACGGCCCCAGGAAGACAGTCCAGCAGGGGAAGCACCTGCAGAGCCCAGGTTTTCTGGAAAACTTGCTTCTGGTGGTCACCAGCAAAGTTTTACAAACTTCACTGTCACCTCTTTCCCCCCCTGATCTCCAGGTTCTTCTGGGAACGGGATGGCCTCTTTTGGAGCAGGGACAGAAACAGCTCATTGGGGAGCTGAGGGGTGGTCGGAGTAGAGAACAAATGACATTTTCTTTCTTGCCTTTCCTGGCAGACTGCCTTCTTGGAACATGTGCATCTCCAGTAGTTCTCAATCTTCTGGCCCTTTAAATACAGTTCCTCATGTTGTGACCCAACCATAAAATTATTTTCGTTGCTACTTCATAACTGTAATGGTGCTACTGTTCTGAATCGTAATGCAAATATCTGATATGCAGGATGGTCTTAGGCGACCCCTGTGAAAGGGTCGTTCGACCTCCAAAGGGGTCTCGACCCACAGGTTGAGAACCGCTGATTCTAGTCAGTTTTCACATGTCTTAATTATATGGAGCCCAACTATAGATGACACAGAAAATATATTTGCTTCTCTTGGAAAATATTTGATAGAAAACAGGAGAACTTCAGTCTGAAAAAGCTCAAAGTTCTTGTGACGTGTTGGGAAGGTCCTGTGGAGTTAGCAGGACTCAGGGAGCTTCACTGTATGCTTTGCACCGCCCTCCAACCCTTCCTTTCTTTTCCTCCTCAGTGAGCTCAGTGCTAGGATCCTTGCAAATGTTGCCTCTCCTTCTAGTTAATGAAAGTACCTCCCACTATAGTCTCTGCTCACACTGTTTTCTTGAAGTTTTCAACCAAATGACATTTGCTATCATCCAACTCAGGGAGAAACAGATTTTGTTTATAATTACATGCTACAGGGCATTTTTTATGTCCCTCGTCTATTACTAAACCTAAGTCAGTTGGCCTAATAATACTCCGTAACATTTGCCTTTCTTCACGGCACTTGCACTCCCTGAAATGATCCTGTTTATTCGCCTACTTGTTTATTGCCTGTTTGCCCCAACGGGATGTAAGCTTCAAGGAGGCAGAAACCATGGCTGTCTCATCTGCCACCATATTCTAAGGACCGAGAACCGTTTTTGGTCCACAGTAGGCACAGAATACATATTGCTCAGATGAAAGCATGAAACAATCAGAACTGTTCTGCACTGAATGGATAAATGAATGAATAAACTCAATGCTATTGTTTCTTAACTAATTTTTATTTTTTATTTATTTTTTTTATTTTTTTCAGAGAGGAAGGGAGAGGGAGAGAAGAGAGATAGGAACATCAATGATGAGAGAAAATCATTGATCGGCTGCCTCCTGCACATCCTATTCTGGGGATCAAGTTGGCAACCCCAACATGTGTCCTGACCAGGAATCAAATTGTGACCTCCAGGTTCATGGGTCAACGCTCAACCACACCAGCTGGGCTGTTTCTCTCCTAATTTGATTAGACTTCCCAGCAGCATCTGATACAGTTTATCCTTCCTTCCACAATGAAGTCCTCTCTGCCCTGGGAGTCTATGTCAAGACATTGTTTTGCCCTGGCCGCTCCTCAGAGCCTCTGGCAGCTCCTCCTGTGCTGACCTCTAGATATTGGAGCTCTCCAGGACTCTGGCCTGAGCCCTCTCCTCTTTCTTAAATTCTCATTCTCTCTCTCTCTCTCTCTCTCTGAGATATCTCTATTTCCTTGGCTTTAATTAACCCATATATGCTGACAACTCCCAAATATATGCAAGGGGCCAGAATGTCTCCTATGTAAGCCAGACTTGAATATGCAGCTTCCTGTTTGATCTGCATTTGAATGTCTCATGGGTTTCTTAAAATTAACTTTTAACCCTGGCCGGTTTGGCTCAGTGGATAAAACATCTGCCTGCAGACTGAAGAGTCCCGGGTTCAATTCCAGTCAAGGGCACATGCCCAGGTTGAGGGCTCAATCCCAGGTAGGGGGCATACAGGAGGCAGCCAGTCAATGATTCTCTCTCATCATTGATGTTTCTATCTCTCTCTCCCTCTCCCTTCCTCTCTGAAATCAATAATAAAATAGAATAAAATAAAAAAGATTGGTATGTTTGGTTTTACAAAAAATTAACTTTTAAATCAAACTCTTAAACTTTCATGCAGCCACCCTCACTAACAACCAGCCAGACAACCAAAATATGAGCAAGCAAAACACATGCTTGCCCCATCTTAATCAGCTTTGTTAATTGATGACACATCCCACACTAGAGCTCAGATGAGAAACCCAAGAGTCATTCTTGAGTCATGCATTTCCTTAAATCCCACAGCTACTCTGTCTGAATGCCTTATTGTTCCTAGCACCAAAATATGTCTGCACACTTTTTTTTTTACCTTTTCTGTCTCTACTGCTGGTGGGTATTCTTCCTTTTAATCATGCTGCACCATCAAGTTCTCACTCATGACTGGCACTATCATGTTCCACTCCCTGACTGGAAGCCCTCCTTGGCTTCCCATTCATGACTCTGGTATATGAAGCCCTAAAGCAGCAGTTCTATGGGTCACCAACAATGAAAGTACATCCTGCATATCAGATATTTACATTATGATTCATAACAGTAGCAAAATTACAGTTACGAAGTAGCAACGAAAATTTTATGCTTGGGGGTCACCACAACATGAGGAACCGTATTAAAGGGTCGTGGCATTAGGAAGGTTGAGAACCACTGCGGGCCTAAAGGATCTCATGCCAGCCCTTCTTCCTAGCCCCTTCCTCACCCACCGTGCTTCACGCATGTTGACTCCTTTTCTGTTCCTTGTAATTGTCTAGCTCTTGCCAGCCCCAGAATTTTTACCCATGTTTATTGTGACAGGATTCTTTCTACTGCTCGTAACTGGGTTAAATTCTCCTTATCTATTCATGTTACAAGAGAACTTTCAGACATCCCATGTAAGACTTCCTTATCCTATACTACCACTCTAGTCTCTTTCTCTAGACCTTGTTCATTGGAAATTTTATATCATGGTAATTATTATTTTTTACTTCCATCTGAGCACATGGTGGGGCTGTACTCTCTTTGAATTTAAGTACGGCCATGTGACTTTCTTTGCACAATGAAACATTAAATAGGAATGTGAGCAACTTATGAGCAGAAACTTGAAGACCACTGTGGGGTTTGCCACACTCATTTCCCATTGCTGTGGAGAGTGTCGGAAGCACATGTTAAGATAAAGCCTTTGTCACCCTGTGTCCCTGCATGACAACAATGTGCAGAGCCTTCCTATAGACTTGCAGTGAGCAAATCACACGAGTGGAAGAAAAGTTTTGCTGGTATGAAGTCATTGAGATTTGAGGGTTGCTCATTATCCCAGCATAATCTGACCCATCCGGAGCAATGCATACACTAACTTGCTTGCTTCATTTCTTTATTATCTTTCCCCCACAAGACCATAAAATCTGTGAGGGCAGAAACCATGCTTTGTTTAAGTCATAATGTCCATTTAGTAAGTAACTAAATACATAATATAACAGGCACTTCAAAAGTAATTTTGAGTGAAAGAAGGAATGAATGTTTCCCTACCCTGGGTTGCTAACTATGATTTCAAACCATCTTATAGACATTTTGTTGACATTATTAGGCATAGTAACGTTAGTGTGCATTGATAGAGTACTTTACAAAATCCAATAAAATATATTCACCCATTTATAAATGTGCTTCAACATTTGTTATAAGTCATAAATGCCCAAAGTGCACAAGAGTATAGATAAAAGCATAGTGGTCATCTAAATGAATGTTAAGAATTCAGTACAGTGTGTGGGAAATAATTAATTCAATGCAAATCCTTTAATATACATGCTGTCCCTGATTCCCTCTTCTTTTCTGCTTATCTTGTAGTATAGTTGGACTTCTGTCCTTGATATCATGGGAACAGTACACCTCCTCTCTAAAATGATACCAAGGGCTTAACAAATTCTTATAATTCCATAGTTTTAAATATTATCAATAAAGTTCTTTGGCCAGCATTATCTCAGTTGCTTCTCCAAATAAAAATAATCTGATATCTCAGGCACATAGATATGGTTAGTTCCACTTTTCATATGAGAAAATTGAGATTCATAAAAATCACAAAATGGCAAATAAGTGGCATAGCTGAAGCTCAAACCCAGACCTTTGCCTTCTAGTCATTCCTGTCATTTTGGGGGTGAGCTTACATATACCAAATATTTTTAATAAATTCAGATTAGAGCAATAGTGTTCCTATTTTACAGATTAGGAAATGGTGACTAGTCTGACCTCACAGTTATTTAGTAGCAGAGCTGTTTATTTACTGCCTTACTAATTTTCTTCTTTGGATAATGGATTCTTGTGGATCTTGTAGATCTAGAGGCCATTTTTGACCAAACATATCATGTTATCAGATTATTCACTTCTATTTTTTTTTCTGTTTGTTTAAGCTAAATAATTGCTAGTTGCCTAAACTACTAATATTCCAACATAAATACTTAAAATCCTCAATTTAGCACTATGTTATAATGTAACAGCAATGGTAGGGTGCTTAGTGTAAATTCCAGCAACATGAAGAGGGAACTGACTCATTTTGGTGAACATGCTAGTTACTAGTGGCTAGTTCAACCTGACCTGCTTTTTCCAGTATGATTCTGTAGCATCTATTCATGTCTGCCACGAGGCACAGTGAATATGACAGTTGCCTTCTGACTTCTTAATGACAAGTATGAAGATTGTTTTAGCTACCTAGAGGGGGAAGAGAGAGTTTTGGAAAGCTTGAAGACTATAAACCTTGCTGTATGGGTCCTATAATCAATGACTATTTGAGACAGCATTACTTTTATACTCATATTCTTTTTTCTACTCTAGAATGTGTGTCAAGAATTAAACATATATGTTTTGATGGGAAGACCCAAGAGCAAAGGCAGTAATAGCAAAACAAATTTTGGACCTTGACTGCATTGCAGCTGATTAATAATAAAAGACAAATAACCCAATGAAAAAATACATATATGAATGACTAACAAGCAATTCTCATTTTTATGAGCTTGAATACAACACCCCTTAAGGGTCTCTTCCTCTTCAAACTCTTGTGGTATATTTATTTTCCATATCACTCATTTGGCACTTGCTGTCTATTATGTGTTGTTGTTAGCTTGCCCACACGACTCAACTGGTCTATAAATTTGGAAAGTTTTGGTCCCTAGAGGTTCCCTTTCTGCCCCTTACTTCCCCATTTTTAATACCAAGCCAAAATAAGGTGATTCTTCAGATCTGGGCACCTCCTCAGAGGTAAAGATTGGCCTTTGTTAACATTTATGATTACAAAGATCTTTGGAAGTTCTCTCATTTGAAAAATTGGATCATAATAGTATCTGTTTCACAAAAGGGCAAGTAGAATGATAAATGTAAAAGTGTTTTGTAAAATAGAAAGGAGTCTGTGGTTTTTATTAACAGAAATGTGTTAAATATAGAGATAATAATGACTACCTCTCAAGCTTGTGGAAAATTTGAGAAAACTAATGAGATTATATTTATAACACTCTCCAGCTTCTTCACAAATAATTGGTATATAATGTCATGCATAATTAATGATTACTTATTTACTTTGTACTTGGTTCAGGGAGGCTGTATCTTTTACTGTTTGATTTAAAAATAGCAATGGATTTGAAAATGATCACAGTCAAAAATAATTATTAATTTGGCCCTGGCGGGTGGTTCAGTTGGTTAGAGGGTTGTCTCAGACACCAAAAGGTTGAGGTTCAATCCCCAGTTGTGGCGTGTATGGGAGGCCACTGATCATGTTCCTCTCACGTTGATGTTTTTCTCTTTCTCTCTCTCTCTTCCTCCCTCTCTCTATCCTTGGGTGAGGATAAAAATATAATAATTATTATTATTAATTTGATAGATGACACACCTAGGCAAATCAAAAGTAGGACACCCATGATGTCGTATTATCTTTGAGATAGCGGATTTAAAATCATCTAGCTTTGTCTACTATTTCTCAAGGCTCTGTGAATTTAATGAAGGTAGTCTCATCTGATTCAGGATGGTAGAATTGAATTTGAAGTTGATTGTTAAGCCTATTTGAATGATCAAATTAAACTTCTATATTTTTAAAATATATTTTTATTGATTTCAGAGAGGAAGGGAGAGGGAGAGATAAAAACATTAATGATGAGAGAGAATCATTCATTGGCTGACTCCTGCATGCCCCCTACTGGGGTCCAACCCATAACCCAGGCATGTGCCCTTGACTGGAATCAAACTGGGGACCCTTCAGTCCGCAGGCTGATGCTATATCCACTGAGCCAAACCAGGTAGGGCTAAACTGCTATTTTTTTTTAAAGGAACCTACATTAACTGGAATAAAACAGAAAAGTACTACACCAACTGCATATATAGCTGGTTGAAAGTGAGAGTTGTTAACATAGAAGAGTCGGCAAAGGAAACTGAAAACTTCCTCTTTGTAGGTATGAAGGGAAAAATATAGATACAAGTTTAAAAGGTTTTTACATTCAATTTTTCATAGAAGAAGCTGTGATAAAGGTCTCTTGCAGTCTTCTGATTCCCTAATCATCACTATTTAATAGCTACTCTATGCAATGCAGTATGCCAGACTCTGCTTTCTCAAAGAATTATCACACTGCTTTGGGATCTTTCCAAATTTATAGACCAGTTGAGTAGTGAGGGCAAACTAACAACACATGATAGACAGCAAGTGCCAAAATAATGATATGGAAAATAAATATACCATAAGAGTTTGAAGAGGAAGAAACCCTTGAGGGGTGTTGTATTCAAGCTTATAAAAGTGAGAAGAGCTTGTTAGGCATTTATACATATTTTTATTGGGTTATTTATCTTTCTGTTATTGAGTTAAAAGGTTTCCTTACATGTTTTAGACACAAGGTGTTTATCAACTATATTATTAGCAAAATTTTTCTCCCAGTCTACAGCTTATTTTTTTTATTTCCTGAGCAGTATCTGTTGAAATTCAAAAGCTTCAATTTGGTGATGTCCAATTTTCACTTTATGGACCATATTTTGGGTATTATATGTAAGAACTGTTTGACTAACCCAAGGTCATGAGGATATCTTTCCTATGTATTTAGTTTCAGCTCTTACATTTGCTATATTATCAACTTTGAGTTAATTTTTGTGTTTGATATGAGACAAGGGTCTAAATTCATTTTTTACATCAGAATATCCAATTGTGTCAGCACTCTGTCGGAAAGACTATTTTTTCCCCTTATTGGGTTGCCTTGGCACCTTTGTAAATGTAAGAATTTACTTCTGCATTCCCAATCATTTCTCTTTGATTTATATATCTTTTCTTTTGTCAGTACTACACTATTTTGATTTCTGTATAATTATAAGCTTTGAAATTGAAAAGATAAGTCCTCTAAGTGTGTTTTTAAATGGTTTGAGTTATTTTTAGTCCTTAGCATTTCAATATAAATTTTAGAAATAGCTTGTCAATTTCTATTTAATAAAAAAACAACCACTTGCTGATATTTTGATAGATATTACTTTGAATCTGTAGATACTTTGAGGAAAATTTTTAATCTTGACACTATTGAACGTGAACATGGAATACTTCTCCATTTAGTTGTATCTTCTTTTATTTCTCTCAGCAACATCTTGTAGTTTTCAGTGTATAGGTCTTATACTTCTTTTATTAAATTTGATCATAAGTATTTTTTCCACTTTTTGAGTTGTTATAAAAGGAATTGTGTTCTTAATTTCATATGTGGGTGGTTCAGTGTTGATATATTGGAATTAATTGGTGTTTCTGTATTTACCTTGGCTCGTTTGACCTTGCTGAACTAGTATCAGTTTTAACTTTTTTAAGTGAATTATTCCTTAGTACTTCCTACAGACAAGGCCATGTTGTTTATAAATAAAGATGGTTTTCCTTTCCAGTATGCATTCCTTTAATTTATTTATATTGCCTTCTTTCACTGGTGAGGACCTCCAGTATGACTTTTAATAGAATGATGAGAGTGAACATGCTTGCCTTGTTCCCAATCTTAGAGGAAAATATTCAGTCTTTCACATCAAATGAAATGTTAGCTGTAGATCTTCCATAGATGCTCTTTATTAGGTTGAGGGAAATCCCTTATACTCCTAATTTGTTTAGAGTTTTTTTCTGAATTGATATTGAATTTTCTGTTGAAAGGATTAAGTATTTTTGTCATGAATTCTATTAATGTAGTAAATTACAATTATCAATAGAGATATAAATTATTAAATGGAACCAAATGAAAATTTTGGAGATAAAAATATAACTAAAATAAAAACTTACTAGGGGACTTAACAGCAGATTTGAGATGGTGGGAAGAAAAAAATTACGCAAAGACAAGCAAAAATGAACAGAAAAAGAAAAAAAAATAAAGGAAAAGCAGCAGAGCCTCAGAGACCTATGGGAAACAATATATGCATAAAGGACCCCCAGAAGAGGATAAAGAGAAAGTGAAGAACAAAATATTTTTTTTAATAATAGCTATGGTACTGGCACAAGAACAGACATATAGACCAATGGAACAGAACAGAGAACCCAGAAATCAGCCCAAGCCATTATACTCAATTAATATTTGACCAAGAAGGCAAGAGTATACAATGGAGTCAAGACAGTCTCTTCAATAAATGGTGTTGGAATAATTGGGCAGACATGCAAAAAAATCAAACTAGACCACCAACTAGACACCATATACAAAAATAAATTCAAAATGCATAAAGGACTTAAATGTAAGACGGGAAACCGTAAAAATCTTAGAAGAATCCATAGGCAACAAAATATCAGACATATGTTCTAGCAATATCTTTACCGATACAGCTCCTAGGACAATAGAAACTAGGGAGAAAATAAACAAATTGACTACATCAAAATAAAAAGCTTCTACACAACAAAAGAAACCATCAACAAAACAACAAGAAAGCCCACTGCATAGGAGAACATATTTGCCAATATTATCTCAGATAAGGGTTTAATCTCCAAAATTTACAGTGAACTCATGCAACTTAACCATAGAAGGATAAACAATCCAATAAAAAAATGAGCAAAGGACCTAAATAGAAACTTTTCAAAAAGAACATACAGAAGGCAAAGAGACATATGAAAACATGCTCAAAGTCACTAATCATCTGAGAGATGCAAATCAAAACAACAGTGAGATACCATCTCACACCTGTCAAAATGGCTATCATCAACAAGTCAACAAATAGCAAGTGCTGGCGAGGATGTGGAGGAAAAGGAACCCTCGTGCACTGCTGATGGGAATGCAGACTGGTGCAGCCACTGTGGAGGACAGTATGTAGTTTCCTCAAAAAATTAAAAATGGAAGTCCCATTTGACCCAGTGATTCCACTTCTAGGAATATATCCCAAGAAATCAGAAACATCAATCAGAAGGGATATATGCACCCCTATGTTCATAGCAGAACAATTTACAATAGCTAAGATTTGGAAACAGCCTAAGTGCTCATCAGCAGATGAATGGATTGAAAAACCATGGTGCATCTACACAATGGAATACTACAATGCTATAAGAAGGAACTCTTACCATTTGCAACAGCATAATGGACCTGGAGAGCAGCATGCTAAGCGAAATAAGCCAGTCAGAGAAAGATAAATATCACATGATCTTACTCATTTGTGAAATATAATGAACAACATAAACTGATGAACAAAAGTAGAGCCAGAATCCTAGAAGCATCAAACAGACTGTCCAACCTAAGAGGGAAGGGAGGGGAGGACTTGTATTCATGCATATAAGCATAATCAATGGAAACAGTAAGGGGGTAAGGGCATGTGCTGCGGGGTAAGAGTGGCTGGGGAGAGGTCAATGGGAGAAAAAGGAGACTTATGTAATACTTTAAATAATAAAGCATTTAAATTTTAAAAAATAATAATAGATAAATACATCCTATGTTTGAAGAAAAACATTGACTTAGACTTCCAAGAAGCTCAACATATTTGAAATAGGATAGACACAAAGAAGTTCACAACTAGAAATACTGTAGTCAAACTGTTCATAGCCAAAGACCATAAGAACATCTTGAAAACAGTAAGAGAAAAGCAACTCATCACATACAGAAAGAAAACAGTTGACTTCTCACCAGGAATGATTAAGTTCGAATGGTAATGGGATAATTATGATAAAAAGTAAACCAAGAACTCTATATTCAACAAAACTATACTTTAAAAATGAAAGTACTATTCAGATAATACTACTTGAATGTACAAAACCCCAAAGAATCTATCAACAAATTCTGAAACTAATAAGTTTAACAAGATCGGGGCTACAAGGTCAATGTAGAGAAGTCCACTGTGTCCAAGCAATTAACATATGGTATTTGAGACCTTTTTAAAAATGGCATTTATAATAGTTCTAACAATGGGCATTTTAAAAAGTTCCCCTGCTCTCCAAAAGTTGCATTCCCATTAAACCTTTTGTAAACTGAAAAGGCACAAAGCTCAGGGTACCCCCTGCTTTCCAAAAGGTTGCATAATGTCACTTTTATAAAAGACCAACATTAGTACCTATTTTTGCTAACTGAAATAAATCCGAAGAGGATTTTTCACTTTTACCAAAAAAAAAAAAATTCATTACCATACTAATGTATTTCCTAAAAGCAGTATAGCTCAGTCTTCAGAAAATGAGACATACCTGTATCCTGTATTTAGGTATAAGTCTAACAAAATATGTACAGATTCTGTGTGTGAAAAATATGAAACACTGGTAAAAGAAATTGAGGAGGATCAAATAAGTGTAGAATATACTGTGTACTCTGAATCTTAATTTATATCTGTATTGATACTCTCTATTTCAGCGGTTCTCAACCTGTGGGTCTCGACCCCATTGGGGGTCGAACGACCCTTTCACAGAAGTTGCCTAAGACCATCAGAAAACACATATATAATTACATATTGTTTTTGTGATTAATCACTATGCTTTAATTATGTTCAATTTGTAACAATGAAATTGGGGGTCACCATAACATGAGGAACTGTATTAAAAGGGTCGCGGCATTAGGAAGGTTGAGAACCACTGCTCTTGTTGTTGTACTTTCCTTTAATTCTATACATGTGGCTTCCTTTAATTCCTTGTGCTTATTGGATTGTGTGGTCTTTGTTCTGGCCAACACC
Organism: Myotis yumanensis; assembly: GCF_028538775.1. Lineage (NCBI taxonomy): Eukaryota > Metazoa > Chordata > Mammalia > Chiroptera > Vespertilionidae > Myotis > Myotis yumanensis. The sequence goes on from NW_027223772.1 coordinate 807,943, forward strand.
TATAAAGTTACTTGTATATGAGTTTGATTCTTTTTATGCTTAATGGTTTATCTTTTTGTGGTACGTCTAGAATAGAAATTACTGTAGTGTTAGTTTATCCCTACTACTCATCCTTCTGGAGTCTGTACTAAAAGTCTCATGTATTTATTGGAATCTTTCCACTCTGGCTGGTAGAAAGTCTGTTTCTTTGTGAGCTCTGGGAATTATTTAGCTTATAGTCTCTTGCTTATTTTTCTTTTTTCAATAGTTGTTTCCCCCATCTCATGCAATTTTATGTTAACCAGTCAGTCAAGTACTCAATGGAGATTATATTTGTAGAGCTCTGTTTCCACATAGCTATCTCCTCCATGGCATGTGTCCTATAGTTTTTAGCCACTTTGACCTCCATGAACTCTAATTTTTGTCTGAAGGTTCTTTTTGGTTCATGTTTTCTGGGGAATATTTGGGTTCCCTTACCCTGAACCATAGTCCAGAATTGCCTCTAAAGTGAGAGCTGGGACTGTCACTGGGCTCACATCATTATTTTCCTCCTCTCAATTGTCATAGCCCGTGAGTGTTTTCCAGTGTCTATAGGCTTTGCTAAATTCAGCATATAAAAATACAGAACAAGTATCTAAATTTGTATTTTAGGTAAACAACAAGTACTTATTTAGTCTCAGTAGGTCTCAAGCATTGCATGAGACATACCAACACTAAAACTATTTATCTGAAATTCCTATTTAACTTGCTTCCTACATTTTATCTGTCAATCCTGAGACACAATTATTTCCTGCAATTTTTTTTTTTTTTACATTTTCTACTTTTTTACTGTGGGAGGACATTCCTGTAGCAGTTACTCCCTTCATGGATGGAAGCAAAAGTCCTGATATTATTTGTTTATGAGTATTGTATATCATGAATCTCACGTTGTTGATTTTCTCAAATTTGTCTTCTTTTAAACAGTATTGAAATTCATTTTTTTTCTGGCACCTAATTAACAATGGCTGAGCTTTATCATTTTGAAGGTTTTGAAAGCTTTCTTCTGGTGTTTGTATAGTGGCCTATAATCTAGGGCTAGTTAGTTCACTATTAAGATGCAACCCCACTGGAATTTCTATTGAATGTTCTAGTTTTCAACAATTTTCATTACATTGTCTAGTCAGAGCTCTAATATCTCCCAGCCCTCTGTGAGCTCTGGGACTTGTTCAGCTAAATCTCTTTAGTGATTGTTCCTTTCCTGCCTCATGGAGCTGTACCTTATATAAGCACAGCACAATATTCCGCCAAAGACTCAAGAGGATCCCTACGCAGCTATCTGGAGCTCTTCCTCTGCATAGCTCCCTCCTCTCTGGTACTTTGCCCTGCAAATTCCAGCCACCTCAGCTTCTCCAGACTCTAATCTGTGTCTCCTTAACTTAGCAAGGCCACAGTGCTCTGCTTGGAATCCCCGCCCTGTGCTGCAGTCAGAAAAGTGCCTCCAGGAATCAAGTCTGGCACAGGGTTCATTTTGTGCCCTTCCCTTCTCTCAGGCTTCACACTCCTGTGCTATTTCCAGAACCACTTAGTTTATGATGGTGGCCAGAAGTGGAAGTTTGTCTTTTTAAATATCTTTTATCTTTCAGGCACTTATGGGTCTTCAGTCTCTTTATAAACTCTGCATATGGGGGAGTATCTGTCTCATGCCTATTGTCAACCTCATAGCTATTTGGTTTCTCAGTTAAAAGTGAGGCCAGAAAGATCACTGGTTTAAAATACATGTTGGCCTCTGGGCTCTGTGCTCTGGGCAGGTCAACATTATTTCTTGCTCTCAAGGATCCAGCATAGTGCCAGGAACAGAGTAGATGTAAAAAGATGTTTAAGCCCTAACTGGTTTGGCTCAGTGGCTAGAGCGTTGGCCTGCGGACTGAAGAGTCCCAGGTTTGATTCCGGTCAGGGGCATGTACCTTGGTTGCAGGCACATCCCCCGTGGGGTGTGTGCAGGAGGCAGCTGATCAATGTTTCTCTCTCATTGATGTTTCTAACTCTCTATACCTCTCCCTTCCTCTCTGTAAAAAATAAATAAAATATATATATTTTTTAAAAAGATGTTTAATAAATATAAGAATCCTATCTGATAAAGATGGAATATGCAAATTGACTGTCACCTCACCACAAAGATGGTGGTGCCCACAGCCAATAAGGAGGGAATATGCAAATTGACACGACAAACATGGCAGCAGCCAGGCCAGGATGCTTGCTAAGGGGGGTCAGGGGGGTGGAGGGAGCTATAGGAGGGCAGCAGGGCTGGAGTGAAGGTGGAAGGCGGCTCCAGCTCAGAGTGAAGGCGGCGGCCAGAGAGAAGGCCGGGGTCCCAGGTGCCAGAAGGAAGCCAGTGCCAGCAGCCAGGGGAAGAAAGGCCTATTCTTGCACGAATCTTCGTGCATCGGGCCTCTAGTAAATTAATAAATGGCAAAGCGTGGGGATCAGAGCTGGTGGTTGGTTCCTGATTTGCAGACCATGTAGTTTTGACATTGGCTATAGGCAGTTGAAACCAGTGTAAATGGGCATGAGCTATGCCAAAGTGGTGCTCTTTAGAAAAGACTCCAAGAGCTACACTAGTGTGACATGTTCAATTTAAGAAAAGAAGAAGGCAGTCCAATAAAAGAGGCCCCAGTGAAAAATAATCAACAGATTACACATTTCAATTAAAGTTGGGTTTAGGATAGACCATCATTCTTTAACCAGGTGAAGAGAATAACAGTTCTATGTGTCCTGTCACAGGCTAATGAGAGCCAAAGAAAGTCTGACAGACCATTTGTTGCCAAGCTATGGAAAGTGTATTAAAACCAGTGGAGACTAGGGCTGTATAATCTTTAAGATCCCTCCCTTTTCAAAGAGTCCATTCATTCACTCATTTATGATTGAATATGTCCTATGTTCCACAACTGATTTAGCAATGCAAAAAGACTGAAACGTCCCCCTTGTCTAAAAGGAGAACAACACATTGTTATAGGAAAGTAGACATGTGAATGACTAAGTGCAGCTGAAAGTTATTGATCATTGATCGAAGTCTTCATTTTCCCTTTGAAGATCACTGCTGGGGGTGGCAGGAGAGAGAAGCAATAGTTTAAGTAGGGTTTATGTGATTCTGAATTAAAATTGCATTGTGGTTTGTGGATTAGGCTTCCACTGCTGCTGTACTTAAGAAACACTTTGAGGAAATCAACAAGAAAAAAGGCAAAATTGAACTAGAGAGTAGTGACCACATCTTCTTAACTATTGGTATCTGTTCTGTACTATTGCTAGAAAAAAGACATGTCTAGGCCACATTATCATTTACTATTTAGCATTAATTTGTATAAGGACATTCAAAAGCTGATTAGTTAATGCTATTATCGTGATAATGACTGGAGTCACATGAAAAATACCTTTTATGTCAAAAAGCCCAAAGTCACTGCTATAGACAGAGTCTGAGTTGTATTCCATGGGCATCAGTGTTCTGCTCATAAAGTAGGCAGGACAACAGTTGAAGATTATTTTGCTGAATTACTAGTTAATCCAATCAACTTTGCTTTCATTAATGAGAACATTTGAATTTCGTTTACTCTAGAAAGTTTATTTTCTTTTTTCATGAAATTTATATTTTTCATTAGGAAAGTTAATATTAATTATATGGAGTTTGGGAAACAGAGAACAGTGAAAAGGATAAATATTAATTTTCTACCATCCCAAATAATTACTGTTAACAACAATATGTATTCTTGCATTTATTTTCTATTCATATTTACGTATTTTTGTTTTATAGAGCACAAATAGTTCTGTGTCTTTTTTTACCCTTGTTTTCACATATATACATGCCTTTTATATCTCCTATTACTAAATTGTTAGGCAGAAGAAGGAAGAGGGAAAACAACTAGACTGAATTCTGTATTTTTAGGTCATGTTCCTCTTAAATTAATTCATTTAATTAATATAACAACCATGTAAAGAAAATGTTCTACTTCAAGAAATGAAATCTTAGAGAAGGACTTGCCTGAGTTTACAGATTAATCTAATAGGGGTACCCTTGAGATATGACCCTGGGACTATAGGACACCTAAAAATGTTCTCATACATCTCAACAGAAGCGAGAGAGAAGAAGAAGGAAGGAACCACACTGGGGGTTGCTCAGTGGCTGGCAGAGGGTGAAGGGATTATGAAGTAATAGGTTCATTTCCAAAAAACAAATGTTTCCTCAATTTAACCTTCTTTATCTAAAATTAAGAAAATGCAATTGAACAAGGGGAAGAAGTAGGAGAAAGAAGAAATAGTTCAAACTCTAGTCCCATTAATTTCTTTTTTTTTAGCTAAGCAATCCTATGACCACTTGAGTTATATTTTTACACCATCTTTGGAATCTGATTATTTTAACAAGTGCTGTTCAATTGCTGTGTTATTTAAAAGAAAAGCTTCTTACATTTCTAATTAGACTTTATTTTTAAAATTCTGTCATCTTAAGGGCCTATGAAGATTTATGTCTCCTACCTGTGAAGATAAAAGGTTTTCCTTCTTTCGGCTGATTTTGCTTAGGTAAAGTCACTGAAGGCAATTTAAATTTTGTGTTTTATTGTTGGATGGTCTGGATGCTAGTTTGAGAATCTGAGTTGGTAATAAGCTATTTTGCTCAAAATATAATTGAGAGATCAACCAGTCCACTTGTGTATATCTTGAGAATTTCAAGGAGAATTAACATGAAAACCATGTATCCTTTTCAGAGAAGTCCTTAGCTTGTATTTCTGTATACAGAATAGCCTCGCATAGTGGGTCCATCTTTGAGTCAAACTTACCACATAGAAAGATTAAAAAGAACCCAACTCATGAGCACTTTAGCCATAATCATCGGCCTAGCAGTGTTTGCTTTTTAAGAAAATCTCAACAATCCCATATCTGCCAGTGATAGGACAACTATAATAATTCCCTAATAAGGAAACTAAAGAAGACATTTATCTCTTTCTTCTCTTATTTCATCTACCCAACCACTTACAAAATGCCACCAATTTTCTTCAAACTCCTTCCCAGCTTTATTATTTCTTCTTCAATCCCAGGAGTCATGGTGAGATCATGAAAAAAAATGTATATTTTTTAATTTTACTATGGCAACTGCCTCCTAACTGGCCTTCCTGGCTCTCAAAATTCCTTTGATTTTCAACATACATAGTGATGCCTAGGTGATAATCTTCTTTAGTCAACACTTTGATCATCTTGTTTATGTGCTGAATGCTCGGTCATGCCTCTGTGTCACTGACCTCCCAGAGGGTAACGTCTAGTCCTTGTCAGTACCTGTGACAGAGTCTGGTTCACAGTAGAACATGGATAGTCAATTAGTGGATGAAGCGTGGATGTCCGCTAAACTAACATAGGTAGGGGGTGGGGAACTAGTAGAACTACAAGGACGTTTTCTCTTGTCTCCGATTTTCAGGTTAAACCTCAAAGCTAAGGATGCTGTGAACAAAAACACCTTCGCATGCTTAGGAGAGCACCCTGCTGCAGCCAGTGGCCTTCCTGCCGGGCTGTGGTTCTCAGTGGGGGTGATTTGTCCTGTGGGCTATTTGACAATATCTGGAGGCGTATTTGGTTGTCATACCTCAAAGGGAAGTGAAGCTTCTGGCATCTAGTGGATGTAGAGTAGGACGCTGTTAAATACCCTACAATGTAGAGTCCTGTGTTCTCAAACAAAATAACTTATCTAGCGTTAATAATGCGGTGGTTGAGAAACCTCCTCTGGGATTCAAGAAGGTCCATTGACTTATTCTCTCACATACTATTTAATTTATATAGCCGGGGGGGGGGGGGGAATTGTATGAGTAAGGAGTTACAGGTTTAGGGGTAAAAATATTCTTGTTTTTTTTTCTCTCCTCTAATTTCAAATCAAGTAAGGAGGCTCCAAAATAATCCCTGAGGATTCAAAGGTGGTTACAAGATGGGAAGATGGCATCCCACCCTCACTGATTGTCTGCTGAGCTGCAGAGACTAGAGCATGCCTTTATGCTGAGAGAGGAGAAAGGCGAGGGGGGTGTTCTTAGAAGTGCTTGACATCCATTCTGACAGTGTACGTCAATGAAGAGACTGGTGCTTGGCTCCTGCCTGGAGAATTCTAAAGATGGGACTGAGGCCCTAGCCGGTTTGGCTCGGTGGATAGAGCATTGGGTTGTGGACTGAAGGGTCCCAGGTTTGATTTCGGTCAAGGGCACATGCCCGGGTTGCGGGCTTGATCCCCAGTGGGGGGCGTGCAGGAGGCAACCGATCAATGATTCTCTCTCATCATTGATATTTCTAGTTCTCTCTCCCTCTTCCTTCTTCTCTGAAATCAATAAAAATATATTTAAAAAAAAAAAAAGATGGGACTGAGTTTGTGGTTGCAGGCCAAGGAAGGAGAGCAGGAAGAAGCTGATGGAGCCTTCAACTTTTGATTTACAAGAATTCGTGAGTTTTCTGTGAGCTAACTGAGCACCTCAAAAGGTAACTGGGCTCAAGATATTTTGGTGGAGCCCTAACCGGTTTGGCTCAGTGGATAGAGCGTTGGCTTGTGGACTGAAGGGTCCCAGGTTCAATTCCGGTCAAGGGCATGTACCTTGGTTGTGGGCACATCCCCAGTAGTGGGTGTGCAGGAGGCAGCTGATCGATGTTTCTCTCTCATCGATGTTTCTAACTCTCTATCCCTCTCCCTTCCTCTCTGTAAAAAATCAATAAAATATATTAAAAAAAAAGATATTTTGGTGGAACCATGCCCATGAGGGTAGCCTGCCTTGGCAAGGCGCCCCTAGATGCCTGGACCTATAGGAACATCTGCTGGTAGCAGGAGATGGTGCAGTGTGGTGTAGTACCAGGTTAGCTGGGTATGGCTTTGCCTGCTTGAAATCGTTAGATAGGCAGGTCACTGCGTGGCCTGTGAAAGAGCTGGGAATGAGCTCCACAAGAAAGCCAGCATTTAGGCATTGGCCCCCCTCAGGAAACAAATGGTCAGATGGCAACAGCACTTCACCCAGTTTCCCACCCCCAGGCTGCCTCCTGAGCACCAATATAATGGAGGGGAAGAGGACCAAGAGAGAAAAAGAAGGAACAAATAAAAGGAGAGAGAAAGGAAAAGTGAATAAACAAGGCAGAGTAAAAGCCCATCTTCCCCATGGAGGTTTCAAAGCCTGGGACATGTGGAAATTGATGTGAGGACAGACTGAACTAGGTTTGAAATTGCGGCTCTGGTTTAGACTAGAAAAGGCTGTGTAATATCTGAAAGTGGATTCTCAATGACCAAAGTGTGATTTTTGTTCTCATGAATGAAAGTGACCAGAAAGCTGAAGGAATCACTCACGGGTTGTCTAGAACCAGAAAAGAGATCCAATAGGGCATCTTTGAAGTGTTTCTGGCCTGTTTCCCATAGAGTTCAACCTGTTTAAATAATCAGTTACATTAGCCTTTTTTGCACCCCTCATAAATGTTAACATGCACTAAATCATCTAACCTAATACCCCCCAAATTTTATCTCCATTTAAAGATGAGAACAAGGTTTGTAAAGGTCAGATGGCGTATCATGATGGAATTGGAGTAAATGCTTTCTAGGTTCCTGTGTTTTGAATGTTTTCTTCAGTAGGTAATACTTGTGAGAACTAAACTTTCTATTAGTTTCTGGGACCTTTGAACAATGGAGAATGGGACTTCAGCATTCTTAATAAAAATTGCCTTCTCTAAAGAATTAGCAGGATAGTCTAAGCATAAGAACAATCGTGTTTGTTCTGCTTTCGTCTCATAGCCAGATGTTCCAGAGTGTGCTCCTCAGATTTTACTTTTTCTGGCAGATTTCAAAGTTCTTACTTTACATATTGATATTGCTGTCAGCTAAAGCACTACCTTTTATCACTAGAGCTGTCTCCATTCTGAATTATTAAGTACGCTGACATGGAGTTGAGTGAGAAATGGGTTTCTCTGAATTGCATCGAAGGCACCGTGTATGGGTGGAAGAGCTCATTCAGGCGATGATCCCATCGGTTAGCATACACTAGCTGGGGCCCACTTCTCCACCCCCAGGGACACCTGTGAGCAAAGAGGAGCTGAAATGTAGAAAGTTTAGAATAGTTTTTTATTAGATCCTGCTGTTTGTTTTCACTGTTTTGATCTTAAAACTCCCAGAGAGCTCTGATTCTAGGGGTAAAATGGAACCATTTTGCTACCTTATTTGTCTAACAAATCATACTAAAATGTTCATTAAATAAGCATGTGCGCATCCAAGAAAGTAGTAAACGAGAAGTCAGCACTCATTAGGACAGAGTCTGAAGTCTCAATTGGGCTTCTTTTACAGCATTAAGGAGGATACTAGTATTTATAACTGTTTGTCTCCCTGGGAAAAATCAATGCCTATAAAGTATGCAAACCTGTCTGCATTCCTAAATGAAGCTTCATCAGGCCTCAGTACAATTTCTGTTGCAGATTTTATTTTGCTCCATCTTGAAATTGGGAGATTGACTCCGTTTTGAGTGTAAATGTATCACCTTGCTGATGAGGAAAACACATCTTTTCATATGTTCACTGTCTCCCTTGTTCCATGATTTTTCTCTCACCCACTTACTACTCCTTCATTTAATCATTTATTTACTAGTAATAAATGATTCAATGCTATGTTTATTCCCTCACATCCATTCTGGAATTCAATTTTTCATTCAATAAACCTGTATTGAACTTAGTTAATGAGGATATGTCTATATATGGAGAGACTCAGAAGACACAGGACTATTCAGTTAAGTCAACAACACCGTAGCTAAAGATTCGTGCCTCTTGGTATCAAGAAGTTTGGCATTCCTATAACTTCTCGACTTGTAACTCTCTTTTTGATCCCTTACCTCTCGATTAGTGAAAAGCAACACCATCTACCGAGCTGTACAGACTGACTCCGGGCTTAATCTCTCCAAATCTGTCCAACCCATTGATTCTTCAAGTTCTCACCTTGAGACTCCAGACCCTCCTCTCTCCCATCATTGCTGCTACGCTGGTTCAGACCACTATCGTCTAGCATATCTGCTCCTATAAGAACTTCTTCCTGAACTTCTTGACACACCAGTCTTTCCCAGTTCTCTCCCACTTTCCAAAGGGTGATATTTAGAAAATAAAAATTCTGTAGTGTTCATCCCTACAAACAACTTTTCAGACACTTTTTATTGCCCTGGTTATAAAGCTCTAAATCCATAATTCACATCTAAGTCCCTACACACCTTGGCTCTGCTTCCCCTTAGTACAGTGATGGCGAACCTTTTGAGCTCGGCGTGTTAGCATTTTGAAAAACCCTAACTTAACTCTGGTGCCGAGTCACATATAGAAATTTTTGGATATTTGCAACCATAGTAAAACAAAGACTTATATTTTTGATATTTATTTTATATATTTAAATGCCATTTAACGAAGAAAAATCAATAAAAAAAAAATGAGTTCGCGTGTCACCTCTGACACGCGTGTCATAGGTTCGCCATCACTGCCCTAGGACATCCCTCCTCAACATTCCCAGGTGTGTGCTCTAGGGCATTGGGTAAGACTCACTGTAAAGCAAAGAGGTCATTCTCTTGTTATTCCTTCTGTCTTGTACCTTTTGTTTCCTTCCAATACCCGACCCTGCTTTCAGGTTTGATCTGGTTGGTTTTCAACCATCTTTATGTTTTGAACTCACACATTACTTTCCACTTGAACTGAGTTGGTTCTCTGGACACATGCGTTTTTCCCAGCTCTGTACCTCCTCTGACACATTAGGGGCTGGACTCTCAGCTCTGAGAGGCACAGGCTGTGTCTACATTTTTTTTGTCACTCATTCTCAGTGTCTAAATAATATTTGCTAATTTAAAGAATTTCTGTGAACCTAGAATCTTTGTGCATTTCAAGTCTAGATGGAAGAATTTTAGATATTGATAGATAAATGTATACACACACCTCATCACTCCCCAGTTATAGCATTCTATGTAGCGTGCTGAGGGAACTTGGGAAGATGTTACAGAAGCCTAAGAATAGGATGGGAGAATAATTCTTCACTTCACCAGGCTGTTAATCCCACATGCCTGTGGTGATAAACCCCAGAAAATCTGGATAATCCTATATAGTAATCATAGAGAGCTGGAAACAGCTATAACCACATATCAAATTGTCAAATACCATTATCACTTACACAACTCTGTAGCCCCTTCCAAATTATATTAGGCTATGCTTGATTCACAAATCGTTTTCTCGTTTTCTTCCTATTATTACCCTCACTTTCTATGTTGTTGTTCTGTCTACCCAACACTCTCCCATTTCTCCCTTTTAAAATAAAAATTGTACACTTTTCCCTCCTACTGGGATTTTACCCCTGGGAATTGTCATCCTCTCTGACATCGCTCTTCCTTCCTTTTCTCCAATGTCCTCCCCTCCTCTCATGGCATGCCATTTATGGTGATTCTCCTATCTTTCTTTTTCCTTACCCTTTACATTCTTTTCTCTCTCTTATTTTTTTTTTCCTCACCCCCTGCTCCTATGGAAGGACTGTGAATACTGAAGTGTGTGTGTGTGTGTGTGTGTGTGGCCACAGTAAGCCCCAGTGTTCCCCTGTGCAGCCCTGTTTATTCTAGATTAGCATCCGTATGACTCACAGGCAGAGAAAGTAGCTGAAATTCCATAGATAAGCAAATAATTCTTGGCAGTTTCCAAATGAAAGCAACTGCGCTGCCAAAAGGCTTCTGTTTACCACACAAAACAAATGTTGTTACTATTTCAATTCCAAGAAAGCATCTTAAAAGCATCCTTTCAGGAGAACATTGTTCTAGCCTTTATGTCTAATTAGATATAAAGCGTGTCTTTTGTTATATTTGTTACACAATTTAGGCTTGGCTAATAGCCAGAGATAAATAATAGTTTACCCCTGCTGGGTGCTGTAGCAACACCCTTCTGAATGAAATAAGTGCATGTGCTCAGGACAGATCCTGGGAAAGGCCTTCCTTTCCTACTTCATTTCTCTTTCATCCTCATCCTAATTCCTTCCACTTCACAGTAACTTATTTTCTTCAGGAGCTTTACAGCACGATTTCCATAAATATTTGGGGGGAAAGAGCCTAATTTGTTTTTTATTTCCCCATTTTATGTTTCTAACTGGAACATGCCCTGAGTCTATTGGCTTCTTTAGTTGTAACTGAGCATTGAGACTGGATGGGATGGGGTAGGAAGTAAAGACATCAGAATACAGAGGGGATTGGCCCATGCTCTATTGGCAAGGTAAGTTACTTGTGTGTTTTTTCTCCATATACACAATATTTTCCTTTTTAAAAAAAAAATATTTTTATTGATTTCAGAGAGGAAGGGAGAGGGAGAGAGAGAGAAACATCAATGATGAGAGAGAATCATTGATTGGCTGCCTCCTGCATGGGCCACACTGGGGATCGAGCCCACAACCTGGGTGACCTCCTGGTTCATAGGTTGACGTCCCACCACTGAGCCACACTGGCTGGGCCCATCTTTTTTTTTTTTTTTTTGGCTCTTCCTGAAACTAAGGTAAATTGTCCCTGTGTGATTCCTGTCCTCAGTAGGCAGTTTGTTCTCTTTTACAGTTTTAATTGATTTTTGCACAAGCAACACACTATATCTGCTCTGAACACAGTGAATATTCTTGATTTCCTATCTACTTGTCTTTGCTACTGATCTGATATTCAGATTCAGATAGGAGGGTTAATTACAGCAAGCTCCCCCAACGGCCCCCCACCCCACCCCAGCAGATGCTACCTGGAGCTCAGGCAAAGAGTACATCTTAGCACATAGCTCAAAGTCAGCAGACCTGGGCTTTTGTTCTGATTTGACCATAGACCTCCATTTGGCCTTGAGCAAATCTCTCAGCTAATCTAAATAAATTAGGCTTTCCCTAATGTGTGTTCTCATTATGGAGTCAAAGGAGATGTTACGCCTGACATTTTCTTAGTAAAAAATTTAACATGACAATTTTTGTGCTTCTGTAGATTGTTTATATTATTTGACCTGTTCAAATGCAGAGTAAGCTGGTTTCCACTTTCTTTTGAGAAAGTGGTGACCTAACAAGTCTTGGTGTGCCCTGCTCCATGGTGGACCCTAGGTGTTGTCTTGTCAGAGTCCCGCCTTGAAGTAGAGTCTATCCTGCCTATTCTCCAGAGGCTGACACGGGGGCTCAGGTGAATGTAGGAATTGGTTCATGGATTCACAACCAGCGGCAGAGCTAGGATTGTACCCCAGGGTTGGGTTGCTCAACTCTAGAGTCGATACTTTGTCCATCACACCATCACCTATATATGCTTTTTTCCCTATCTATTTTTTTATTTGTGCTGCTGCCCTTAATAAGATTAATCCAGCAACATAATTTTATTCAGCCATCGTCTTTATTTTTCCAATATCTTGGTTTCTTTTTTCTGAGCGCACCAGCAAGGTGTCCTTCAATTAGGGGAAACAGAAATGACATTGCTAGATCAATCATGTTAATTTCATATTTCATAATTATAATTACACCTTATAGTTATGCATTCAGGTAAATATTTACTTACAATATTTATCAACATTTATTCAAGTAAATATTGTCTGAATGTGTTTGGCAATATATACCCAAAGAAGTGGAATAGCCGTGGCAATTTAGTTGTTTAAGTGAATAACGATTTAAGTAAAGAATTTAATCAAAATTGGATAAATTAAATCTAATTTAATCTCGTTTTATAAATAGCTACTTGCAGCACTGTGCCAGGTAGAGGTGGAAATGATGTGTATATGTAATGTTTAGAGTGTGCTGGATAAAGGCAGAAATAATGTGCAAATTAGAAGGTGTAGGTAAGTCTCTGGAAGCTGTTTATCATTGTTATGCATCATTAGTTCAGGTTTTGTGAGGGATTCCTCAAAGTTATCCTCACTCTAAGTCTGTCATAGGATTATGTCTTCTTTAAATTCATAAGGTTAAATTCCTCCAAATAAATATTTTTTAATTTGATTTTTATTATTTCCTTATTGTATTCCCAGGGGCAGCAATGACAGTTTCCATCCTGGCATGATTTGTGGGGCGAGGATTTTGTTGTATTTATGATCTGGTTTCTCACTGATTCTAGATGAAGTGCTAGAGTAGCTTGCTAATTATAAAAGGGGATGTAGCAGTAACAGTAACAGCAGCAGCAGCAGCAGCAGCAGTAGAAGCAGAAGTTATAAGAGTAGCAGTAGCTGTTGTAATAATGGATGATAGCACCAGGAGGAGAGGCTGCTAGGGCACGGTTCCTAACATGGGAGTGGATCTCTCCTGGTGACGTCTGTGGACTCCTGCTCTTGGCTCATTGACCCAGGAGTGCTAAGTAGCCTGAGCCATGTTGCAGAAATAAGGTGCACCCTTCCCTGAATTTAAAACTTGGACTGAACACAACATGTGTGTGTGGGGGGGGTGGGGGGTTGCCATTATGGCTGATGGTGCTGGACCCCTGAGGCTGTGGCCCACGCGCTCCTCGTTGCTGTGTATCCAAAGCACTGATTCTTCCACCATGAATCATGCTAACACTCTGCCCTGCCCTCCCTTTTAGATGTAGCCGTTTCATTGATGTGCAACCAAAAACTACCACAATCCTATATAATAAAAGGGTAATATGCAAATTGACCCTAACAGCAGAACGACCAGAACAACTCCTTGACCAGTCACTATGAGGCGCACTGACCACTTCTCGGTCCATTTCCCCGGCCAGCAGGCTATGATCGCCTGATGATGAACAGGGAACCGGGTAGGTGGCAGGGGATGCAGGTGGCACCAGTCCAAGGCCCCCATCCCACCAGTCACCCCACACACAGAGGGCAACCTGCAGTGGGGGATGGGGCCAGTGAGCGAGTGTGAACGGCCAACCTCTCAGTTTCTCCCCCCAGCCAGCAGGCTCCAATCACCCAATGGCAAACGAGGAACCAGGGGTGGGTGGCGGCAGGGGAGTAGGCCAGCTGCAGGCAGCCAGGGAAGATGGCCCTGTTCGCAGGCCAGGCCTAGGGACTGTACCCGTTCACAAATTGTGTGCACCAGGCCTCTAGTAATAATTATAACAGTATTGAGCTTTTAGTGCAAACAAGCAAAGGCTTGCCCCATATTCTGCATCAGAATCCTCAGGATAACCTTATGGGGTAGATTCTATTATTTGTATTTAGTAGATTAGGAAGTTGAGGGCAGACAGGGATTAAATAATTTAGTTGAGATTATACTCATAATAGACTGAATCAGCTTTCTTATCCTATACTGATGACGTTAGCATGTATGTTATGCTTACTTATGGCAGGTCGTGCTGGTTAATGCTTGGCAACAGTTGGCATTAGAAATGGAAGGGAGAAAATAAAAGAATTGTGTGTATTAGAGAAGAATGGTGGTAGGGGAGGGTGGGGAGGGAAGATCAACAAATCTCTTAGAATGGTAAGAAATAAAAAGTAGAAAATTCATATTAGCTCTTGGGAAAATTTCTTGACCATAAGGTTTGTAAGCAGGGGAATAAGTTGCTGAGGGAACAGTAAAATTAAAAGCTCTAATAAAAGATTAAGTAACTATTCATTTGGAGCAGTTTGTGTAGGCTTTAATGTGAAGGCAGGGAGTTGGAATTGAATTCAGCCTTGAAAAACGTTGTGGACTTGTACAAGTGTAAAAAATGTAGTAGCTAATAAAAAATATTTTTTTTATCCCCATAAGGACATGCACAGCTTGTAATGTTAAAAAATATTCAAAATATGTATTTCACTCTAAGCATGGATGATCAGGAGTAGCAACCGATTATAGAGACTGGGATTAAATGAAATTTTAAATGCCTCTACATATGTAAACTGACATGGAATCATACTAATTATTACTATTTGGGAAATCATGGAAATCCTCCCCAAACTGGAAAGGAATAAATTCCTATTTTTCAGATGAGGCAATATAGATTCTTAAAGCTAGAGACACATAACTTTGATGTCAGTTTTCCTTAATATTCTAAGCTCTGTTGAGAAAACCGAGGAAAAGACTGAGACAATCCCCAGGGACCAGTATACATTCACTAAGAAAAAACATTTTCATTCCCTCTTTGGAGACTTGCTAAGTCTGTAGCAGGAGAAGCCTGACGATATGGAGGATCATGATCATAGCAATGAAAGAATCAAATGGGAAATGGGATAATGTGGCCAATAGTCTTAAAAACATTTGACATTGTGGCTGGAGTATAGTATTAGATAGTTCTTCAATTTGGAGAGAAGCCTTCAGTGAGGTTCCACATTAAAGTCTTATTGTTATCATCTCCAGTCCCAAAATATCAAATGATCTGAAATGCTAGTTGTAACACATATTAAATATTCATATATACATGATTTTCTCCCTGAACTCTATTGTTTATTTTAACATAAACATAAACTTTGTAAGTTGCTGTATAACATACATGCAAATAAGCCCACCCATCAATAGATCTCAATGATATTCATAAAATTAATCCACCCTTGCCACCAGCACCCAGATCAAAAAAAAGAGAACAGAACTCCAGGAGGTCTTTCATGTTGCACCTTTCTCATTATC
Organism: Myotis yumanensis; assembly: GCF_028538775.1. Lineage (NCBI taxonomy): Eukaryota > Metazoa > Chordata > Mammalia > Chiroptera > Vespertilionidae > Myotis > Myotis yumanensis. Next base: position 823,442 of record NW_027223772.1, read on the forward strand.
ACATGCCCAGGAGGAATACTGACTTCTGATACATTAGATGAATTTTATCTATTTCTCAAGTTTATATTAAAAGAACCATAGAGTCCGCATTCTTTTGTGCATAGCTTATTTTGCCCAGCCTTATGTTTGTGAGATGCATCAATGTTGTTTCATGTAAAAACGGTTTGTTCTCCTTCATTGTTTTGTGTAAAGATTCGATGCATGAACATTTCTACAGTGTTTTTAATCCATTCTACTGTTGTTGGACATTTGGTGGCTTCCAGTTTGGAGACATGAATACTGCTGATATAAATGTCCTCGCGGCATACAGTATGCGAATCGTATGAACATGCTTACCTGTTTTATAGCATATATGCTGAGAGAATTGCAGGATCATGGGGTGTGCATGTTTTCAGCTTTAGTTGAAATAGCTAGAGAGTTTTCAATGAGGTTGTTTCCGTTTATACTTCCACCAGAAGTGTGTGAAAGGGTCGGTCATTACACATTGTGATCAACTTTTGGTAATCAGTATTTTTCATTTTAGTTATTCTGATTGGTATGGCATGGCATTGATTATGGTTTTGTGTTTTTAAAATTAAGATATTCAAATACCATAGAATTCGCTCTTTACAATTGAGTGCTTTTTAGTATATTCACAGTGTTGTACAACCATCGCCCTCCTCTAAATCCAGAGCATTTTCATCACCCCAGCAGGAAACTCCATACCTCTTAGCAGTTTCTCCCAATTTCCCTCTCTCCCCAGGCCCTGAAAACGCTAATCTGCTTTTCTCTCTGTATGGATTTGCCTATTCTAGACATTTTGTGTAAATAGAATCATACAATTTGTGACCTTTTGTGTCTGGCTTCTTTTACTTAGTGTAATATTTTCAAGGCTCTTCCAGGTTGTAGTAGGAATCAAAACTTTATCCGTTTTATAAATGAATAATATTTCATTGTATGGATACACCACATTCATTATCCATTCATCAGTTGATGGAAATTTGGTTTGTTTCTGCTTTGGGTTACTATGAATAAACATTCATGTACAAGTTTTTGTGTAGACATGTTTTTAGTTCTCCTGAGTATTTACTTAGGAGTAGAATTGCGGGGTCATATGGTAACTTTTAGCTTTCTGAGAAACTACCAAATGATTTTCCAAAATGGCTGCACTATTTTACAATTCCCCCATCAATACATGAGACTTCCAATTTCTTAAAACCTTAATAATACTTTTTATTTTCGATTTTTAAATCATAGCCATCCTAGTGGGTGTGAAGTAGGATTGTCTTGTGGTCTTGATTTGATTTTCCTAATGCCTAATGCTATTGAATATTTTTTCATGTAATTATTTCCCATTTGTGTATCTTCTTCAGAGAAATGTCTATATAAATCCCTGGCCCATTTATTAATTGAGTTAGTTGTCTTTTTTATTGCTGAGATGTAATTGTTCTTTATATATTCTGGATATATGATTTGCAAATATTTTCTCCCTTTTTCTGAGCTGTCTTTTAACTTACTTTGTATGGAATCCTTTGGTTTGCATGCACTTTTAATTTTGATGAAGTGTAATTTATCAGACTTTAGTTTGGTTGCTTATGCTGTTGGTGTCACATGTAAGAAACCATTGCCTAAACCAAGGTCATGAAGATTTGCACCTGTGTTTTTGTCTAAGAATTTCATAGTTTTTGCTCTTCCATTTAGGTCTTTGATCCATTTTGATCTCATTTTTGTAAACAGTGTGAGTTCCAACTTTATTTTGTAGACAGTAGGGTTCCAACTTTATTCTTTTACATGTTGTTTCAGCACCATTTATCAAAAAGACCATTCTTTCTCAATGAATTGCTTTGACACCCTTGTGAGAAATCAATTGACCATGAATGTTTGAGTGTTTTGTAGTTTTGTTTTGATTTTCTCATAAAAGTAATCATATTTACCAGTGTTCATATACTTGTTGCCATTCAGAGACACTCTGTGAAGTCTTTTGCACATTTCTGGCATTGTCTTAAACTGACTAATAGGAACACTATGCATTTTTGTATGCTAGTCCTTTTTCTGAATGTCTTACCAATATTATCTCCTACTTTGTGTGTAATTTTGATTCTCTTAATGCTATATTAATAAACAAGACTTCAAAACTTTAATGTAGTTCAATTTATCATCTTTCCCTTTATAGTCAGTGCTTTGTGTTCTTATTAACTAGAGGCCTTGTGCACGGATTCGTGCACTGGTGGGATCCCTCAGCCTGGCCTGCAGGGATCAGGTAGAAACCGGCTCTCCGACATCCCCCAAGGGGTCCCGGATTGTGAGAGAGCAGTTCTCAGTTGATGCACCCTGGAATCAGGCTCCCTCCTCACTGGTTCCTGCTGCTTCACCTGAGTACCGCGGCTGTCAAGTCACCACAGCTCGGCAGCTCCTGCATTGAGCATCTGTCCCCTGGTGGTTATTGCGCATCATAGCTACTGGCCAGATGGTTGAACAGTCAGACAGTTGCTTAGGCTTTTATATATAGAGATAGAGATAGAGATAGAGAGAGATAGAGATAGAGATAGAGATACATAGATATAGATATATAGATATACAGATATAGATATCAGTCTATGCAAGTTCTTGAAAATATTTTATTTTTCTAAAATCTTTATTGTTGTACCTTTCACAGAGCTCCAATCCATCTGGAATTAATATTTGTGTTGTATCATGTGAGGGTAGATTTAGTTTTTAGCATATGGATCACCAAGTGATCCAGAACCATCTTTACTCCACTGCACTGTAGCATCACCTATGTTATAAAAAATAAACGCTAGTAATATGTATATATATATATAATTTAAACACTGCCTCTTCTAGCTCATGTTTGTCTATTCCTCATCTCTTTGTTCTGTTCCCCTGGTCTATTTTTATTTCCATTTATCTAAATTGTTATCACTTTATAATAAGCCATGCTATTTGATTATTTTTCAAAATCATGCTAGCTAGTTTTGCCCCTACATTTTCCATGTAAGTTTTAGAATCAACTTGTCAATGTCTGCAAAAAATTCTTTCAGGGATTCTGATTTGGATTGCTTTGAATCTACAAATCAATTTGGGGAGAATGGTATCTTTATAATAATAAACCTTCCAATCCATGGGCAGAATACATTCTTCTATTTATTTAGATTATATTTAATGCTTTTCAATAATATTTTACATTTTTCACTGAAGAGGTCTCCTAAAACTTTTATTGCATCTAGTGCTATGTATTTGATTTATTTTATGCTACTGAAGATATATTCCTGGTCTACCATTCCTCTTTACCATTGAAAAATGTCTTCCTTTATCTCATTTATTGCCTCGAATCTGTTTGTTTGATACTACTATAGCTATACAAGGTTATTATGGGTTAATGCTATATCCTTTTATTTTCTACTTTTTGGTATCGGTTTATTTAAGGTGGTTTTCTTATAAGTAGCATGTAATAAGGTTTTACTTTTTTTCCAGTCTAATAATAATATACTTTTGCTTGTATTTAGTTTACTTAGTTATATGTTTCTTGTTCCTACCATCTTACTATTTATGTCTAGTTTGCACACCTATTTTGTTTCCATTTTTGTCTTTTTCCGCTTTCTTTTTTAGTATTTAACTATTTTTTTTATCAATCTGTTTTTCTCTTTGACTTATTTCTAAACAATCCTTTTGGTTTTGCTTTTTTCCCTAATGTTGTTCTGGTTAACCTGGAGATTACAAAAAGCATCCTAGCTTGTTGCATGAAATAATGAAAATGATTACTTTGACTACTTCCTTGATAATATTAGAAACTTGAACCACTTTAACTTCTTTTACCACCGGCTACCCACGACTTGCATTATGTATTTTAATTACTCATATTAAGTATATTGTGGAACTTGTTTTGAGCTGATATGTTTTGATTTATCGCATGTGTTTACCATTTCCAAGGCTTATTTCTCCCCGAATCTTGATGTGTCCCTTGGGGTTCATTTTTCCTCTCTCTGAAGAACTCCTTTTATCGTTTCTGTCCTGCATGTCTGGTGAGGACACACTTTCTCATTTTCTTTTTACTTTGCCCTCATTGTGGCTCCAATGTAAGGATCAGACAACATTACCAATATTCTTTCTGTTCTTCTCCCACTGTGGCTTTGGAAACAGCCCACCCGAGGAAGGTTTAATCCTGCAGAGAAGATTCATAGATGTAGTATCATTTTCTCATGATCACAGATGGAGAGGGAATAAAGGAGACCAAATTATGGATGTTTGGGCCTTTTAGTAGATTAAATCCTAGGTACTTGGAAAGGTGGGCCCATCTCTATATTTCACCAACCAGGTACCTTACTCCTGTGGTGTAAAAGATAAGAAAGAAGTTGGAAAGTGGTCAGATGTATTGTTTCAGTAAGATGACTCCACATGAAAATTTGAGGAATGGGGGGACAAGTGGCCCTTCCCTGAGTTATTCCTCACATTCTTAGCTCTGGATTCTCTTAACCCATTTGTCTGAAATATGAAGCCTGTGTAAATCCTGCTGCAAGAGGTGTCTCCCCTAATCCTAACAATTGTTCCCCCGAGGATCCTCCTTGAACCGCTGGTTATTGGTGCACATTTTGTCTCCAGAAATCTCAGAAAAGGGTTAGAACAACATATTGATTAAAGCATGTCACGACCTCACCATATTCAGGATTGAAAATTCACTTCCTCTTCACTTGTCATTGCAAAGTTTCCAGACATGTAGTCCAGTATAGGTCAACATAGGTTTTACAGTGACTTTAAGAGAACATTAAGTACCCTAATCAGTTTGGCTCAGTGGATAGAGTGTTGGCCTGCGGACTGAAGGGTCCCGGGTTCGATTCCGGTCAAGGGCATGTACCTTGGTTGCAGGCACATCCCTAGTAAGAGGTATGCAGGAGGCTGCTGATCGATGTTTCTCTCTCATTGATGTTTCTAACTCTCTATCCCTCTCCCTTCCTCTCTGTAAAAAAATCAATAAAATATATATATTTTAAAAAGAACATTAAGTTAAAATACTAATTTAAGGCCAACAGTATAGACCTGCCCACAATTTTAATATATAGTCATTCTTCCTCTAAATTTCCAGAGAGAAATTGAAGCTCAAAAGTAAGTTGCATGTTTATGTCCTTAAAAGTTGCCTTCCAAGTCTTTAAAGTTCCAAATCAAATCTTCTTAAAATTTTGCATTAAGAAACCAAAGAGATTAAGCTATAAAAGTCATTCTTACCAACTTACTATTCTACTTTGTCTCAGTAGGAGGGTGTTTGGTGAGTTGAGATGGTGTTCTGCATCTGGGTGTGGCACTAACATTTGGAAGCTAGGGCCTTATTAGAGCTCTGTGGTAGTTCTAAAACTCAATTGCTTTTGCATTCCTGGCCTCTTTGTCTGCAAATCACGAGACACAAGAAAGTAGTAAAAAGTTGTTGTTGTTTCATTGCTTAAAAAGCCTGTCTACACAAAGATTGTTTTCCATATAATTAAACCTGCTCCAGCTATTCCTGCTTGGATAAAATCTGTACCTGTGTATTTCAAGGTCAGTTGCTGAGGACCACATATTAATGCCTTATTAGCTTGACTTTTTCAAACAAACCACCCCATTAAAAATGACCTCAGCTTATAAGTTCTAGCCACAATTAGCTGCTGTGTGGTCTGTCATGCTCAAATTCCCATGTGGCCCAAGTGCACCGAAGTCGAAGTCCTTAGCACTCTCCAAATATAATTCGTTATCTTTTTATTCTGAGATACAGTACCAAATCAGAGGGCCAAATATTAGGATTTTAGGGGTTAATAAATTATGCTCATTTGTCCTTGACTAAGTGAGAAAATTTGATGAAAGCATTAATTCTGTGTGGAGAAAGTGGCTTAGAAAAGAACTGTGAATATGTTATTTCCAGTCTCTCTCTTCTCCCTCCCCCCGCTTCACTATTTCTCCATATCCTGCCTCATTGTCAGTCTACTTTTTGGGTAGGTTATCTCAGAAAAATTTTGGTCTCTACAAATCATTGTCTCTTCTTGGTATTGGGCAGGGGGGTGGGGTGGGGAGGAAGAGACTTAACCCCATTGCTTATGACCTGTAAATAGACTATTGTTATAAAAAGTGCAGCGATGGCTGTCACTTATGAACTTGGCAACTCACATCCTCTGGGGATGCACGAGTAAGGGATGGGCAGGGGGCCAAGAGCACTCATTACACTAGGAAGTCCCATACAGAAACACAAGAAAGATGGAGTAGCATTAGCTCTCACAAGTCAGTCAAATCTAAAGATTCACCACTTTATCAAAAAGCTTACTTTTGGAGAGCATATCAATACTTATTATGAAAAGGTCCATTATAGCTGATAGTTGTAGGACAAGTGTTGTTCATACGTCTTAGGGAGGTGGAATGCTTCCTAACCTGAAGATATTTGTCTGAGGAAGTAGTGAACAGAATAAAGCACAATTGGAGGAAACTGTGATGGTTTAGTGTGAAGAATAGCAGGCTGGGGGGAAAGTTATAATGATGGTTCTTTTCAAGAGCCTTAAGAACTATCATATGAAAGAGGCACTTAATTTATTGTGTATAACTAGAAAAGACAGAATTAGGGCAACATGATAGAAGATTCGGGAAGTAGATTGAAATTCACTAAGGAATTTTTTTTTTCAAAATTAGATCTGATAAAGATGGAAAAGGCACACTTGAAAAATACTCATCTTGTATCATTTTCCCAGCAGAGGCAGGGTAAATCAGAAAAGCTAGAGCAGCTTGCCAGTCAAGAGGGGGGCGTAGGTAAATGCGGTACTGGCATCCTCCCACAACCACATCAAAATTACAACTAAACTACAGAACAGCCATCATTCAGAACCACCTGAAAACTAGCTGAACACAGATCTTACAACTAGAGAATTAAAGAAGAAGCCACATCAAGACTGGTAGGGGGAGCGGAGACGTGGAAGGGGCTGATCCCACACCCGTGTGTGGCAGATAAAAACTGGAAGGAATACCTTCGGTGCATAAACCCCCACCCCCTGTGAGGAGCAAGGGATCACAGCTCCACACCAGGCCCCCAGCCCAGGGTTCCAGTGCCAGAAAGAGAAGTCCCTAGAACTTCTGGCTGTAAAAACAAACAAAAACAGGTATTGAGGCTGAGGGAGACAGGCTGCTGGAGTCCCAGGAAGTTCCTCTTAAACAGCCCGCACACTGATTTACTCAGATTCACTCCCTCTGAGCTCAGTGCTGGGGCATCAGTTCAAAAGGTACTATAAACATATGGGAAAGGACTGAGCTGTCTGGCTTTGGGGCTGGAGATGGAGGGGCAGTTTTCTCGCAGACAGAAGTGCTGGCAGAAGCCATCGGTCCTTTGGTGAGCCCTCCCCCCACAGAGCTGACAGGCAAGCATTAAATCTGAGTTTCCATCAACCTGGCTAGTACTGTTTGCCCCACCCTGGTGATTCCCTGAGACCCTACCCCACCAAACTAGCAGGCCCACCCAAGCTGTTTCCAGTGGCTTTTCCATATGAATGGCCTGTATTAGCTCATGCTTCAGGCTCTCCTAAAAATCTCTCAAACTAGCAGCATCTGGCCTCAGCATGCCCTGAACCTCTGGCTATGTGGTCCCAGGCCAGGCACTAGCAGCAGCCAGCCTTGGCTCCTAGATTGGCCTCCTCTGGGCACCTCCAAACCCTGCACAAGAGCAGACATCTGGAGATGGCTTTGTAGCTCATGCCAGGAAGGCCTTGGTAGAACACAGGTGGCTGCTCACCTTAGCCTGAACTTCCCAGGAGGCCAAAGAGCCAGCATAACTAGTGGGCAGCATCGGATCACATCAAAGCACCACCCAACCACCTCCATAAGTGACACACTCAAGGGGCAGACTCAGGAGGCACCAGAGCCCCGCGAAAGTAAGTCCTGCTCTGTGGGGTGGGCCCCTGCACAGCTGAGCCTCCACAGTGGTTCCATCCTGTCCTTGCAGTCTCTCGGCCTGGGATAAATCCCTCTCAGTGATGTGCCTACAGCAGTCAAGGCTCTACAACTACAACAGGAGTATACACAGCCCACACAGAGTGAGGCTCAAGTGAATGGGGAGGCTGTGCCACTGGAGCCTACAGGACACTATCAAGTCTAAGAGATATAGCAGCTCTACCTAATACATAAAAACAAACACAGGGAAGCAGCCAAAATGAGGAAACAAAGAAACAGGTCCAAGTGAAAGAACAGGATAAGTCTCCAGAAAAAGAACTAAATGAAATGGAGACAAGCAAACAAATGGATACAGAGTTCAAAGCAATAGTTTTAAGGATGCTCAAGGAATTTAGTGAGAAATTCAACAGCATGAAAAAAGACATGGAAACCATTTTTTAAAAAAAGTCAGAAATGAAGGATACACTAACTGAAATAAAGAATGATTTACAGGGAGTCCATTGTCGAGAAGATGAAGTGGAGAATCAAATCAGTGATTTGAAATATAAGGAAGCAAAAACCACCCAATGCGAATAGCAAAAAGAAAACAGAATTCAAAAAATGAGGATAACGTAAGGGCCCTCAGGGACAACTTCAAGCACACCAACATTTTCATCATGGGGGTGCCAGCAAGAGGAGCAAAAGCAAAAAATTGAAAATGATTTGAAAAAATAATGTTGGGAAGCTTCCTTAACCTGGTGAAGGAAATAAACACACAAGTCCAGGAAGTGTGGAGAGTCCCAAACAAGATGAACCCAAAGAAGCTCACACCAAGACACATCATAATTAAAATGCAAAAGGTAAAAGACAAAGAAAGTATCTTAAAAGCAGCAAGAAAGAAGCAGTTACCTACAACGGAGTTGCCATAAGACTGTCAGCTGATTTCTCAATAGAAACTATGCAGGCCAGAAGGGAGTGGCAAAACATACTCAAAGTGATGAAAAGCAAGAACCTACAACCAAGATTACTCTACCCAGCAAAGCTGTATTTTAGAATTGAAGGTCAGATAAAGAGTTTCACAGAAAAGAAAAAGCTAAAGGAGTTCATCCCCACCAAACCAGTATTACATGAAATGTTAAAGGATCTTCTTTAAGAAGAAAGAGAAAAAAAAGCAGAAATATTAATAAAATGGCACTAAACACATATCTATCAACAATGAAATATAAAAAACAAAACAAGCAGAACAGAAACAGACTCATAGATACAGAGAACATTTTGATGCTTGCAACATGGGAGAAGGGTTGGGGGAATTGGTGAAAAAGGTGAGGAAATTAATTGGTAATTATAGACTAGTCATGGGGTTGTAAAGTACAGCATAGAGAATATAGTCAATAACTTAATAACTACGTATATTGTAAGATTGGTATAAGATTGATCGGGATGATCACTTAGTAAGTTATATAATGTCTAATCACTAGGGTGTACACCTGAAACTAATATAATAATGTATCAACTAATGTGTCAACTATAATTGAAAAATTAAAAAATGATTTAAAATTAAAAAAACTAAATTAACTATTCAAACACACACACACACACACACACACACAAAAGCTAGAGCAGAAGTTATGGCATGGGGTGGGCAGTGGACTGGATCACTCTAGAGCAGCGGTTCTCAACCTGTGGGTCGCGACCCCTTTGGGGGGTCGAATGACTCTTTCACAGGGGTCGCCTAAGACCATTGGAAAACACATATATAATTACATATTGTTTTTGTGATTAATCACTATGCTTTAATTATGTTCAATTTGTAACAATGAAATTGGGGGTCACCACAACATGAGGAACTGTATTAAAGGGTCATGGCATTAGGAAGGTTGAGAACCACTGCTCTAGAGTCTTCTGACTTCTGATCATGTTAGGAGGTTGTCATGGTAACAGGAACATTGCACAAGCACTGCTCATGGGATATAATCATAAAGCAATTTATTTGGTCTTCCATAGTTCCTGTACATCTGCTCACTGGGGCAAGTTTTGCTGCTGACCCTGAGATGAACATTTGGGCAGGCTTCTCTATTCACCTTTAGGAAATACAAAGGTGTATATTAACTTTAAGTTGCAGAAAAAATTCCCAATTCCCTAATACAATGTTCTCTCTAATGTTGTAATATAAACCCCAAATATGATATAAGATTGAGGCTTTCTCTCTTCTCTCCTCTCTTGGGCCTGTTGCAAATGGGACACCTGCTACTGGGGAGAGATGCTAGATACTTTTCTTTTAGCTCATTATCCTACCTCTACTTACCTATCTTACGAAACCAGATTTCTTGGGGGTGAAAACTGGGAGGGTAATGAGGTAAAGAGAGCTGGAATGTAGTTATTTGACAGCTACAGTTGTGGTGATTTTGTTTTGACACTTTTTGGATTAGGTGTAGCCCACAGGCACATTGTTTATCTTGTGAGAATTCTTGTCTGCACTGCCCTTTTGAGAGTGATAAAATCATTTTAGCTTCCTGCTTACTCTGTCTTCATTCTCTTGGAATCTGGGGATACCTTTAACATCCCTCTGTTGACATCTGTTTTTATCATTTAAGTACCCTGTGGATAGTATGACAAACTCATCACCAGCTTTCTCTCTGCGATGTATGTAGGCCATGTCTATCCCTGAGGAAACTCATGGATCCTTTGCGTCAACAAATTCTGGGAGTGTAGTTACTTAGACTCTTCTAGTCTGCTATGACTAGATTATTAGTTCAGCCTATGAATTAATAGTTCATTGGTCTGAAAAACAGTAGGAGACATATATTAAACTCTCTACCCAAGTTGTAAATCAATACCCCCAACCCACTGGGGGTCAGTGGAGACCAGAGTCCGTCCTGTCCAAAAAGAGCATCATGCATAATTCTTTCATAATTTTCACTCTTGACCCTTTTATAAAACTACTAGAGGCCCAGTGCATGAAATTCATGCAAGAGGCTCGGCCCTTGCAGCCCGAGCTTCTTCTGGAAGGTCTTTCGGCTATCCGGTCTAATTAGCATATTGCACTTTTATTATTATAGACTAGAGGCCTGATGCACGAAATTTGTGCAGGAGTAGGCCTTCCTTCCCCCAGCTGCTGGCACTGGCTTCCCTCTGTCACCCGGGACCCAGGCTTCCCCCCCAGCCGCTAGCAGGCACTGGGGACCCGGGTTTCCCTCGCAGCCCTGGCTTTTTCCCAAAGGTCATCTGGAAGGACATCCAGTTTAATTAGCATATTGTGCTTTTATTATTATAGATCATGGAGGTTAGGAGTTTTTTAAACCAAGAGTTTCATATTTTTCACACACCTATTTTTGAAAGTCTTACAGGAATCTTTGTATTACAAATACCTTTAGTATCTAGGATCTATTGTCATAGGGTGACAGCCCAAACTTCAGTTTATTACTGTGTTATATAACTGACTGGAAAATACTTTCTGAAATTGGCTACGTAGAGTTTAGGCTTAGAAGACAGGCAGTGCCTACTGATAAAGTAACCTAATAAAGATCACCTAATATTACTGTAAATAAGTGACTTGCAAATGAATGGTTAGAATATGGACAGTTCATGTTCCCTCCAGAAGGGAAAACTTTCCAAATCCCTGATAGTCTTCTTATTGGTGTCCCAAAGATGTCTCTCGCCCAACCTATTCAAAGAATTAGCTCATTTATTCTTACCTACAATAAATATATTCCTTATTTAGAATCTCTATCTTGGCTAAAAGCATCATCAATGACTTCATTTCCTAAGCAAAATAATTTAGTGTGATGGCTTTACATTCTTAGAGATGGGAGGCCATGGAAGAAAATGCAGTCTCCTAGGAGGTAGCCCTGCGGATGCCCTGGTGGCAATTCCTTGTGTCAATCCTAGACTGAGGACATAGAATGGTACTGCTACACTGTCTAGTTTCTAGTTGCCAGGTAACCAGTTGTTACATGATATTCAGCATTGTCTTTTTCACAAACCTAAGTCAGCGCCCAGTAGGGGGCAAAATGGTCTCCTTTGTACAAGTTATGGAAATTGTTTATCTCAACATTTCTTCTAAATGTATGACATGCAAATATATGTGTATCCAATGTGCTGGAGCAAACAACACCAAAAAATTCTATGCAGCTACGTACACCTATTCCATCCTACGGAAAATAAAGCAGGAGGATAACATTATTTTCATTTTTATGAATCCATGTGTAGGGTCAGTGGATTAATAAATGAATCTGAATTATTCATCAGTCTTATGTCATTCAGATCTTTAAAAATCAATGCTGATGTCGTAGAAACATGTCAACTCTCATCAAACCAATATAATTGTCTCCTTCCAACTCTTTCATTTTTAACCATTTACTTTTGAGATTTCAGAATCTGGCTAAATCTCCAGGCATTGCCCCTAACAACCATCACACACATTAATAATTTATGGGCCTAAAGTTAGAGGATGTTTGTGAGGGAGCATTTCACACACAGTGTAATCTCACAGAAGTAACCACAGATTTCCCATTCACTTTAGGCAGAGACTAATTTATGAACCTTGTATATTATTTAACAAAGAGTATCTGTGAATTCTCTGGGATCTATTAGGCAGGGATGAGTAGGACTTTGTGTATACTTTCAGCAAACAGATTATTTGCTTTCCCTTGTTTTTAATACAAATCGACATGGAGAAACCACTCACTCTAAAGGGCGATTTGTTAATTTCTTTTGATTTTCACTGATGCTTGCCTCTGCCTTCACCCCTATAGATACATTCTCTGTGATCTTCTTTGGACTTTTTGAAATTACCATAACTGATCAGTATTTGCTAAGCAATTCGGTGCTGCATTAAACCATACCATATTAAAAAGAATGTTGTCATTGGAAAGATTAATCCCTGAGCTACTGAAGCGCTATTTTCCGTGTTAACTCATTTTTTCAAAGCTTACTTTCAGAAATAGCTGTAAAGACAGACTTCTAACTTAATGCATTACTGAGAATATAAACAGAATAGGGGGAAATACCTAATGTTCAAGCACCCACTGACTATATGATGTGGACTTAGATTAACAATAACTTCTGACATTATGAGTACGTACTATGTGTCTGAGTATAGACCATGTGTCATGTAGTATTTCAAATGTTTTTCATCTGTTGTAATTAATTTTCACAACCAATGAGATAAGACTAGGATTACTCTCTCATATATGAGGAGTCTGGGGCACCGGGAGGTTAAGTAACCTGCCCAAGTTCACAGCCATTAACTGGGGGAGATGGATTTCAACCCAATCTGCCTGGCTGCAGAGCTTTTGCCAAAAGCTGCCATCTCTTGACACCTGGGCAGGACAGTGCCGTGTATGTCATACAATTATGGGGTCATTTCCTTTCCAACTAGATAATGTTCATGTATAGTATATTCTTCAACATGTAAATTGTAATGATTTCCATTAAGCTGCGTTTTCCGTGTCTGAGAATAAGTAATATGCACAGGAATGGCATTTGTGTGCAGTCTTCAAAGATTCAAGATCTGTATTCATTGGGAGGGGGCAGTGCCTAGGAAGTTATCTTTTCCTAAGTTCCCAGGATGTTCTGGTGCAATAACTCTTCAGATAAGCTGGTGAGCAACTATTTTAAATCAAACCTCCGAAAGAATATGCCCACATCCACACAATAACATAGAAGATCCTGGCAAGGGACCAAATGGCACAGATGTGTGTAGGTGGTAATTAGTTCAACTAGAGCTACCCTATAAAACGTTTTTTCACACTGCTGGTTCCAAAGCAGTGTCTTGTCCCTGGAGGGTAAAAGGGTTGACTGCCAATTTTCTAGCCACAGGATGGTGTTCTGTTCTCAATGGACACTCAATAACATGATGATCATAATCATCACAAAATCAGCACTCACCGCAAGCGTGCCAGGTGGTATCCTAAGCGCTCTACCTGCATTAACTCTAACCCTCTCAGCCTTCCTATGAGTTAGATTCCTTTTCATGCCCATTTTTCTCATCAGGAAACTGAAAACAGACTTGTTAAGAGCCAGCATTAGTTAAGTGGCAGAACTGGGATAAGATCGACTATGAGCCCCAAGAAAATGTCGTGGTGATACGTAGTTTGGAGCAAATCACTGTTCATTGTTCCTCTGCCGACCCAAAGATGAGGGTGGAGATTTTATATTATTGTGGTCTTACCACATGTCTGTCCAGATTTAAGAACAACTTCCTGGTAGGCTTCATTCCCCCTCCCTATCGTCCCTCTCCCCATCTCTCTTCTTTCATCCTTTGTTATAATTAAAAATGCTTATGGAAGCACACATTTAGAGAAATACATAGGGAAAATAACTCTCATCCAAATACTTTAATTAATAAATATACTTGTAAATATTATTTAACATAAACATGCCTTAGTTCACTACTAGCATGAAGCTTTTGAGACATAGATCCATCTATTTGAGCAGCGACATCAGCTTTGCTTGGTGGATGAGAAATAAGTGTGCTTTTCTGCACTTGGCTATCTATGTGCCTCCTAGGAATATTATATTCAAGATTGGAGCAAGTGTTAGGGCTTGGTAAATATTTCAGCTTGCCTGGAGGCTGTTTGAGGCTATCGCCTCTTGTATACTTAATATTATAAAGGAAACAGTACTGGCAGGTAAACATTTTTCACCGATTTATAGGGAGAGATGAAAATATTCTCTTGAGGTTCTAATCACCTGGGATTTCTAAAGCAAGCTGGGGCCAAGATCCTGGAGTGATACTGGCCGAGTCCTGCACTGATCACTCCCAGTCTGGTGTCCCTGTTCCTCCAGGACAGGGCCATTTCTTTCCCCGTCCCTCATACTGAAGTCAGTGGCTGATACACACTGAGTAGCCAATGACAGATGCTTTCACTGGAAATAAATGAATGAATTTATCTATCCAACTTCCCAAATAATTCCCAACCCTTTCCTAAAGGTCATCATTTAAAACCTCTTTATTTCTAACGCAGCCCAGTGTTTCTTACATTTCAGTAGTATATGTCTCCCCTTTAAGGAAATAAACCAAACAAAACACCTTGTTTGTTTAAAATTATTTTTATCACATTACATAACACTAGGCATAAACTCTTTATTATTAAAATTTCTAATTAAACCTCAAAACAAATTTAAAAGTAAATACAAACAAAACAGTAGCATTTGAGGTAACATTTGTCAAAAACATTTTTTTTCTGCTGCTGAAATCAAGGTGCCAAAGTTAAATGTACTATAAAGTTCCATGTTGTCCACTTAATACTTTTGATTCTAAATGTAATCAGCCATCATTTATATCATTGTCCCTATCATTATGATCATTTTGGGAGTACTTTTCTTTTTTACAATGGCATTCTAACCACCAAAAAATTATTTTGATGAATCTATCAACTTAATGATGTATAACAGAATTCACTACTATCAAAATGCAATCAAAATCTCTTGTGTATTTACTGATAAACTTCTAAAGGGTACATATGATAGAAATTGTATTTTTGATGCTACAGTTCTGTCTCATTTGAGTTTATTATACTTAATACTACCAAGTATTCTCATCATTTCTCATTAGAAAATTCATCATTTAAAAATCTGTCTTTATTCTTGTATTATTTGCCCTCAACAATTAAGATAGAATGTAGTTTCTCCCTATTGCCTCATTCTCATGGAACCAAATCTAACTCTCATTTTATTAAATAACTTAAGAAATTGAAGAACTATTCTATGAAAAAAATGTTTTCAATTGAGAATTGGAGCAGCAAGAAAATTTTATGTTAACTGGTAAACAGTATGAATATTGCTTTGTTCATTTTGACATTAGAAATATAAATGCAACAACAGCGTTCCAAGGCTATATTTGGTCATAATATTGTCCTTCATATGTTCAGAAAACTTTGTATAAAAAAACTTATTTTCAGATCTCTTAAATCCTTAAGAATTTATCCACTTTTAAATATAGTCAGGTTTGGGCCACTTTGTCTCCTGGCCAGCTGCTATGATCCCATTACATCTACTTCTACACTAAGAATTAAATCATTTATATAAATGTTATCATTCATTGCATTTTTTTAAAAAAATATTTTTCAATTTTTCAAATTACAGTTGACATGCATTATATTTGTTTTAGATGTGCAATATGATTAGACATTTATATACCTTTTGAAGTGATCACCCCAGTAAATGTGTACCCATATAGCAACATAGTTATTAACTCTATTCCCTATGCTATACTTTACAATCTTATGACCACTTTTATAACTGGCAATTTGTATTTAATCACCTTTTCCACCCATCCCTGAACCCACCTCCCATCAATGTTTTTCTCTGGATCTATGAGTTTGTCTGTTTTATTTGTTCATTTATTATGGTTTTCAGATTCCACATATAAGTGAAATCACATGGTATTTGTCTTTCTCTGATTTATTTCACGTAGCATAATGCCTACTAGGTCCATCCATGTTGTCACAAATGGTAAGATTTCAGTCTTTTGTATGGCTGAGTAGTATTCCATTGTACATAGGTACCAAATCTTCTTTATCCATTCACCTATCAATGGAAACTTAGGTTGCTTCCTTATCTTAGCCACTGTAAATAATGTTGCATTGAACATAGGGGTGCAAATATCTTCCCAAATTACTGTGTTTTTTTTTATTTCGTCAGCTAAGAAGTAGAACTATTGCATCTTACAGTAGTTGTAATTTTAATTTTTTGAGAAACATTCATGCTGTTTTTTATAGTGGCTGCTTCAATTTACAATCCCACCAACACTTGTTCGTTAGTTTATTGATGGTAGCCATTCTCACAGGTGTGAGGTGCTATCTCGTTGTGGTTTTAATCATTCATTGTATTATTGCCCTTTTTAAAATTTTTCAATAACTTCATCTTGCCTAAAATGTAAATTCCAAATTCTTTGCATGCTATTACCCAGCTGTGACTTGGCTCCTCCCATCTTTCAAAACTCATCTTCATTCACTCCCTTTTGAGGGACCTTCATGCCACGCTTAAATGCACCTTGCTTTTTCATGCCTTTATTCCTTTGCATGTCCTGTTCTTTCTGCAGTAAACGTCTTCTGTCTTCTCACACCTCCCCTTCCTCCTCCACATCTCTAGGGAATTGCCTCTTCACAATTCTGTTCTGCATTGGCTTCCCCAGGGAAGTCCGTCCTGCACTCCACCAGGCAGCTGGGCCATCTTCCTGCTCCTAAGGTCACCTAGCACGCTTTCCCCATTGCATACAGCAATGCGCTGCACTGACCCACTGCATCTTCCTACACCCACAGGGTCAGCTTGACTTATTAAAATTCAAATTGGAGAGAAGAATGCCCTTTTCTAATAGCCTGGGATGATTATTAAGGCCAGGCTACTGTTGGAATGGGTATTTCTTTGTAGTAAGAAGTGCGGCGCCTGGGTGCTAGATTCTGCAGCGTGCCTTTAAGATCACCGAGGGCTTACTAAATTCCATGCCAAATTAATTTTATTAACATGGCATCTGGTTGGAGGAGACTTTACAGGTTAGGTTCCCCTAGAAATCTAGAGGTGGACATTAGGATGTAAGTCGGAGGTGGTTCAGGGAAACATCAGTCAACTTGTGAGAAGGAAAAGCCAAGAAAGCTAGTAAAGGGTTCACTGTCCACAGGTTACCAGCCAGGGTAGCTGGAGCTTAATCCCACTGAGGAATTCCGGGAAGCAGCATAGAGCACAGGCCTCACACTCCTCCCACCTGCTGCTGTTTTCATGGGCTGCTGGGTGGAGGAGGTGCCTGCAGCGTGGCTGAGAAGGGCTCCGGCAGCCGGAGCAGGTGCTGACTGAAGTCAGGCCCGTGCCCAGTGTGACAGACATGGCAAAGCCGAGGGAGTGTGGGTAGGGCAGTAGTTGCAGCTGCTACTCTAAGAAAAATTTTTAAAAAATCAGGCAAGTGCAGCCCATGAGTTGGGCAGCAGAAAACTGGAAAACATGGGCTGTGAATGCCCAACATTAGATACGGACATTGGCTGCTGGTTTCTACCACAACTAGAAAGAAGTTACTTATCTCCTCTCAGCAGCTCCAGCACCGAGTGCCCAGAGGCTCAGGTGCAGGGCGAGCTGGATTGCTCTGCTTCATGCAGGGGAGTGGGAGTTCCCTGAGGGAGACAGGGAGGACATAAACCCAGCTGCCTGGGGCTTGTGTGAAGGTCAAGGGGGAGAAAAATCACGACCACCACCACTCTGCTCTACACCCCAAGCAGAGCAGTTGTGTAGGAAAGATGGAAGCCAAGAAGTATATAATGGGGGCTATTTAATACAGTGTGCCTTGTTTTTAATGAGTATATGTACATACAATACACTCCCTGTCCCTCGATTCTCCAAAACCTTTAGTGAAAACGACACTGTTGGCCAGTGCTGTGCTATGAGTTGATTCCAGAGATGCTCAGAATGTTGACGAGTTCTGCTTCTCTCGGGCAGAGGCTGGCAGGAGGGTAGTTGATACCCATGTGGCTTCAATGTTCGTAGCACTTTCTCTTTCACCAAAGTTCTAAAGCAAGTGACCTGCAGGCTAATTCAGTCTCAGATGTAGATGATACCCACTCCCGGATTTTAAAAAAATTGGTACCCATACTTTTCTTATGAAAGATTTCACATTAAAGTTCAGACTTCTCCTAGGGAAAAAAAACACACACACACAAACATGTTATTATACACTGGGATAATCACCTAGCGATGATCAGCCAAATAGTACACATTCAAATGGTCACAATCCCATACTTCCTATTGCTCCCCAAATATCACAACTGCACTGATTTTTCCTTTCCAAGCAAAAAAAAAAAAAAAAAAAAAAGTGTCTATCCAAAATGGAAAAAGGAGAACTGTCCAGAGTACTGCATGACTCTAGGAAGAAAAGGGGATGAATATGCCTCTGAGGAAGTGAGGAACAATCCTGTGTTTAATACAGAAAGTGTGCATTAAACATGAGGTTTTAGAGGCCTTAAGGGTGACCTTTGTACTCAGAAAAGGTTAGTCTGATGATATTTTCACTTTAAATATTAATATTTGACTTATTCAAGTTACAAATGTAAAAGCCTCGTTTTTTTTCGTAAGCTTCTCATTTCAGATTACAAATTTAATTCTATTTATAAGCTAGTAAACTTTAGCAATTGCTTTTAATGGAACTTAGAGGACTATTTAGCTCCATTTATAATAGTTAATTAAAGCTCTTCAAACATTTTAAAATTCATTTATAAATTTAATGTATTTGATTTCCTTTAAGTACTTCAATTGTCTGACTTAAAACCTTCCTGCGTAATTAAATAAATCTCTTAAATCAAATAAATTAAATTTATAAATATAGTGAACCAAGTTCTGTTAAATATTCCAACACTGTAGATCAATTTAGTAATATTTCAACCTAAAACCACAAGTATAAATCAATTACTCAATTATGCTTTTTAAATTGAAATTAAGAGACTGATCATGCTACTCTACCAGACCAAATTCTCTTCAGCATTACAAAAACTTCAAATACCAAACACACACAGATTCTTTTTAACACAAAAGTATTCAGTATTCTGTGTTACTTTCAAGTCTCTTAAATATTTCTATATTTAATTTAAAACATATTGTCTAGGTAAAAAAAACACAAAAACAATTACTACCTTTCCAGGTAATAAATATCACTGTTGATTTTGACCAGGACACTTACTGGACTCTGTTAGGCAAACTGATGGAACACGAGTCCTATTTCTAGTCTGTATGAGGGACGTCAAAGTAAGGCAGGTGGTCATATAACCCGGTTCCTAAAATTTTAGTCACATCATTACTAAATTTCAAATCAGCTTAGACATTTTAATTGCCATTCAAGTGGCTATGCCACTTTACTTGGATTATGTATTTGTTTGGATCTTAGCTCCCCTTGTAACACTAAAGACCTGTTGCTAAAGGCAGAAAAACTTACTCTTTCCCCATATTTCCTACCTCTGTTCTAATGGTCTCAATAGCATTTCAATGATATCCAATGAGTACGCTTTTGTTTATTTTCCCATGTTGCCCAAGATAGTTTCCTGACATTGCTATGTGGAAGGACTACACCAGGCCCCTACTCATCTGTTTCTGGTAGGGATTTGCTTTGGCTAATTGTGAGAGAGGCCATGCTCGAGCTTAGAAATCCAAAGGCTATGACAATGGAGTCCAGGCAAGCTGCTAGAGCACTCAAGTTCAAATGATGGAGGAGGAAGGGGTGTATTGTTGAACTGTCCTTAACTTTTTAGGAGTCACCAGCCCTTTAGATAATCAGGTATAAGTTATGGACCTCCTGCATAGATAAACACACAAACCCTTTAGAATTTCCAAGCTTTCATGTTTCCCCTGATATTCACCAAGTTAAAAATAACAAACAAAAAACCTTTGGACTAGATGGATCTTTAAAGTTCTTTCCCAACACGGCCTTGAAAACATAATCTATCAAAGTGACATATTACAGATGAGATATCAGAAATCTGGTTCAGAGGATTGGTTTTCAAGATGAATAATCTAAAGAGCTCATCAGAGGCAAAACAGACTAGGGTTCATGGAGATTGGATAAATCTTCCTTTTTACACAAGGAAAAATGTTAGTTTGTTCCAATTTTCAAGATTTAGTAAGTTTCTCTTGGTTACTTTTTGTTTGTGTGTGTGTGTTTTGGATGAGTTACTAAAGACAAAATAGAAACGGCTTCGCTGTACGTCACAACCTCCAGTGTTCTCGTCTGTCTGGGATAATTAAGATACTGATCAGCAAGGGGAAGAGCCACATGTTGTGTGAATGAAGGAATCAAAGACATCTTGCATTCCTTCCAAACACATTCCTTCAGCAGCTGTTTCATCCGTACACACTACAACATGTTAACTAAACAGAAATAATTCTACATCATGTTATTGTACTTTAGACTCTACATTTTATATAGAAATGTTAATTCTGTTGAGTTAAGATTCTGCATCGACAGCACAAGTTTAAAGGAATATTTACAGCTACTTTAGACCCTCTTTGTGTGAAAAGCTCAAAACTTCTAACATGCTTTAACCTTCCAGAGTATTTTTAGAGGTGCAGCAGGTTTCTGAAACCATTTTTCTGTATAACCCCCAGAGCCAGGGCTCCTGCGCGGAACACATTTAAGGCCTGGGTTTCGGCTGCCAGGCTTGTCGAGTAACAGAAAACAAAGTTCTGATGCATGAGGCTGTCAACAAGAGCGACATGCTTTCTTTAAGGTTTCAGTTCAATAAATGTTTGCCTTACGGAAAAGGTCTTTGCTTTCGGAGACATTTTCACTCAAAAGCTCTCATTTTAAATCATGTTTTCAAAAAATATCTTTATTGTTGTTGGTAGAGATGGGAATCGCCAAGGTGCCTACAAAATGATGGGGTTGGAGGGAAGTCAAAGGAGGAGGCTCAAACTCTGCAATCTTGGGGCAAGTTCTTAAACCTCTATGGCAGAGGTAATAAGAATAAAATGTAAAATAGCAAGAGTGGAGGGAGTACGTATCTTCAGAATTTGGACAGCTACCTTAGATGTCTGGCTCCTGAGGTTTCATGCCTCCTTCAAAATTGGAATTTGTTCATTAGATTCCACATATGAGTGAGATCATGTGATACTCATCTTTCTCTGACTGACTTATTTCACTTAGCATAATGCTCTCCAGGTCCATCCATGCTGTTGCAAATGGGAACAGAGACAGAACCATGAACAGACTGATGGGTTTCAGAGGGAAGGTGGGGGTGGGGGATTAACCAGGGAACTTACATGCATTTATGAGTAGCCCATGGACACAGACAATAGTGTGGTGAAGGCTTGGGAGGGCTGGATGTGGGGAGGAGAGGGTCAATGGGGAAAATCAACAAAGCGGACATCTGTAATACTTTCAACAATAAAGATAAATTTTTTTTTTTTTTTTAGATAAATTTTTTTTTAAAGCATTGGGATTTGACTTTTTAAAAAATGCAGTAAAAAGATGTCCACGATGGAGATTAAGCCCAGGGATTCGGAGTCTGAGGTGCTTTTGTCCCCTCCCGCAGGAGCCTCCTGATCTGGGAAGAAGCTGGCCGCGCTCTCTGCATCTTCTAGCAGGAAAAGTGGCCTGGAGGTAAGATTACAGGCTCCTCAGCACTGGGCAGCCAAACCTGACCCATGTCAGCAAACATTTCCATTTCATCCTCATTTCCTTCGGGGCTGAGTCCCTCTTTCCAACACTGCATGTTTCCCATGGGACACTCCAGGTAGCAATTAGAAAGATAAATGCTTCATGTTTGTGTTAAAGTAAAATAAACTATATTATTAGAAGCTAAAATTAGGATATGCAAACCCATAAAATGAAAGTAAAACGGTGAGTGAAGATATACTTTAAGATATATTTTAGTCCAATCATATATAAAATTCAGAAATGATGCTAACTCAGTGTTCACTAGAAAATGCATTTATTCATCTATCCAGTCATCTGATTACCCATTCATTCATTCATTCATTCATTATATACTGAGCTCCTGCTATGTGCTAAGCATGAAGGGTAAAAAGATTAAAGAAACAGATACCCTTTTAGGAAGACATTGCCAGGAATCTGGCAGAAACAAAACATTGGTAATAGATAGTGTATCAGAGGATTAAAGATGATGTGCTGGGAGGGGGTAGAAGCACTAAAAGCCCCTTGAATAAAGAATTTTAAAGGAGGCCCTGGCCGAGTAGCTCAGTTGGTTAGAATGTTGTCCATACGCCAAGGTTGCGGGTTTGATTTCCAGTCAGGGAGCATACAAGAAGCAACCAATTAATGCATAAATAAGTGAAACAATAAATCGATGTTTCTCTGTCTCTCCTCCCTAATAATAACATTTTTTTAAAAGAATTTTAAAGGATAAGCAGAAGTTAGCTGGGTAAAAAGGAGAATAGCATTTAAAAGTTAACAGTTTTTTTCACACATCATAACAAAACACATTTCCAGTACATAAAAGTTTTGCAAGTCTATGAGATCCATGTAAATCTCAGATCTGATCTTATGATACCCAATCAATGTATCGCTCTGAAGCTCATGGGAAGTTGGCTTGATTTTCCCTAACACAGGCCCTCTGATTCCGCTGATGGCAGCGGACACAGTGCAAACTCTATGGTGTCTCAAAGAAATGCAGCTCAGAGAAGACAGCCATCAAAACCCGACCTCTCCAGGCCGGTCCAACGTGGCAGCCCAGGTGGGTGCTGAACTCGCACCTCCCAAGAACACGTGGAATGTACACCTATATTTAGAGCAGTTCCTCCTAAAAGAAAACTGCGAGCCAGTTTCACAGTTTCTGTGCAACAACCAAGAGAGCGAGACCACGTAGAGAAGGTTGGGGAACGGCACGAGTTGTCCGGGAGCTGAGGGAACCACCCAGGGCCAGGTGAGCACAATTGGTTCCATTCCTCTGCATGTGGGCAGTGGGCGGAAGCGCCATGCCTATTCTCCAGGCTACCTCCAGGGCACTGGAGAGCCTCCCCAGCCTCCACACTCCCCCCACACTTCCCCCATGAGCTAGATCCAGCAGTAACTAGAGCATCACACAAGGGGCCCCTCCATCCGAAGGCTGACCCAGCCAGTACAGCAGGGTGCTGCTTCCCGCACACACATGGCTCCCATGCCTAGAGAGGGTGCAGAGCTAGAAGAATGCTGCTGTATCTGCTGCAGGGCTACCCTGTCCAGTGTAAGTATAGACAGTGCAGCACTACCTTGTGCTCATGTGGGGCTAGCACACGCCATGGTATACACAGGACCGCCCCATCCAGAGAAAGTGCAGGGGTAGTGGGGCACTGCTACATGTAGGGCTACCTCATCTGAAGAAAGGGCAAAGCTAGAAAACTTTGTGGTACCCACATGCAGGACAATCATGGGTAGATTTGAGTGGGATGCTGCTGTGCCCACAGGCGGGGGGCCCCACTCGGAGAAAACGTGGAGCTAGTAGGGCATGGGACTCAGAGCAGGGTTTGAATGGAGCTGCTCTGGCTCTGTGTGCCTAAGGCTGACAATTAAAGCAACAGGGCACCCAGGCAGGGCTCCAGTGGAGAGTGCGTG
Organism: Myotis yumanensis; assembly: GCF_028538775.1. Classification (NCBI taxonomy): domain Eukaryota; kingdom Metazoa; phylum Chordata; class Mammalia; order Chiroptera; family Vespertilionidae; genus Myotis; species Myotis yumanensis. Next base: position 847,314 of record NW_027223772.1, read on the forward strand.
GGGCATGATGGTGCACCCAGTGCAGCAAATGACCCAGAGTGGGTGAGAATTAGGAAAGTATGGCTGTGTTGGTAGACAAGGCTGCCCCACCCAGAAAGGGGATGGACCTCATGGAGTGCTGAGATACAAGCACACAAAGCAGCCTTGCTCAGACCCTACTCTGACAACAGACAAAGCAACAGGGCACACCAAGAGTGCACCAGGCAACCTCCCCTGTACGAGAAGGGCAAGAAAGCATGCATACACGAGATGGCCCAACCTGGAGCCCACTGCTTCAGCTCAGGCAACACATCAGGAACCATATGCACTCACCCTGCCTAAAACTGTCCTAAAATTACTCTATACACCGTCTCCACAGAGACCACTTTTTCAAGACTGGAAGGGAGAGCTATTCCATCTAACTCATAAGAACAAACACAAAATCAAACAAATTCTAGATACAGAAGACTATGCCCCAAATGAAGAGTAAGAAAAAACTCCGGACAAAAACCCTAAAGAAACAAAGAATTCAAATACAGTGGGGCCTTGACTTACGAGTGTCCCGACTAACGAGTTTTTCGAGATGCGAGCTGTCTCTCGGCCAATTTTTTGCTTTGAGTTGCGAGCCAGCTTCAGATACCCCACCGCTAGTTGGCGCAGTGAACGTCACAGTGAACGCCACAACATCAGCCCAGCATTCAATTCATCGTAATGGTGAAAATTGATTTGACATACGAGTAATTTGAGTTATGAGCTCCATCACGGAACGTATTAAACTCGTTAAGTCAAGGCCCCACTGTAATCCTAAAACTTATATGGAACCACAAAGACTCCAATAGCTAAAGTCATTTTGAGAAAGAAGAACAAAGTCGGAGGTACTACAATCCCTGGTTTTAAACTATACTACAAAGCTATAGTAATCAAAACAGCATGGTCCTGGCACAAAAACAGACACATAGCTCAATGGACAGAATAGAGCCCAGAAATAAACCGTTGCTTATATGGTCAACTAATTTATGATAAAGGAGGCAAGAACTTACAATGGAGAAATGACAGCCTCTTAAACAGTTGTTTTGGGAAAACTGGACAGATACATGCAAAGAATGAAACTGTGTCACTCTCTTACAGCATATATAAAAATAAACTCAAAATGGATTAAAGACTTAAATGTAAGGCCTGAAACCATAAAACTCCTAGAAGAAAACAGGTAGTAAACTATTTGGCATAAGTCTGAGTAATATCTTTCTGGATACATCCCCTTGAACAAAGGAAACAAAGCAAAAATGAAACTAAAAAGCTGCTGCACAGTAAAGAAAACCTTCAATAAAAATAAAAAGACAACCTACTGAATGGGAGAATATATATTTTGAATATCAACCCCTTATCGGATGTATCATTCACAAATATAAAGAACTCACATAACTCAATAACAAAAATATTTAAAAATCTGGTCAAAAATGGGCAGAAGATATTACTCCAAAGAAGACAGAGGGCCAACAGACAGATGAAAAGATGCTTTAACATCACTAATCAGGGAAATGTAAATCAAAACCACAATGAGCGCCACCTCACACCAGTCAGAATGGATACTATTAAAAATTCAACAAATAACATGTTGGCAAGAATGCGGAGAAAAGGCCTTGTGAACTATTGATGGTATTTGAGACATGATGGACCTAGAGGTTCTATATGAAAAAAGTAAGAGAAAGACAAATAGTATATTGTTTCGCTTATATGTGGAATCTGAACAAACAAACCAAGATAAAAATGGACTCATAGAAACAGAGATCAAAGGGATGATTGCCAGAGGGGAGGGGGTGGATGGAAGGGTGTGTGAAAAAGGTGATGGGGAATCCAGTCGATAATATTGTGATAAGTTTGCACAGTAACAGATGATCATGAGTATTAATGGGGTGATCACACTGTAAGATACAAAATTGTCAAACCTCTACACTGTACACATAAAACTGATACAATATTGCATAAACTGATAAACTATTGTATAGAAAAAAATATCAATCTCTCTCTTGTGCAGAAGGCATGCACAAAACCACACAAATATCTTTACAAAGGGACATGCGTGTCCCTTTTGACCAGCAAACTAAACGGAAAAGATATATGTACCCCCGTCTTCATTGGACAACCAGGGAAACTGCTTATAGCAAGTTGCAACTACACCTAACAAGGAATTCCACATCAGCCAGAGCAGCTGTACCTGCCTCTTTCCCACCTGCTAAAGTCACTTTTGTGGCACCTTACTGTGCTTTTATCAGTACTAATTGGAATGTCCTTCCTGCCCGGGTTTAGCATTTTCGGATTCTTTTGTAAGTGCAGATTGAATGGCACTGACATTAAGATTTCTGTCCACTGGGTCACATCAAAGACAACTAAAATGGGTCGCAAAGGGAGACGCGTGTTGAAAATCCAAAGGAGTGGGAGGGCGTAGGCGGACTGTCAGTGTGCTTAGCCCGCTGCACAGACGTGATGGCCGGCGCTGGCTCTGGTGATTAGCACAGCGTGGTGAAGGCCCTCGGCGAGTTCCCCTGAGCCTCCTCCTGATGGGAAAACGCTCAGGAAGGAGGAGAAGGCTGCAGTCTCTCATCTCTGATCTCATGGTCACGGAGTCAAATATTCCCACCTCAGAAGAGCCAGTCCCCCCAGTCAACACTTTGAACTTCCCAAGGGCTTTGATCCCTTTGTCCATCCTGGTGAAACGTGGGCATCTCTATAGAAGGCACAGACCCACAGCACTTTTGAGAAAACAAGAGCAAAGGCATGAGGTGATGGCCCACCTTGAAGAAGTTACTGCCTAACTTCTGTGAAAACCAAACAATCAACCGAGGCAAGAGGGTGGGGGCACCCTGGGGAGTGGAGAAGACTGACAGACGGAGAATCCAGGCCTACCACGGAGCAGCCACTCTTCCACTTCAGCCCACTGTGTTGTCCTAACAACACGTAGGACCAGGATGGTCAAATCTTCTGATACTTTAAGAGAAGTGGAAATACGGTTTAACATTAAACTCCCCAATTTTGACATGTTGATGGCAAGTGCAAGACACATCCAATGTCAAAGGAAAGAGAAACAGTGCCAATGCCACTAGGACAGCAAATCATCGATCAAGCCCAAGGCAGAGCTTGCAGACCCTCTCAGCTGCACAGAGGACAAAGGAGAGATCCAGGCACCTAACTCTGCCCTCTAACTAAGAAGGGCTGGAGGAGCACACCAGGTATTAGGATATAAATGCATTTAATGTTTTCTCTTCTATGCTCAAAACACACTTAACGTTAGGTTCAAGATTTCCAAGGAAGAGTCCTGGCTGGTTTGGCTTGGTGGCTAGAGCGTCAGCCTTCGGACTCAGGGGTCCCGGGCTCAATTCTGGATGGGGGCGCATGCCTGGGTTGTGGGCCCAGTCCCCAGCGGGGGGCAGCCCATCAGTGATTCTCTCTCATTGATGTTTCTATTGCTCTCTCTCCCTCCTCTCTGAAATAAATAAATACATACACACACACACACACGTATATATATATGATTTCCAAGGAAGAGACATAAGCAGAGATCTTGTTTTTGCTTTAAAGCAGTGGTTCTCAACCTTCCTAATGCTGCGACCCTTTAATACAGTTCCTCATGTTGTGGGGACCCCCAACCATAAAATTATTTTCATTGCTACTTCATAACTGTAATTTTGCTACTGTTATGAATTGTAATGTAAATATCTGATATGCAGGATGTATTTTCATTGTTACAAATGAACATAATTAAAGCATAGTGATTAATCACAAAAACAATATGTAATTATATGTGTTTTCCGATGGTCTTAGGCGACCGCCAAAGGGGTCGCGACCCACAGGTTGAGAACCGCTGCTTTAAAGGGTCTGTGCAGCATAGGACATGATCGAGTCCTTTGCCTTGCTCCCTCCCTCAGCCATGTTTATGGAAATCCACACGCAGGCTGAGTTTTCTCTGATTCTCAAGATGCTTTCCTTTCACAGATATTAGGACCGGATGATCTGAGTCTCTCGGCTAGTTTCACAGACAAAGCGAGGGGTTTGTAACCTGGCTTTCCTCAGCGTTTTGGGGGCTGTGAGCACAATTTCCATAAACAAGAACATCCCTGTTGCATTTCATGGTGGTCAAAAGCAGTCCAGGGCTAGAAATCCTATCACAAGCCTGATGAGGGCTCCACCCCCACGGGCCTGTTTCTGTGAAGTGGGCAGACTTTGGGGGGCATCAGAAGTGCTCAGCCCTGACAGGCAGGGCGGCAGCTTCCATTCTTAGCTTCCCCAGCAATGCAGAGTGCAGGCCAGAGCGGCTTGAAGTCGTGGGTTCATATGTTCCTTCTGTAAATATTTAACACCTACTGCCAGCCAGGTGTTGTTCTGGGGGCTGAGAAATCAGCCACCAATCCAACAAAATTTCTGCCACCATTAAAAAACATTCCAAACAAACAAATTTATATTATAATGTGTGGCAGTGCCAGGTGCCATGGGAAAGGAATGAGTGAAGTGATAGGATAAAAGGCCGCTTCCCAGCATTTTCCTATGGTTAACAGGGCATTTCCCGGGTATGGAAAGGAGCAGGAAACACTGTCAAACTCCTATACTCGCGAGAAAGTGCAGTCTGAAACCTAGCCAAACAGTGAAAACTCTTAAACAGACTTAAGACCCCCGTGCCTCAGTTTGCTCACCTGTAAAATGGAGACAGCATCAGCCACCCGGCTCCAAGGAGGAAATGTGGATGACACAGGACAAGGATGCACCCGGGCTGTGCAGAGAGCTCAACGCTGCTCAGCCACGATCTAATCATCCCTGTGCCCAGCAGTGTCCACCCCCAAGCAGTTCCTCAGTTTCCCTTTTCATCTCCTTTGGAGCAGATGTAAGGGCACATCTGTGTCCAGAACAGGAATTATTTTGTAGGGGAGTGTTTTACTGGAGAGATGCAGGGCTGAGGGGAGCTAGCGTACTTTTGGAACCAAGTAAGCACAGTTCCGATTTAGCTCTTGTCTTCCTTTCCACACATATAGTTTTAAAAAAAGTATACACTAATAATTAGAAAGCGACTTTTGAAGGCATTTGTTGGGCTGTCTCATTTCTTACAGAAAATTCTCTGTGGTCAAAACGAAAACTTCCTATTGCCATAAATAGCACTAAGAAAAATTAACAGTTGTGTTAGATGGAGTCCTTTGAAATGCTTTTGCTATAATAGGACTTCACTTTGATTTATGTAGGTTGATGACTGCCAAAAAGTTGAATGACAAAATTTTCCAATGCAAAAATAACTTTTCGTGAAATGAATAAAATGCTTGAAACATACATTTGATGAATAAATTCTAACACTAGTTGAAAACCGACTGCCAGATTTTTCAAAGGTCGTTGAAAATGGGTCCCTTTAGCAATGCCGGTGAAAGAAAAGTGAAGAAATTGATTTTGAATTAAATTTGCAACCCTAATCCCACAGCTGCTTACCTACATTTGGCCAAATATGAATTTAATAGATTTTTCCCACCCACCGTTAAAAGCGAGTTGTTTGTTCCTTGAAAAAAATGCCCCTAGGAAATCTGTTTGATAAATAAACAAACAAACATTAATTTACAAAGAACAATTAATCTGTAGATGTGCCGTACAACGTAATAGCCACCATATTAGTAAATGTATTCCAAATCTTTCCAATTAAATCAGAAGCTGCACAACTCACACTAGATTACAAAAATTAACGATCATCCTAGATCTGACATATCTTCAGAGAAACCAGGCCAGGCAATTGCCACACAGTGTCACAGACAGAAGGAAAAGATTTTTATATCAGAGTTGAAACAATGGCCGTTACCAGCTTTCACTCTCCCTGCCCGGAATTTACAGGGCAAGTGACTATGCCTAGTAATAAATACATTCTGAAAACTCTTGGATCATACTCAGACTTTTCACAGTACCCACTGTCACTTCATGTAAATCTAATCCTTTTGGGCAGTGCATTTAACACACTCCTTACCCAAACACCTGATGTCCCCTTTTTCATTCACAGCATTTGTCTTACTTCTTCTCTATGTACATTGGTATTTGCATAATAGTTAGGGCTTATTCCCAGAGAAGACTGTAAGATCCACACAGGTAGGAATCTGTAACTTGCTCAGTGAGATGACCCCAGCGCCTACCCACTGCCTGGCACATAGTCAACTTTCAATAAACTGTATTGTCTGGGTCAGCTTACATGCAGCATGATAGCTCGTTACTTAAAGCAACACAATGTTGGATTTCTTTTATAATATAAAGTCTTCTTCCATTCAAAACAAAACTACATTCATTTCCTAATTATGAGCACATAGTTTTCTGTGCCAGGTGCTCTTAAAGCAAGGATTAATTGCAGTTTATCAAAAGAAAGGAAAGAAAAAGTCACTTAACTACCCTGTGAGTACAGGGAAAAGGGGCCGTGGCAATGACAACTGCATCCTCATAACCAGTGATTCCGTATTTAGCAGCTGTAGGGCAACCACTTCAAAATGCCTGCAGCCCTGCACCGTGGCCCTGCCCCGAAATCAAGAGCACGCCAGTGGGACCCGCGTGTGACGAGCAGGCTTCCTGCGGGAGATGCCTTCCACGTCCGCAGTCATCCAGCCAGTCACTCACAGCATTATGTTCACTGCACTTTTCTCTTTAGATGCAAACCACTCGAGCTGCATACTCCAAAGCATGAATATAATTCCTAGGGACAGAGTTCTCCTTCAAATGGCTAGTCAAACTCCTTTTCCCTCTCATTTTGAGTCAAGCATCAAAGCATCTGTTTTGTTTTTTTTTCCAGTTTTCCTACAAAGAAATGTGTACTAAGGTCTCATACATTAAAAATGACCCTCTAATCTGAGCTCTGTCATTTACCAGCCGTATGTCCTCAGGCAGTTTCCTCGTTTGTTAAACAGGGTCCATGCTGCCCAGAATGACCAGGGTTGGGAGGTGTTGACTGCGAGGCCTTGAACGTGGAGCGCTGCAGCACGATTCTGCCCAGACGTCAGCAGGCCCTCTCCAGGGGGGCCACACGGGCAGCGGCCCCACCGAAATGGAAAGCCCTTCAGTGAGAGAGCTTGTTCCTGGGCAGCCATCACCACGCACACTTTGTAAGCATCACCTCACTGACTCCCGCCACAACCCCTGATCCTGACATCACCCCACTTCTTTCCCATGAACACATTCAGACTCCAAGGGATTAAATAAGCGGAAGAAACAACTAGTGAACAGCAGAGCTGGGGTGCCCGGGGCCCTCCATCTCACTATTGCTAGTCCAGCACCCTGATCTGAGATCTCTGGACTCCCATCCAATCCCAGACATCAACCAGCCACCCTACCCTGTGCTCTGTACCACTCCGCCCACCGACACTGGAATGACCAAGTCTTCTGTCCTGTACCAGTCAGGATCTGGGAGGAAAATAAAAACCGCCCTGAATATCTCACCAGAGACAATCTGATGCAGGAAACAGGTCGGTATGGTGGATTTGCGGAAGTGAAAACGTGCACCAGGAATGCTGAGGCAACGCAGAATAAGAACCGCCACCCCTGGAGAGGGATGGGATGAGGTGGGGTGACTGGGACCTAGAGGCTTGGAGAAGGGCCTCCGAGGACCTGGGCACCGACTTCTGAGAAGTGGGTGCTGCCGGCTGGTACTGGCTGTGCCCACACAGACAAACTGGAGGTTGAAACTAAGGACCCCTGCCCGGGAAGAGCAGAAACAGCACACACACAGGAGGGGCGAACCCTGCTCCCTCGCCCAGCCTCCCTGGAGGGGCCCTCAGGGCAGAATCTAGCTGGGAGCCAGCCTGAGGGTCCCCCAGTCCAAACCCCATGTCACGGTGGGTATAGAGACACAGCTCTCCACCAGGGGGCATGGGTACATGGAGGAGACAGGGCAGGCTGCAGGAGCTCCTCACTGAGAGTCCCCTCCAAGGGGCCTGATTGGGGCGTGACCCATAACGATGCCGATGGAAAAGACTCTTCCCATGTGATCTGGCCACCACTGACTGGCCCATGAATGGAAAAACAGCATTCTGTTTTAAAGCCCAAAATGCAATAGATATTGTACCAAGACTTTTGTCACGCGAATCCTGACATTAAGTGCCGGGGGATAGGGGAGAGGAGGGGGTTGAAAGACATATGTACTACTAGTTGTAATACCTTAAACAATAAAATAAAAAATAAAAAAGAGCAATCAGCTCCACTATAACTCAGCAAAGGTGTTCTTAAAAATCACCATCCTATGTAAAACCGCACAACAAAGACCACAGGGCTCATAGGAAAATTGGGGACAACACACACAACTTATTGTCAGTGAAACAGAGGAACCTACCAGGAACAGTAGCACGTCTGCATTTGTATTAAATCATTAAGAAGTACAGAAACACTAATAAAAATGTCTTGAACTTTACCTTGAAGAAGGCTCCATGTTGGGCAGTGGACGTGGGTTATCTGAACTTGGAGGGACAGCTGTGATACCGGATGTGGTGAGTGTGGCTCCCCCTCCACACGGATGGGGCGGCCGGTAGATTGCTGAGGTGTGGGTCTGGGCTTCCTGTCTTCCTAGGCAGCTCCAGTCAGCTGGGCTCTCTTTCACCTAATGTTTCCTGCAGAAAAAAACCTCACCTAACTAAGCAAATACAAAACCCATGCTATTCAAATTGCTTCCTAATATATTGATCATATTAGAACAAATTCATGGTTTCAAAATAATTACAGCAGAACTGATCACATCCTGTAGGCCAGGTAGTATTACCTCCTCTTTTACAGGTGAGAAAACGGACTCAGAAAGATGAAACATCTTGCTTAAACATCTCTCTTTAAAAAAAAAAAAAAAAAGGCATACCAGCTTCCTGTCTCGGGCCAGCACTAAGGTACATGGCTTGGCAGCATGAGGGCAGAGCAGTGGAACCTGAGGGCAGCTGCGGCGCAGTCTCGCCAGTGACCTTTCCCGGGTGGGTGTACGTGGCTCAGGATGGGACGGCTGCGGATCTCAATCTTCTCCAAGTCGAGGTTTAAAGCAAAGCAGAGCTGGTGAGCGATGGAATGCCTGTCCCTCCCACTTTCCCAGACATGCGCTCCCAGGCCTGAATCACCTTGACCCTCAAAACATGTTGGGTCATAGGTGAAACCCCTGGGAATGATTGTCCCAGCTGCCAAGGTCCAGAAATAAAATGTGCCATGAGTTTCTGAGTCTGTTCTTCAGACTCTGCCACAGTGACCTTTGTAACATGCAGAAATCCATAGTCATTCTTGGAACTAGTCTCAGAACCTGACGATGGTTCTGGTCCCAACTCCTTAGGCTAGAGCAGTGATGGCGAACCTTTGGAGCTCGGCATGTCAGCATTTTGAAAAACCCTAACTTAACTCTGGTGCCGTGTCACATATAGAAATTTTTTGGTATTTGTAACCATAGTAAAACAAAGACTTATGTTTTTGATATTTATTTTATATATTTAAATGCCATTTAACAAAGAAAAATCAACCAAAAAAATGAGTTCGCGTGTCACCTCTGACATGCGTGTCATAGGTTCGCCATCACTGGCCTAGAGGACAGGGTGCTCTTAGATGTGGCACCTGCTTCCACACCCAGCTTCACCTCCAGCTAAGCCCCCGCCCAGCCCAGGCTGCAGCCGGCCGAGGGATGCACTTACTTTTCCGCACACACCATGTCACTTTGGAGCCACATAAATTTGTCCACACTGACCACCCCCCCCACCCCGCCTCCCCCACTGAATGCAGTCCAGCCCATCCCTCCTCACAGCTCCTCTGACAGGGCCCCTCCCCCCATGTCTTTACACAGAAGGAACCACTCCTTGGGCCGGGCCCCCACTGCGCCCTATATTAACTCCGATCATAGCTCCCTGGGAGACGTTTCTTCTTTAACCACAAGTATCCGAGGGCATTGGTCCTGTCAGGAAAATATCTGCATTCCCAGAACCCGACTCACTGCCTGGCAACCAAATGTGTCACAAATGTTTAAGCACTGGATGAATCCGAGCCTATAATGTTACCATGACAGGAAAAGTACAGTGAAGATCAGCCTGAACCGTTCCTTCCCTCCATCCGGAAAGGGCCCTGGCTACACTAAGTACGTTTCTGTGCAGAGGAAAACCCACCGAACTGATTAAGCAGGTACCCTGGGCTGAATGTCTGTGCGCCCCCCAAATTCATATGCTGGAGTCCTAAGCCCTAATACGATGGTATCTGGAGGTGAGGCCTGTGGGGGGGGTGACGTGGTTTAGATGATGAGATTAGTGCACTTCTAAGCGAAGACAGCTCCCTTCTCCACGCACAGGCACCAAGGAGAGGCCCGTGAGCGCCTATGGGGAAGGTGGCTGTCCACCAACCAGGAAGCGGTTCTCACCTGCAGCAGGCTGTGGCACCTTGATCTTGGACCTCGAGCCTTCAGAAGGGTAATAAATGAATTTCTGCTGTTAAGCCACTCTGGTGTTTTAATACAGCAGCCCAAGCAGATGGAGATTGCAGACGATTTTTAGATGTATCGAAGGGTTTAGCCAAAATGAAGATGGCTTGGGGACACCATCTTCTGTCCAGGTGTAAGATTCCTGAGAGCAGGAAGCTCACAGATGCGTCTCACTGAAGGCAGACTGACTGAGATAGAGAGAGTACCAAGGAAGTGGCAACCAGGTCACAGGGAGTGCTCACCGGGCTGAACTGCGAAGTGAGGCATCTGCATAAGAAGCTACGGAGGGAGCATCTAATTTTGACTGCTGTGGGCAATCAACACTTCTTTATAGAATCTGAGGATTGAAAGAAAACTACTCCGCTGTCATCTGAGGTTGACCAACTCTCCCTGTTTAAGTAAAAGTAGCTGGTTTCCAATTCCACAGTAAGGCCAACGTAAGTCAAAACACCGTGAAAATGTTACCGATACCAGATCTGGCGTGTTATAAGGAACATGGGTTGTGCCATGGCTTACCTGGGGTTTCCCTGGACCCGCTGACTTCAAGAGATCTCTTGTACTCAGGGTGGCTCATTCTCCCCGGCAGCAGCGGGGCAAATACAAACCATATGATAATGGTTTACTGGGCATCAGCTGGAAAATGCATATTCTAGAAAACACATCCAAAAGCTCCCTAGATTTTTACCTCTATTTTGGTTGGCCATTTCTTATCACTAAGGAAAGGTAAATCCTGAGAATCCATTTCTGACAGCTCAATATCAAAGATGGTTTCAGGCAAAATTTAAGGCAGGAACATAATGTGTCCTCACACAGGGAAGATGGCCCACGGAAGCTCCAGGCTCTGTGTGTCTAAGTGTCTAAGGAAGGCACCCATGTAGGTCTCTGTCTCAAACCCTTTTTGCCCCCAAGACCCTTCACTGGTCTTTTGCCCACAAATGTGCTGACCTGCCCCACAGCCCCATGTCCTACAATGATCACTGGTCTAACTAGTTAAACTCACTAGTTAAAATCCTCAAATAGGTCTCCACTCGTTATATTTATCTCCTCTGTCACCAAAATCTCATCACTTCTTCCTTTAAAGTATTAGGGACAAAAACATCTAAACCTTCTCTTGGCCAAGCCTTGGAACCAGAGCACAGGTTAGAGAGTTGGCTGGCTGTTCTCCAAAATTCACACCGCCTGTCTGTGCTGGTGTCTTGCTGGGAGGGGAACCGATCCAGTCACCTCTGCCCAGTGAGAGGCCCTGCTTCTCAGCTGGGAGGGGATCAGATCCAGTCACCTCTGCCCAGCCAGAGGCTCTGCTTCTCAGCTGGGAGGTGAGCCAGATCCAGTCACCTCTGCCCAGACAGGGGCCCTGCTGCTCAGCTGCGAGGGGAAGCAATCCAGTCACCTCTGCCCAGCCAGGGGCCTTGTTGCTCAGCCAGCCTCTTGCATTACGGCCTGACCACATGAATTAGCTCCAGACCACGGAATGTGAGGAGTGCCACTGCCAGGCAGGCCCGTGGAAAACTCCCCACAAGGCTCCTCGTGCTCCTCCCTTCGCTGCTGGCAGTGATACAATCTCAGGTCTAAGGGACGGTGGTACCACCAAAGGGAAGAGGCCTGGATTCTCAATCACCACGTGAAGGAAAGTTACCCTCAGCCCAGAAACTGCCCATTGAGCCGAAGCATTAGAACACACTTTATGGTATGAAGCCACTGAAATACTGCAGTTTCCTTTTTTACAGCAAGAACACGAGAACCATGTAAGGTTCTAGTTAAAGTCACCTCCGTGGGAACGATAACAAGGGCTATGGATTTGCCTTTGATAATATGGCTTGAACCCCTGAAGTATACTATTGCCTTTTGAAAATAATAATTATACTATATATCATATTAAAAATAGCCACCATGTACTGGGCTCTCTGTGCTAGCCTGGCAGGGACCACACTGTTTTCTGTGTTTTGACTTATAAACATCCCGTCAGATACTGCTACTCTGCCTCAGTTTATAAACAAGAACTTAGGCCTGGGGAAGGTAACATGTACAAGCCTGGGTCACGGAACCAGAAAACACCACAGCCACCTCCAGCCCACACTGATTTTCTCCAGAGCTCACGTCTTAACTATTTGCTACCCTGACTTTTTTAAATCCTCACCCAAGGATTTTTTTTCCCCCACTGCTTTTCAGAGAGAGTGGAAAGGAAGGAGGGGGAGAGAGACATAGGAGAGAGAGAAACATCCATGTGAGAGAGACACATCAACTGGTTGCCTTCCACATGGCCACAACTGGGGCCGGGGATCAAACCTGCAACCCAAATACGTGTCCTTGACCGGGAATCAAATGAGGTCAACACTCTAACCCAGGGGTGAGCAAACTTTTTGACTCGAGGGCCACAATGGGTTCTTAAACTGGACCGGAGGGCCGGAACAAAAGCATGGATGGAGTGTTTGTGTGAACTAATATAAATTCAAAGTAAACATCATTACATAAAAGGGTACGGTCTTTTTTTTTTTTTTTTTTTTTTAGTTTTATTCATTTCAAATGGGCCGGATCCGGCCCGAGGGCCGTAGTTTGCCCACGGCTGCTCTAACCACTGACCACGCTCTCCAGGGCACTCCCCTGACTTAAGAAAAAAGAACAGCATATTGCCTCAAGACTCTGCATTGTTCAACATGAATGTAAATTTTTTTCTGCCCAAAACAATAAGCAGCCTGGCATGTTAGTCAGCACACTGCCCAGGTGCCTAGATCTAGCTGCAGGGGCCCCAGCCTGTGTAATGGAAAGGGCTTTCCTGCTGCTCATCTCAGCTGTCCCCGCCCCAAGGACAGCGCTCCGCCCCCCACCCCGTGAGTGCGTCGCTCACCTCACCTGGACACCTCCAGTTACACTTGTACTACCTCTGACCATGTCTTAACTCAACCACCAGTTTTTTAATCCAGATCTTGAACAGATTCCAAAATAGTTGTCTCCCCTAGAATGCGGGCTGAAGAGCCCTGAAGTACCATTTCGTCCTGCCCTCGTGTCTAGCCGCCTCTTCAAGAAAATCCAGACCACAGATCTCGTGCATCACGCCTCCAGACGGTCTTGAGAAATGAATTTGATCCCCAAATAAATCCACCGTAGTGAGTTTTTAAAAAGCGAATGATCTTTACATAAACTGCCTTGTTTACGAGCGATGGCTTTCCAAATTGCAGGCTGAGGGGATGCTCGTCAGTCAAGGAGTCTTCCTAGACAGAGTGACTTCCACGACCCCCTGCGACCGCCAGCCTCTGCCAGCTGACTACAGGAGAGCCAATTTGTGAGGCAGGGTAACCAGGGAGGGCAGAGGTCATCTCTCAGGGGGCACCGACCTCCTTACCGGAGAGATGCTGGACAGCTATTTTATGGGCCAACCTTGGCACAGAAATATAACTTTCCGAGTTAAAATGGAAGAGAAAGACAAATTAGGCACTTCCATGAGAGTCCTGATTTTTTCCCTATTGCTATGGTAACCACTACTCCATTTTAGGAGAGGAAAAAGGAAGAGTGGGCCTTAAAACGAAGCTGTAAAATTCATCAGGGATGTATCAAGAAGGACTTTAAAAGATAGTCCTTTTAATTAGCTCACGGCTAGGAATCTGTCCAAGGGAAATAGCCTGGTAGATGTGCAAACATGTACATGGAAGAGATTTTTGATAGCGCTTTATTAAACAGTGAAATTGGAAAAATCTGAATGTCCAACAACTGGAAATGAGTGATGGTGTATTCATAGGAAGGAATGCAGAGCTGGAGTTCGGATGCAGGGTCTATATCCCCGCAGGGGTGCACGCTCACCATGTACCTGCCATACTAGTATGTAAGTGGCTCCACTAAAAAAGGTTCCCAGAGAAAAATATCAAGATGTTTCTATGAAAATATTAACAGCACTATTTCCAGCGAGAGCAATTTGGAGTGGCTGCAAATGTTGGCTGTGTGCTTTTTCTTCTATGATAACTTTTCATTATCTGTGTAATTAAAAATATACGGGGAAAGATACCCATGGCTGATAGTTTTACTTTATTCAAAACTACTACTCACTTTCCTAGTGGCCCTTCCTGGTGAGAGGGATACAGTTCTTGCCTCCCTACACATCTTCCCTGGCTAACGAAATAAAGATGAAATAAGACAAGGAAGGGATGACGTGGGAGACTCCACGCAGAGATCCTGAGAGCTATCACGTGCTCACCGAGCTACGTGCCCCCTGGTCTAGATAAGCTGCTGCTTGTACCATGGAGATGAGAACAGATCTGGGCTGACTCGTTTGAGGGTGAGAGAGAAATCTTGGGTGGCCATAACCACTGGGATTTTGGAGCTGTTCGTTACCATGAACATGCTAGCTAACTGCTAGATGAACCTTTACCACCACCACCCCCTGCCAGGCCAAACTGAGAGCCTCTCAGCTAACCAGCGAATTAGTTTCATGTTCAGCAAAAACCTCCCTTAACAGTATGTAAAACTGTTACGTGGCAATTTACTGCACCTGCCTTCCGTGTTTCCTTTCTGCCTCTCCTTCCTCTGAGAGTCATGCAGATTACTTCCCTGTCTCCTGTGACTGTTTCTTAGGCCCTGCTGTTCTCACTCATGTCCAGGCCTTGTTCATTTCATGCCCACACATGGTGACCATGGTCAAGGACACCATCTCTCAATCCTCGTTATACATGTTGTGAAGCGCATCTTCCTTAAATGCTGCTTTGCAACTTACCGCCACTAGTTCAACACTCTCTGACCTTTTGCCTGAGAATTCAGGCCTCTGTTTAATGCTTCAAACTCACAGAACCCTCCTAACGTGAATGCTCCTCACCGGCCAAACTAGCGCATCCTTTGTTTCCTGTGTAGACCTCACATGTTCCCAGAATCGGGGTCCACCTGCCCAAGGTTACAGTGAGGATGTCAGTAGCCGGAAACCTCTGGAGAGAAGTGACACTGGTGGTGGAATGTAGGACTAAGTTCATGGGGGACTCTGATATACCGACATTCAGGTTGCATGGACTTGAGGTACAGGTGGCAAAGTGGATAGGGCAACCACACATGGCAATAATCTCCCCACATGGCCACCAATTCCTCCCATCCCTGCACACACACGACCGATTTCCTTTCCCTTAGGTTCTGTGATGCTTTGACCAATAGAAATGGTAGAAGTGATGTTCTGTGACTTCCAAGAGCCTAAGAGGCCTGGCAGCTGCCACCTGCTCGGAGCCCAGCCGGTGCGCCTAAGGAAGTCCAGGAGAGACCCTGCAGGATGAGGCCCTGGAGGATGGGCGCCAATCTTGGACTTCCCAGCTCCAGGCAGGTCCCAGCAGAATGCAGCCACCTGGGTGGCCCCAGCCCACAACATGTGGAGCAGAATAACTGCCCAGTTGAGCCCAATCAACCCAAATACTTGTGGAAATACAACAAACTGGAATGTTATAGCTTGGCTCAGAGCAACCAATAAGCAAGACAACAGGTAGTCTCCTTCCCTGTGCCTGAAAACAATACCACTCCAGCCCCTTAGGGGGCAGCAGTTTATGGAACCTGAGACTCAATTTTCTCGGCACA
The DNA here is from genome assembly GCF_028538775.1 of Myotis yumanensis. Classification (NCBI taxonomy): domain Eukaryota; kingdom Metazoa; phylum Chordata; class Mammalia; order Chiroptera; family Vespertilionidae; genus Myotis; species Myotis yumanensis. Next base: position 863,251 of record NW_027223772.1, read on the forward strand.
GTGGCACTAGGATGCCCTCAGGTGACCCACAGGCAGTGAATGTAGACAGTGGGATAAGGGTTGGGGGTGCACAGGAAATGGAGAGAACAAGATAAAAGAGAGCATATGGGAAGTATTGCTGATAGACTGACCTATGAAGATATACGAGATGAAAACCTAGAGGTAGTGGAAGGTCTCCGTTGGAGTTGGAGATGAGAGCCAGTACAACTGCAGTTAATACTTCTATGGTTCTCTCCGTTCCCAAGGGCTGGTAAGGACTTGAGGAGGGTGGGTGGCATCAGTAACAACTAATACTCTACTGCTACTCCCACACCCTCTTTGCTCTGGTTATCAGGGGAGAACATAAATCCCTCATAGGCAGCAGCATAGACCTACCAGCACGTGGCAGATGGCCAGCTGGTCACCAAACGCATTTCTTCTCGTTTCCGGCACGCAGTCAGACCCGGTTCCCCAGTTATGTGACCACGTTCCAGCCAACAAAATGGAGATAAAAACGATGCACCCACATCCCAGCATGCCCATTAGCAACCTCCCTGCTCTCCCACTTACATGGCGACCTTGGAAGTTGCACACTGACAATGGTGGAGCCTCAAGGACAGACCTTGGGTCTCTGGCCTACTGCTTGGAGGAGAGCCACACCCAAAAGGGTGCATCCATGTGAATGACTAAAAAACGTGACACACTGCGAATATGACCTACGTGCACTGGAATGTCCTTCAGTGCAAAGATGTCCAGCCAGGAGTGTGCAGATGCTCTGGAAAACTCAGGTAGTAATGAAAATCCTTGGCTGTTTCCAATTGTGAAGACACTTAATGGCTTAGGTTTACAAGCTAATTAAAACATCAAGTGTCTCTGCTTTGCCTGGGCTGATCTCCTAACAATCAGGAGCTCTGCATGGCTAATATGGCAAAATAACTATTACTTTAAAATATAGCTTCTTTAATCAACATCTCCCACACGAAATAATAAAAGTGATACCTGGTGATTCAAAGACCTGGAAGCACTGCTCTCATACACTCTATACACACAGTTGGTCCTGCAGTTTCTTTTCCTTAAGAAAATGGGCATCCCAACAGTGCACTATAAAAGCTGATTCGAAGATTGCTACGCTACCCACGGACATTATTTTATCCTTTTCAAAGCATCGAGAATAAATCTCGGCCACACCAAGATTGGATGACTTTGGGCACATTACTTAACCTTTCTGAACCTCAACTTCAGCAGGAGGCGTCTTCCATTTACCTGCAGTGAGTCTCGAGCCCGGAGGTCATGGGCGCCAGCTGGATGGCTTGTTCGGTCAGCCCGCTGAGCCCCGCCCCCGCTGTTTCTCATTCAGCAGGCCTGGGGTGGGACCTGCGAATGTGCGTTTCTAACAAGTGCCCGGGTGCGCTAAGGTTCCCCAGAGAAACAGAACCCATAGTGTGTGTGGCCTTACACCCCACGGGTTTATTTTAAGGAACTGGCTCAGATGGTTATGGGTCTGCAAAGTCTAACCTCTGCGGGAAGGCCAGTGGGAGTCGACGTGGCAGTCTTGAAACGGAATGCAGCCTGGAATAGAGCCCTCCCTCCCCTGGGGACCTCAAACTTTTCTCTGAAGCTCTTCAAGGGACTGGATGAGGCCCACCAAGTTATAGAGGGTAATCTACGTCACTCAAAGTCTATTGATTTAAGTGGTAACTGCATCTAAAAAACACCTCCGTGGTGACATCTAGGCTGGTGTTTGACCAAACAACTAGCCTCGCCAGGTGGACACTAACATTCACCATCACACCATGTGGTGCTAAGGGCCTGGGGCTCCTCTGAGCACTGCCCTGGCAAGGACTGCACAGAAGGGAACTGAGAAGAAGCGACATCCGATGGCTGCAATTACAACTACCTCTCCCTCCTTACAGGCCTATTTTTTAAAAAAATACACTTTTATTGATTTCAGAGAGGAAGAGAGAGGGAGAGATAGAAACATCGATGATGAGAGAGAATCACTGATTGGCTACCTCCTGCAGGCCCCACACTGGGGAACGTGCCTGCAACCCAGGCATGTGCCCTGACCCGGAATGAAACTGTGACCTCCTGGCTCATAGGTGGACGCTCAACCATTGAGTCATGTCGGCCAAGCAAGCCTTTCTATTTTTAATCAACCAGGGAAATCAGATTTTCACTCCCCAAATATTTAAGAGTGTGTCTGTGTAAAGAGAATATGTGTAAACATGTGCATCAGTGGTTGCTTCTGAAATTCAAATAAGCAATTTCTGGATTAGCCACCTGTGTATGCTAACGGAGCCCGTTCTCAATCCATAAGTATAAAAGACGAAGTTTAGTTACGGTCCCGAGATCCCCGCTCACATACAGACATGGACACGAATGCAGCGTTAGTCCGGTTCTCCATCCACCTGAGATTCCTCAAGCCTGTGTAGATCTAAATCAGTGGTTCCCAAATTTATTTGGCCTACCATCCCCTTTCCAGAAAAAATATTACTCAGCCCCTGGAAATTAATTTTTTTTAAATTTTAATAGCAGTTACTCATCGCCCCCAAATGCACCTGTGGCCATCACCGCCCCCCTGGATCGCTGCAGCGCCCACGGCAGGGGGGTGGGGTGGGGGTGGGGGCGGGTGGTATCACCCACTTTGGGAATCACTGATCTAAATTAAGAAACCCGAATTTCAAAATTAATGCTGGAATTCTGACCAGGCACTTAATCATTACATGTTACATGAACACATGAATAATTTTATGTGTTGAAAAGTTGTAAAGTGATGATAGAAATGAAATGCTAATTATTCTCTTAAGAGAGTCATTTCCTACTAGGATTAAGTTCTTGCTTTTTTGACACATTTTAAAAATCTGCACTTCACAGCAGTTAGGAAACAGCAGAACTTGGTTCTGATTTAATCAGATGAGAACGAATTCAGCTGGAGGCCAAAATCACACTTGGTGGGAGAGGTTGTGGAGCTTCACACTCCATTTTTTAAAAAACATATACATTGCTTTCACTCTTCCCTTGAACTTTCACTCTGCTTGATACTATTCCTAGATTTAATTCCTAATTCCCCAAAGGTTAGTACTATAATGTAAGACATCTTTAATAAAGAACTTTCTACAATGCTTGAATCAAATGAGCCACTTTTTAAAAACTGACTTTGGCAAGGATGACAATAACATTTATATACATAGACACAGATACATATACATACATATATTCACCAACCAAAGTCCTATCACACCAAAAATATTTGGCTATCCATTTCACCTAAATTCATCATTACTGTATTTCACAAATTATGCTCCCAACAGTTCTCTGAAATAGGTGTTCAGAAAATAAAATCAAATAGCTGCTGGGGGTGGGGAGGGGCGTGGGGCTAGGTTAAACAGGCTCTTGTATTTCTACGAAGTCTGTGGTTTTTGTTAAAACGCACATGTACGTGTATGCACACAAAGTATTCACTACTTCCCATATTTACTTGTTTGTAAACCATTTGTGTTCCCCCCTCAAAGCATCTCTCAGGACTGGGGTTCTGCTACAACACGCTAGAAAACAGCTTGAAGATGCGTTCAGGATGGATTTACGATAACCACTCCCCTCAAGCAAATGCACACAGACACGGGCTTCCTCTGTCCCCAAATGGCGCTCAGGTTCAGCAGATCAGTCCTCCCACTGAGGCAGGCAGGAAGCAGTGTAACTGACAGCTCTGCTTCTTTCCTTTCCCCCGCCTTCCAGAAACTCTCTTCCCTCCAGTAATACCTACGGTGTTTCAAACGAGTGTGGACAAACGGGGTAACAACTGCTAAGGCTCCAAGGAGAGCCCTAATGTGATGTGATAAAAGAAACCAAAACATCAATAGATGTCATTTCCAGGTTGTTCAATTTCAGATTTTTTTCTTCTTCATGCTGTTCTAGGTTTTATATGTTTCTTAAATAAGCTATCCTTTTCTAATCAGAAAACAAATCTATCACTTTAAAAGGTAGCCTAATGTATTTGCTTTTCAGGGGACCTTTCGTAATGTAAATACTTACAATGTCATCATTTCCATCTTCATGCCAATAGAATATAGACAACAGGAAAAAGGACTGAACAGTGCTAAACCTGCCTTTGTTTCCTCTGTCAAGATATATGAGCTGCCTCTCATTTACAAAGGAGAACCTTTACTTTCACGAGAAATACACAGCATACCACCAGGAAGTTGTATTTCTGCCTAACTAGAACTCAGAACAGTCACTTCTAGAATGGCTCATATGCCTGTGGTAGCTGAACAATGCACCCCCCCCCCCCCCAAAAGGATATCCATGTCTTAATCTGGAAAGCCTATAAATATTACCCTATGTCATAAAAAAAAACCCACGGTTTTTCAGAAGTGAGTAATTTAAGATCTTGAGATGGGAGGTTATCCTGGATTATCTGGGGGGCCCTAAATGTAATGCCCTATGTTCTCATGAGGGGGAAGTAGAGGGAGGTGTGACACAGAAGAGGGGGCCTGTAGCCACAGAGACAGAGGGAACGTGATGCCGCCACAAGCCAAGGATGCTGGGAGAGGCAAGGAATGGATTCTCCCCGAGAACTTCCAGAAGTGCAGGTCTGCCGATGCCTGGATTCTGGCCCTGATCACACACCTCTGTGAGAGAATACATTTCAGCTGTTTTAAACTATCAAGTTTGTGCTCATTTGTCACAGCTGTCCTAGCAAACTAATGCGACACCCCGAGTCTGAAGGAGCAAGTGCTCTCGATTTACACCGGCTGAGCAATTCCTGAAGCCAATCCCCACCTTGGGTGACTGTCCCTCGGCCTGGTGCAGGGGTAACCGGGATACTGGCTTGCAAGGTCTGGGCACACCTTTGAGTCACACACTGTTCAAGTGACTGAAGTCTAGGAGACATGAGCCCAGTCACGTGAAAACCATCTGGGGTGATGTGCATTTAACCACATTATCTCCTGAGATTTTTGGTGTATGTCTAAAATCACATCTCTGCCGAACCGGTTTGGCTCAGTGGATAGAGCGTCAGCCTGCGGACTCAAGGGTCCCAGGTTCGATTCCGGTCAAGGGCATGTACCTTGGTTGCGGGCACATCCCCGGTGGGGGGCGTGCGGGAGGCAGCTGATCAATCTCTCTCATCGATGTTTCTAACTCTCTATCCCTCTCCCTTCTTCTCTGTAAAAAATCAATAAAAATATATTTAAAAAAATAAATAAATAAAATCACATCTCTGACCAGAAAATTCTTGAAATGCGTACCTGACACAATTATATACACACCTGTATTCCCAATAGCAACCAAAAAGCCAGGCAAAACTAGAACAAAGAGTGTTTTAAATAGAAAACAGGTGAGAAAGAAACATTTCACTTACCTTAGTTATTGACTAAACTTTGAAAGACTAAAGCACACACTGCAGGAAAATCAGCAATTGGAGAGAGAATTGTTGTAAATCAAATTCCTCCCACTTAGGAGCTCCATTATCTCCCAGTAGCACCAAAATTGGAAAGAGGTTATTGCTTCTAAAGTTTTAATTTAAATGTAGGCCCTTCAACACCAAGTTCAATGATTTATCACACTGACTGAATTCTAATTCTCTTCCTCTGTTGAATCCCAGAAAGCCTTTCCTCCCAACATCAGTACCACTGAGACACATCCCCACTTACAGGAACTCCTCATCCTCCCAAAAGTAAAGTAATTCACAGGACGTTTAATTGAATGGCACAGTGTTGCTGTCAAGAGGGATGAGGCAGCGGCACCATCCAGCACAGGTATGAGGAGGCCTGGCACATTTTTTCCACATGGTCTTCTAGAATACCTGCCTTCACAAAATGATCCAGCGTTGACAGCTCAATACATCCTAAGTATAGACTCATCTGTCACTACCAGAGCACAGAGATCACCACCTCAACAACTCACCTGCTTCAGGAGGGACTTAATCTCCCTTCCTACTCCTCACTCCACACCCACTCTACTTAAAAGTGGCTGACTACAGCTCAACGGAAAGTACAGCGGACCCACGGGTCTCAAACTTCATTCATTCCAGAAGGCCGTTCGAGAAGCAATTTGTTCAAAAACGGAATTTTTTTTTCCCATTAGAAATAATGTAAATGGAATTAATCCCTTCCAGATGCCCAAATGATTCCCTGCTTTAACCTTTCTTATATACAGTCCATGTCTAATGTACTGTTTAATCTATCACCACTTTAAAAAAAAACAAAAAGGACATGAAATGTAAATGAAAATTTAACCAAAACAAATAAAATGTACAGTAAAAATGAAAATGTATGCACTAGAACGTACCTTTAATGGTGAGAGCTACAGAGGACTGAACATGGAGAGGAGGGATGGATGGATGGAAAGATGCTATTGTTGGGAAGAGGAGTTCCCTTCCATGAAAACGTCAGGTAGCTGTTCCTCGGTTCCTTCCTTTCTTTCTTCTCTTTGCTCCACCAGAACTTGCTTCAGGCTCCCTGGGCCTCTGTCTCACTAAAATCCCATCCAGCGAGTTTTGTTTTTGCCTGCGTTTAACACTTGCCTGGAGTGAAACACTGCATTGCCATTGAACAAGTTGATAACACAGTTTGCTGCTTCTTTGTCAGGGTGATATTTCTCAATAAAACTTTGTTTCTCCCCATTTGCAAGCGTCCCCTTGATTAGTGAAGTGGGAATCACCTTCCTTCCCTCCTCCTCCTCTGAAGAGCGCTCCTCAGCTGCTGTCTGTGGCTGCCCCTCAGTGGTCAGTGGTCTCCTCCTCCTCCTCATCACCCACCTCCAAGGCCATGGACTTGCCCAGACACAGTATCCTCCAGAACAGACACCGGCTCATCCTCTCAGCCCTCCAAGTCTCCTTCAGCAACAGACTCCGGCCACAGGTTCTTCCAGGCTGATGCCCTGGTTTGGGAAGACACTTCCCCGCAACCTTCATCTACCAGCCTCAAGTCAGTGAGGGCATTAAAATGTTCCTTCCAGAACTCCCCGAGGGTTAAATTACTTTCAGAGGTCACCTCTCAGACAGTGCCTCTGTGTAGAGTTTTTTTGTTTTGTTTTGTTTTTTAAATTAGAAATGACCTGCTGGTCCCTGGGCTGGATGGGAGGCACTGTGTTTGGGGGCAAGAACCTCACGGTGGTGAAGCTATGCCCCTCCACCAGCTTGGCCTCCAAGCCTGCAGGGTGGGCAGGAGCCTTGTGCATTACACGAAGTGCCCTGGGCGGGAACTGTTTCTCCCAGAGGTATTTCCTCACACTTGAAGCCACTCCATCTAAAATTGCCTGATTACCCACGGGTTGCTATTCACCCTCCACATCACGTTCCACTTGTTTTCTTTTTTTTTTCCCCAACTTGTTTTTCATGACATTATCTTCAAAACTCACAGGTTTTCAGCATGGTAGACAAATAGAGGCTTCCATTTAAAGCCCCACTCCCATTCCCACGCAACAATAAGGTCAGGCTGCCCTTCATTGGCTTGCGTCCTGGCAATGACCCCCTCCTGTGTGATGCAGGTGCTCTCTGGCATTTTCTTCCAGAAGAGGCCTGTCTCACCGCCACTGAACACTTGTTGGGGAACAAATGCCCCCGCCTCTATGCATTTTGTCACGAATTGTCAGCAGCTACTTTGTTAGAACTGGCAGCCTCCCCATGCCTCACTGCACTGGGAATACCGCTGTTTCTTAAACCCATGGAACCACCCCCTACCACCCTTAAGCGAATCACTCTCAGTACTCGTTCCAGGGGTGTTTTTCAGGTCAGCACAAAGCAGCTTCGCCTTCTCACATATCATTGCCTCCGAAATGCTGTCACCGGCTAACTACCTTTCGTTTATCCACATCAACAATTTTCCTACCTCCTCAATTGCCTGTGATTGTTGTTTCCTGAGCACTTCCACACCCTTAGCAACATCAGCACTCCTGACGGCCTCTTTATGCTTTAAAACTGTGCTGATCGTCAACTGGGCCATGCCATCCTCAGTAGCCAGATCAGACACGTGAACTCGGAGATTATTTTCTTTTAAAGCTCTATTATGGTTCTCACTTTCCTTTTCACTTTGCTGCTATCACGAAGCTACTTACTGTATTTAATAATAACCAGCAGTAACAAAAACAAAAGAAAAACCGCACAAAAAATTGACAGCACAATTTCCTGAGATGTTAACAATGCAAGGTTTAGTGATAAACTGACTCATACTCCAGCATTCTCTCCTTTGTTTCTCACCTGAAAAGTGCGTGACTGATCATACAGGTATCGGCATGAAAAGGTTGTCCGGTCGAGAACCTAGTTTTGTTTGACAACTGAGACATTTTTCCATGAACAACTTGGTCGAGACGGCTGAGAACTGAGGTCTGACTGTAAGGAGAATTCAGATCTGAATGTGGATCTATTCTAATAAACCTGATGGCAGAGACTTGCTAGCTGCTCACAGATCCTGTCCATCCTCCTCATGGAAGTCTACCTGGAATAGACTTCCCAGCTTCTCTGGCAGTGAGGGTTGAACCATGACATGGGTGTGGCCAGTCAAATGCAGGTACGGGATGTGCATGACTTCCAGGCCTGGCCCATAATCCCCCAAGGAGACCACCCTCCCTATACTTCTACACCAACCCTTAGAGCCACGTGTTGTTAAAAAAAAGCCCAGCAGAGCCATGAGGAGCAAGGAGCCTGGAGGAATCAACTAATGTCACTTCTTTCTTGAAGCAGCTAGCATCAGCTTAACTAATAGACTGCTGTTGCTTGATTTGTTCATTTATATGTTGATTCAGTTAAAACAAAAATACACTGGCTGCTCCAGGAAATGAGGAAACAAATGACTCAACCCAGAAAATTCACCATTCACATCCCACCCCATCCTCTGATCTGTATCGTTCGTGTGACTGTTCATATTTGAATAAACACACCACATTTGAATTAATAATAGAGCAGGTGCTGGCAAAGACACGTGTGCAGTGCAATTCTGGCTATTATTATAAAGTTTTATGGGAACACAGTCATGCCCTTGTTGATGTACTGCCTGTGGCTGTGCCACTACAGCAATGAAGCTGGGTCGTTGTACCAGAGACCACATAGCTTGTAGAGTCTCTAGGGTTCACTACCTGGCTCTGTACAAAGAAAAAGTTTGTTGACCCCTGACCTAGAATATAGGTTTAGTCATCCAACAGTCTTTTTGTCGTCTTTGGGAAATTAAAGTTTTGAAGAACACTTCTACTGTATTCATTTTTAAAGACTCTATCTGACCACTAATGTCAATATGCTTGTCTACCCAGCACTTGCTTTGAGGACAGGGAAGTGGGGATTGGGAGGAGCAGCTCCTCTTCACTGTATTCCTTCTGTGCATTTTAACTATTTGATCAAAAGCACACATTAACCTCAATTTCTATGTATACATGTATGCATGCACACATACTTAACTGCTTAAAAATGGTTCTAGCAACCAAATTTATGTGGATTAGAGGTTTTATTAGGGTTCACTTTATTTAACTCTGCAATTGTAACAGTAAAAAAGTCATCCAAACTAATAAAAGATGAAGATGCTAATTAAGTGTTTCTTCGCTACTCCCTAAGCCACGCCCACCAGCCAATCAGAGTGACTATATGCAAATTAACCCAACCAAGATGGCGGCCGGCAGCCACAGAGCTGGAGCAAGCAGGAGGTTTGGTTGCCCGGGCGATGGAGGAAGCCAAGCTTCCCACTAGCCCTGAGCTGGCTGTGGCCTCGGCTCATGGCAACAGAGTTTCAATTACAGAAAATAAACAAACCCCAGATACCTGCTTCCAGCCAGCCTCCACTGGGAGCTTGGGTGGCTGGGGGTTGTGGCCAGCCTGCAAAGAGCCATCAGCCACTCACCCTGGCTGGCCACACCCTCATGGGGTGAAGGTCCCCGGTGGGGGGCTTAGCCAGCCTGAAAACAGTCCTCAGCCCCTCACCCATACTGACCAGGCACCCCAGCAGGACCCCACACCATGAAGGGGCTGTGGGCAGCCTGCAAACGGCCATCAGCCCCTCACCCAGGCTGGCCAGGCACTCCTATATAATAAAAGGGTAATATGCAAATTGACTCTAACAGCAGAATGACTGGGAATGACTGGTCACGATGACACACATTGACCACCAGGGGGCAGATGCTCAATGCAGGAGCTGCCCCCTGGTGGTAAGTGTGCTCCCACAAGGGGAGCTCTGCTCAGCCACAAGCCAGGCTGACAGCTGCCAGCACAGCGGTGGTGGTGGGAGCCTCTCCCATCTCATCAGCAATGTTAAGGATGTCCGACTGCAGCTTAGGCCTGCTCCCCGCTGGCAAGTGGACATCCCCCGAGGGCTCCTGGGCTGCCAGAGGGATGTCTGACTGCCAGCTTAGGCCCAATCCCCTGGGGAATGGGCCTAAGCCAGCAGGTGGTCATCCCCTGAGGGGTCCCGGCACAGGCCAGGCTGAGGGACACCACCCCTTGAGTGCACAAATTTTTGTGCACTTAGCCTCAAGTCTTAAAATAAAAGTGGAAAACAGAAACCACTTACCTATCCAGTTTTCAAAAAAATGACCACAAAAGAGGTGTGGGTTATATAAATTGTGGTATATCTGCTCAATGGAATTCACAGTGCCTTTACAACAGTGAATTAGATGTAAATTTCCCCTTATGCAAATGGAAATATGTTCACAACCTGGTATTAAGTGAGCAAAGCTAGAGAACATACAATATGAATCTTGTTTGACAAATTGTCATTTTAGTTTGACAAATGCATTTATGTGCACATATAGGCATTGAAAAGACTGAAAGAAAATACCTCTAAATGTTAACATTTATGTTTTAAAAGAGTATAATTTCTTCCTTTTGCTTCTCTGTCCTTTTAGCAATACAAACATGATTCCTTTTCATTACTGAAGAGAATGAAAATTTTTAAAGACTATAGAGTAGAAGGGAGCACAGGAGAAGGTTCTGGAATGCTGCTCCCGATTTGGTCCAAAGTGTGACCACCACCGAACTGTGTACTGATGCGTACTTTTTAGGACCCACAGGGGTGGACAAAAGTAGGTTTCCAATTGTGAGTAGGCGAGACACAGTTTCTTCTTGCATAATTATTTATTAATTATTATGTTACTTCCATATGAACAATTGGAAACCTACTTTTGCTCTCGCCTGCATACATTAGACTTCAACAAAACATTTTTGAAATACATTAGAGCTTAAAAGAGGTACATACCATCCCACATAGAATTCCATTCACCCAGTAAACATTTATCAACTACCTCCCACAGACTGAACCCCATGCTAAGTACTAAAGTATACGCAGCATGTACACTTACAGAGCTTAGTGGAGTACCAGGCAATATAAATAAAGTCACACAAATAACTACAAACTTAAATCTCCATAAGTTGCAGGATTCAATTACAAGTTCATAAATATTTAACGAAACTAGCTCAAGCAGAAGGGAAATTCATTGGTAAGGAGGGTCCAAAGAATCACTGAAGAACAAATGAAGGGGAGAGCAGCATCGAGGCCAGTGGTTCTCCATCAGAGATGCTTCTGCCCCCCACCTCAACTCTGGGGACGTCTGGGGACATTTCTGATCGTCACAACTAAACAACTGGTGATGGCTTCAGGTGAGTAGAGGCCAGGGATGGTGCTCAGACAGCCTACAGTGCACGATAGTCCCGTCCCCACCCCCACCCCCCAAAGAATAATTTGGTCCAAAACATCCGCAGTGCCAAGGTAGAGAAACCCAGGCCTGTGTTACTGTGAGTGGTTTGCTGAGCAAAAGCAGGTCAGAATTCAGAATCTTGATCCGGCCCAGATTATTTAAATCAGAACCTACCCAAGGTCCCAACGTCAAGGTGCGAGCAGCACTATCCTCAGCTTTTGCAACACTGGAGCCAAGAACTGACTCTGCGGGCAAGTCTCCGCCCGCGATTGCGATTCCACCTCACACAGGAGTCTGGCGGCTGTGGGTTCCTGAGGCTCACACCTCACACCTCACACCTCCGTCCCTGGGAGAGGCTGGCTCTTCCTCGGGTGCTGGGCTGACCAAGTAACAGACGGCCCTTCTAGCCACATGGAAAACAACGAGACACCAGACACCACTGAGACCTGCCTGGATATGGGAACACCCACGCTGAACATTTAACTGATTTCTGAAAAAATAAGGACGCTTAGGGCAGTGGTCGGCAAACTGCGGCTCACGAGCCACATGCGGCTCTTTGGCCCCTTGAGTGTGGCCACGAAGTTTCAATCGCACTGTACATGCACGCCCGCATGTGGTATTTTGTGGAAGAGCCACACTCAAGGGGCCGCAGTTTGCCGACCACTGGCTTAGGGAGACCGTCTAAGACATTTCTCAATTGTTTACCAGGCACCTGTTCTGCTGCAGCCGCTGCCCTGGCCCTGGGAAAGCACCCACAAAATGACAACGTCCTGGCCCTGCCCCTGAGGAAGAGGAGCTATATTCTCCTGCAGCCCGACAGGGGAGCAGAGAGACGTCAGAAGACAACTGCTGAATGTGATGAAAGCTAAGAAGCGGAGGGAAGAAAAGGATCTGAAAGTAAATGATGATGTGACAAGGCCCAGGACACAAGGACAAGTATTTTAAGAAGGATTCTAACATCTGAACTGAGACCTGAAGGATAAAGAGTCAGCCAAGCACCCAGGGCAGGACGTTTTATAAAGAGGGATATCAGCCCTCCGGAGGAAGACAGCCTGGTGGGTGAAGGGTGAGGGCAGGGTTGAGGGAAGGAAGAGGGTGGAGGCCACAGGAGGAGAGACAAAGCTGAGGGTACAGAATGAGGGACACATGGGCCAGGTAGTTACATTAATTATACTGACTGACCTTCAGGGAGGGAAAGGGGGTTACACACTGAGGTAGGATCCGGGCTCTCGCTGACACGCTGTGAATCTGGGGCCCACCATGGATTTGAAGTGTGACCACCTCCAGGCTCGTGAAGATTACAAGGAATATGTGAAGGCGTCTTAGAACGGACCCACCGCCTGTTTTCATACGGCCTGTGACCTAAGAATGTTTTCTTTGTACATTCTCAAACAGTTACATTTTAAGGGATGATATAAGTCCCTGAATTATACCCTTGGTCCACAAAGCCTAAAATATTCACTGTATGGCCGTTTTCCATACAAGTTTGTCATTGAGCCAGGTCTGCATGCAGTGCGCACTCAGGAGGGGAGAGCCATCAGTACCCTCTGCCACCACATGAACCAGGGGGACCCCCGCTGTAGGACCTGAGGCCCTTCATGTAGCATCTCCCAAAAAGAACCACTCGCCTAATTTACAGGTAAAATGCAGGCAAGTACATTTCCCAGAGCAGACAATTTAACTCTAATCCTTAAACTAAATCCAGAATCGCTGTCTTTAAAACCCACGGTCTCTCAGTCTATCACGCAAACGTCACACAATCACGTCTCCTACTAATCTGTTCTCCAAGCCGGATATTTTGTTCCCTGTGTATCTGACACACAAAAACAGTTCAGATGGAACTAAATGAACTTCTAGCATGGTGCTCCTTGTACAACCAACAAAAATACAACCAACCACAAGAAACAAACAAAACAAAACAAAAAAAACAGGTGGGGGAATAAGAAGAGGAGGTAATTATTTTTAAGGATTATACTTAAACCACTTTGTTGTCCCTCTTTTTTACTTTTCTTCTTTCCCCAATGTTCTAAAATAAATGTTACTTTTGTAAGAAGGAGCAAATACTTATTTAAGTAAAGAAAGCACAGATATAACCAGCCATACCCAGACTAACTCATTGTACTTTTTAAAGACAGCACTTATTTTGACAGCCCAAAAAGGCATTTAGGAATACAATATTACAAATTCAAGATCATGTCTATGAACTTGGCTGGGAAAAAAAAAAATCCTCCGCAAAAATACAACCTACCATCTGTGCAATGTATTCAAAAGTGATTAGCACAGTGTGAAAAAAAGGGAGGCTGGGAGAGCTGATTATTTTTTTAAAGAATGCTTCCTGTTCGGTGTTCTTTTCCGAGGTCTCCAAAGGTGTAAGCCAAGGCGAAATGGAACTTCAGGTCAAGAAGAAAGAAAAGGAAGCCAGCAGCGGTGGAAGAAAACATTCACTCCTCCTTACTCCAGTGCGGCGCTGCTGGAGGAACGCCACCAGCCCCAGAGACACCAGCGGGCACCCCTGTGGGCAGCTGCCGGGGAATCCTCCCATCCCGACTTCAAAGGTGAAGCCTGGGCCCTGCGTGCACTCTCTCAGCCATCAGCGCTGTTCTGCCATTGCTCTGGCAGCAGGACTCTCCCTCGCAAGTCACTGAAAGTGACTCAGCAGAGCTTGCAGGCACGAAAGCGCCTCTCCATGACTGCGGAGAGCAAAGGGCACTGCGAGCATGCGCTGTGCGTAGGGTGCTGCCTCCTCACTGACCAGGGGCCGGGCCGCACACGCCCCCCTCACCCCCAAGCCTCCGAACAGAGAAGGCAGTAGGCTGAAACCCTCCACCAACAAAGCCACTCTAGGCTCCTGTGACCTGGAATCACGATGGCGCATTCACATTTATGTGAATAAACGCACTCTAACGAATCAAGTGAATTTCGAACAATGTCCGTTTGAGGAAATTGTGTCCCAACAATAAATGTTCAGGTGTGTTTCCCAAACGAGGAAACGGTACGTGTGTCCAATTCGCTCCTATTAGAGGATGTTTACCACACAGGAGCTGTCTCCCGGGGGCTCTGGAGGCTCACTGTTGGGGTGACCAAGAGAAAGCCCCAGGCCTGTGTGGAGGCAGGAGCTCCAGGCCCCACACAGAACCCGACCTCTCAGGGCCGGAACTGCTGAGTGCAGGCAGGAGACAATCTCTGGAGGGTTTAAACTTAAATAAGAAAAGAGCTTTGAGCTGCTGTCACAGCATCTTTGCCCCTTACCTCTGACACTTCGCTCCTCTGTGCTGGGGCAGCCAACAACCTCTAGCTGGGCTCCTGACACTGCCCGGCTGGCCCTCCCAGGACAGACCTGCGGAGGCCCACACAGCAGGCTCCTTGAACGCTGGCTTTCTTCAGGCTGCAGACAGAGAAACTCACACCTGTGACAACAGGAAACAGGATTCTTTCACGGAGTCGCAAGGGACACATTCGGGGACCCGTGCACAGGAGGACGGGGAATTCTGGTAAAGCTTATTGGAGAGAAAACAAAGGACTGCCCAGGTGCCTGATGTCCATCTGGCTGCAGGACAAGTCCAGTGTCCGGGGCCACAGCCCGCAGGTGTCTTCACGAGGCCCAGGAGGCCCAGGGCCCAGAGATGCTGTGCCGTGACCTGGGCATCCAGAGCGAGTAGCGCAGCCCAATGCCACCAGCTGGTGCTGTACGAGGCCTGTGCGGCTGCCACAGAGAGCACCAACGATCATAACGAACCCCGGGCCTCGGTTAAACTTTGATTATATCTCCTTGGGGTTTGGGAAGGAGTAAGCTTTCTTCCAAGCTAACCAAACTCTTTCCTGGCTCTCCATGGGCTTGTGCTGGGCCCTCCCCCTATCCAATCCCTTTCCTGGATCTCCTAAGGTAGTGGTCAGCAAACTCATTAGTCAACAGAGCCAAATATCAACAGTACAATGATTGAAATTTCTTTTGAGAGCCAAATTTTTTACACTTAAACTATATAGGTAGGTACATTGTTATTAACTTAATTAGGGTACTCTTAAGCCGGCCTTTGCTAAAAACGTCCTCAATCTGATTGAGGTACGTTCGCTGAGGTCGACCCCTCCCAACTCTCCCATCCACACTCGTCTTGTATACTTGTTTCGTCTATCTCCTTTCCAAAAACCGACTTCTGCGCATGAGCCATGAAGTTTCAATCACACTGTACGTGCGCGCCCGCACGTGGTATTTTGTGGAAGAGGTACACTCAAGGGGCCAAAGAGCCGCATGTGGCTCGCGAGCCGCGGTTTGCTGACTACTGTCCTAGGGTTTCATGCCCTTATCCTATCTGGTCCTTTCCATAGATCAGACTCCTCCCCTTTATGTTACCATTTTAGCCCCTATTGCACATGCCTCAGCAGAGGAATTTCCCCTATTGTTTTATTCCTCCATCCACCAGGACTCCCCCCACCACCCCATAGTCCAGGCAAAGCAGTTTACCCAACCCCCAGAAGACTGGAAAGCCATCTTCCTGCCTGCCCAGGGATTCAGTCCCTCTGGCGGAGGATGTGGCTGTCCCCTGGGGTGTCTGAAGCCGTAACTCCCAGACTTAACCAGGCTTAGGCTTAGCCAGTTCTGTTGCCTTCTCTTTTGTTAATATCTCACTAGCTGACTGCCTACTGTAACAGCCTTGCCAAGAGGCACCGACGGGTTAGATGAGATGAACTATGACAGCCTACACGGTTTCGCCGAGACCGCTGAATAAACTAGCACAGATGTTGGCAAGCTTTCTGTAACGGGCCAGATGATAAATACTTTAGGTTTTGCAGGCCACAGAGTCTCGGTTGCAACTAATCGACTCCACTGTTCTAGCGCAAATGCATCTACAGACACAACGTAAACAAATGAGCCATGAGCGTGGCTGTATTCCCATAAAACTGTGGGCACTGAAATCTGAACTTCATATCATTTTTACAGGCCACAAAATATTCTGTTTGAATTCTTTGAACCATTAAAAAAAAAAAAAAGAGCATTCTTACAGGCCATGCAAAGCCAGGGGGCTACGGATTGCCATTTCCAAATGAGGGAATGAGACAATGTCACGTGCAGCATCCTACCACAGAGGAGGCACAGCTCCGAGCCCTGCTTCGCAGGCTTGGTCATACCGGATTCACGTTGTTCCCTCCCCAAATCCAAGCCTTCAAAATATTTCTGCAGAGTCCACTTGTCTCTACCTCCCTCGTCTTTTCTCCCATCACCCTTCACTGCTCTCTGGCCAGCACCCAGAGCGAAGGGCGTCCAGAGGAAGAGGGTTTCAAGGCAGCCAGAATAAGCTCCAAACGCCTTACCAGGACTCACAGGCTCCTGCCTCTCGCCCCTACCTCATCTGTGCTCCTCTCCTTATCTCTGACCTTACGTGATAGTTAATTTTATATCAACTTGACTGGGCCACAGGGTGCTCAGACATCTGGCCAAACATTCTCTTGTGTGTCTGTGAGGATGTTTTTGGATGAGATTAACATTTGAGTCAGTAGACTGAGTAAAGCAGATTGCTCTCTGTATAACTCAGGGTTCTCAAGAGAAACAGAATTTTATTTATATATATATATATATATATATATATATACACACACACACACACACACACACACTCATACACATACATATATACATATATGTCATTTAGTTACATATATAAAGTGAAATTTATTATAAGGAATTGGCTAGTTGGAATATGAAGGCTGTGAATTCCCAAGATCTGAGTCCCAGTCCAAGGGCAGGAAAAGATCGATGTACCAGTAAGGCAGAGAGAATTTTACCTTCCTCTACTTTTTTGTTCTATTTTGTGGGTTGTCGCACTGGGGAGGGCAATTTACGTTACTCAAGCCACCAGTCCAAATGCTCATCTCTTCTGGAAATTCCACTGCAGACACACCCAGGGAGAATGTTTGGCCAGATTTCTGAGCATCCTGTGGTCCAGTCAGGTTGACACATAAAATGAACCATCACTCCCTCCCTAATGAGGGTGGGCCTCATCCAATCAGTTGAAGCCTGGAGAGAACAAGAATACTGACCCTCAGGTGAGGAGGAGGAAGCTTCCGCCTGCGTGGACCTGAAACATCGACCCTTCAGGGTCTCAAGCCTGCCAGCCTTCAACTGAAACTACACGGTCTGCTCTTCCTGGGTCTCCGGCTTGCCAACTCATCCCGCAGACCCTGGGATACGCCCACCTCCATCACCACATGACCCAACTCTTTATAAAATAAACACACACACAGGTACTGGTTGTTTCTCTGGAGAAGCCTAGTATAACAATAAACTGTCACACTTTTTCTCTCACTTTCACTTCAACAAACACAAGAATGCTTTGCTTGTTTCCTTTTCCTGGGATATTCTTTTTCACACTCTTTTACAACTTCCTTCTTACGCAAGTCTCAGCTTAAATGTCTCCTTGTCTGGTAACTTTTGAAAACGGCTTCCTCTCACCCTCTGCCAATGATTCTCCAGCTCAGTCTCTTGTTCCCTTCCAAAAAGTTACCACAACCAATAAGTGCGTCATTATTCTGATTATTTACTTATTCATACCCTATTCATTAGGGCGACACCGTATCTGTGCTCTTCAGTACCCTTGGGCCTCAGGGTAGGGCCGGGCGTAAGTTTTTAATCAATAATGTGGAATAAATTAATAACCTAGAGTTTGCGTCCCTTTGCTCTCTTCCTTGGATCTCTATCTGCTTTATTAGAAAACAATCATGTATGAACAAAAGGATCTTGGTGATGATAAAGGTCACCCCGTAAAATGGTGTTTGTTCCCTATCCCACTGTGAAGTCCTTGGCCATCTTTAATGCTGTTCTCGTTCTCTGAGCCCATTACTGAAATGGAGACTTGCTCTCACAAGAGGCTGTCTTCCTAGTTGACTGGTACTCACACTGATGATCTGTGTTAACAGTTAAGTCACCAACCCACGTCATCCATGGTAGGGATTGTCTACCATCAGGCTGCATGCACAGCTGGAGGTTCTGGTTACCTCCGGTTCCCAGCACACGGCAGATACTTAAAGGTTTGCTGAATGAAATCAACTTATCTACCATCTTCCTCATTCACCCTGTGGCTTCTCCTGAATCAGCAAGACCCAGAGGTAATAGTGTGGACCCGTGGCAGGGGAGAGAATTAATGGGCCCAAGCTTTAATGAGAGTCTTTGCTTAGAAAAGCAGGATCTGAGAGCTCATCGGCTTGATGTCATCTTTTACTAGCAGTTGTTTTTGCCCTGTCACCTCCAGCTACCTTTGGCAGGTCCCCCCCCCCCCCCCCCCCCAGCACCCTCACCCCAGTCAGGGCTTGCTTTCTAGTCCTCACACTGGCCGCCAGGAGAGCCAGACCTCCCCAGCACAGACTGCAAAGTGGAAGCAGGACGGGCATTCACTGACTTGTCTGTGGTTGGTTAGTGTGGAGCAGACCAGCTTCTCGCTCCTGTGGTCCAACTCCTGCTTCGCAAGCTGCAACAGAGAGAACATCTTTAATTCAGGCAGAACAGTGTGATCGCGGTGCACGCTACAACTTCATTGGAGATAAAATAACCTGTCGGGGCCAGTTAGTGAGTTATCTCCCTGCACCCGAACAAGGCCAGACACAGCCTGAACCTGCCAGCAAGTCCAGAACTGGGCCCTGGGAAATCTTCCTTTGCCAGAACCGCTCCATCAACAGGTAAATCAGACCCTCCCAGATCTCGGCTCCTGCGTGGGCCTGGGAGAGAATCTGCTCACCTAGTTCTCTAACGCAGCACGTGTGCCTGGAGCATGAGATGTGCTCCTCTCCTGCGCGATTTTTTTTCCAAGTAAGGAGACGCGTCCCCCCCTCCCTGCCTGCTCTGCTGAGAGGCTTAATCCTTTCACATTTCCAGTGTGAATTTCATGCTACAAGGGGCTGTGTTTTGGAAAAACGAGGCAGTTATTTTGATACCCGTCTGTCCAACTTCCTGTTCGCAGGCTATGGGAGTATCTGTGGTGATGCCTCCCCAGGATCTCTGGAAAAGATCCTCGATTTACCTGTGACTGACATCTGGGCATTTCCCCTTTGAATTTAACTTTCTTCAAAAAGCAGCACCTTGAGGTACAAACTTCAGAACAGCAACCAGAGGGAAACTCCAGGCTCTGTTCCTCCCTAGCTAGCTCCAGACCCCAAGACGTGGGCTGTTTTTCCGCCTTTGAGGTAACACTGGGTGCAGTCACACCACCACAGTACAGAAGCCAGGGATGTGGGTGCCACTCAAATGATGAAGTGCTGGCCGCAAAGCAGGAGCGGCCTCTGATTCGCCAGAAATGCGCTTTGCAGCCCTGCATTTCCACAAGGCGGTGCCATGCAGTTTGCATGGTAGTTCTTTAAATACAGTTTTTTCTTTGCCTCCAAGTATGACTTGTGAGCTACCGCTGGAAGTCAAACAGGAAGGAGGGCAGTCACTGATCATGCATCTCCTAAAGCTCTATTTCCACAATCCACAGGAAGGGCTAGAGATGGAGGCAGGTCTCAATCTGTAAAACCTCCGACATGACTTTCTAATAATAAGGAAGACCACAGGGTCAAAGCACTCCTCAGCGTCCGGCCGGTGAAGCCTTCCACGGCAGCTGAGATGAGGCTTCTAGCAGGACTTGCCCCTCTCTCGTCAAGCATGTGTGAGAAACACAGTGGTGTCAGTGTGATTCCCACTATACATTATTCCCTGACCTTACACTGTGTCTTAGGATAGGGAAGTTTAAAGTCGATGGCAACAGCAACAATAATGACAGTGTCATGGATATTCTTACTGAACACCTGCTGCATCTTGACCTTGCTCCCACAACGAAGGTCCCACTGGTCTTCCCAAGTGTTCAAGGCCACGAAAGCCCATCGATGCAACAAGAAATGTGTATCCTAACAGTCAGCACAGGTCAGCACGTCCAAGAGTGTAATTCAGTACATGGAGGACTAGACGCTTTCTCTGATCAGGAGGTGCAGAGTGAAACAAGAGTTAAAAGGGACATTTTCCTGCAGAATTCCTCTGAGCCTTTGATATTCTAACGTGTGCTCTGAATCTCCTAAAACTTACCACTGAATTCTTTTTCATGAAGTGCAACGTGTCGTGTAGGGCCAGTGTCCTGTGGAATAAACTTTTGGAATCTCCGGGATAGGCCACTTAAAAGTGTCAGAGACATGTTGCATCTTTTCTGTCACACACACACTCTTCACTGTTTCCCACTTTTCCATCAGAAGCAGACTTTGCATAGTATAGTGTGAAACACAGTATTACAACACAGAAAGGACACGGGGCAATGAACACATTTTGAAATGCTCGTGGGCATTATGATGCGTATTTTGTACTTGCTGGGTCTTGGGGCAGTTTGTTAAGGGCCTTTTCTCAAAGCCCACGGCGATGGGGTCGGGGGGGGAGGGGGCATGAATGAGCAAAGCGAGGGGCGCACAGAAGTGCGGCTGCCACATCTGTTAGCAGAACACTCGGTAAGCCTCCCCGTCACTATATATATTCAGGAATAATGACGAAGAAATGAAGCTCCGCCAGGCAAATGAAACGGAGGTGCAAATTAGAATCGCACCTCCAGGCTCATTTCGGTATCACTTCTTGTCTGGATAAACAACACTCACTCTCACTTTCCCACTCATGGCAAGTGGCCACTGTTAACACTTGCATTGGGGATCAGTCACAACAGATTACAGTGAAGTTTCACAGGGCACTGCAGGAGGCAGCCGGGCCCCAGGGGAGCACCGAGGTCCGCGAGGCCCGTTTCCAATTTTGAGATCATAACTAGCACTGGGGCTGGACGGCCCCTGTGCCTCAGCCACACGAAGTGGTTAAAATCCTAACAATCTAAGTGGCATGTTAATATTTCTGCGTATGGCAGTTTATTATTCTCTGCAGAGAGCACCAGTGGGTAACTGCTTGCAGAAAGGGTGATTTTAATCACCAATCATTTTCAAGAACACAAGAGATCCGTAGTAATCAGCTGTGAAAGCTCTATTATCGTGGGAAACTGCCTGTGTGGATTAAGAACACAAACAGATTCCGCTTCAAGTTAATTGTGTTAGATGTTAAACTTTTGGGATGCATGAGGCACACACGCACAACCACAGGAAGATGAGGAAAATACAGGCTATAGACCAGTGAAGGCAAACCTTTTGAGCTCGGCATGTCAGCATTTTGAAAAACCCTAACTTAACTCTGGTGCCATGTCACATACAGAAATTTTTTGATATTTGCAACCATAGTAAAACAAAGACTTATATTTTTGATATTTATTTTATACTAGAGGCCCGGTGCACAAAAATTTGTGCACTCGGGGGGGAGAGGGGGTGCCTCAGCCCATCCTGTGCCCTCTCGCAGTCTGGGACCCCTCAGGAGATAATGACCTGCTGGCTTAGGCCTGCTCCTGGGTGGCAGAGGGCAGGCCCAATCCCTAGGTGCAGCCCCTGGTTGGGCTCAGAGCAGGGCCTATTGGGGAGTTGGGGTGCCGCCCCCTGTCATGCACAGAGCAGGGCGGATGGGGAGGTTGTGATGCCACCCCTAGTCACGCTCAGGGTAGGGCCGATTGGGGGGTTGGGGCACCGCCCTCTGTCACACTCAAGGCAGGGTCGATAGGGAAGTTGCGGCGCCACCCCGTCACGCACAGAGCAGGGCCGATCAGGGGGTTGGGGCGCTGCCCCCTGCCATGCACAGAGCAGGGCCGATCAGGGGGTTGGGGCGCTGCCCCCTGTCACACACAGAGCAGGGACCATCGGGGGTTGGGGCTCCGTACTCTGTCACACACAGAGCAGGGCCCATCAGGGGTTTGGGGAGCTCCCCCTTGTCATGCACAGAGCAGGGTCAATCAGGGGTTTTGGGAGCTCCCCCCTGTCATGCACAGAGCAGGGCTGATCAGGGGGTTGGGGAGCTCCCCCCTGTCACACACAGAGCAGGGCCAATCAGGGGGTTGAGGAGCTCCCCCCTGTCACACACAGAGTAGGGCCAATAGGGGAGCTGGGGCACCGCCCCCTGTCACATACAGAGCAGGGCCCGTGGGGGGGGGGGGGGGTAGTTGAGGCGCCACACCCTGTCACACTCAGGGCAGGGCCGATGGGGAGGTATGGCTCTACCCCGTCTCACATAGAGCAGGGCCCGTGGGGGGGTTGGGGTGCCGCCACTGTCACACACAGAGCCGCAGGGCAATCAGGGCGTTTGGGCGTTGCCCCTTGTCACGCTGATCCCGGTGACGGGAGGCCTCGAGGCTCCGCTGATCCCGCCCAGCAGGGTCACAGATCCGGGTCCCAGACCGCAGACAGCCTCGCCTGCTGCCGCCTGCCTTCAGTATGCAAATTAGCCGCCATCTTGTTGCTTCAGGGTGGGGGTCCCCACTGGGGTGCCTGGCCAGTCTGGGTGAGGGGCTGAGGACTGTTTTCAGGCTGGCGGGCGACTGAAGCTCCAAACCTCTCCTTTTTTTCTTTTTTTTATTCTGGCATTTATTTACCTTCTATGGCTGTCACTGGAGCTGAGAGCCGGCTTTCTCTCTGAGGCTCGGCTGAAAGCAGGTTTCTGGCCTTTGTTTTCTGTATTCGAAACAATGTTGCGACTCCAGCTCTGAGATCCCGGCTGACTGACAGGAGGTTTCTGGAGTTTTGTTTATCTTCTATAAATGTTACAATGTTTCCAACTGAAGCTCAGAGGCCGGTGGGGAACGTTGGAGTCCACAGCAAGCAAGCCTCCTGTTAGCTTCCAGCTGCCTGGCTGCCGGCCGCCATCTTGGCTGACAGTTAATTTGCATAAGGATACGCTGATTAGCCAATGGGAAGGGTAGTGGTCGTACGCCAATTACCATGTTTCTCTTTTATTAGTGTAGATATTTAAATGCCATTCAACAAAGAAAAATCAACCAAAAAAATGAGTTCGCGTGTCACCTCTGACACGTGTGTCATAGGTTCGCCATCACTGCTATAGACTCTGCTCTATGAATCTGCCCATCTGATGAGGAGAGAGAAGACGGGGGGTGGGGGGTGGGGGTGGGGGTGGGGGGTTGTAACCTGGATCCTACAATGACCAGTTTGTTAGTTACCCAAGTAGGCAGAGTCC
The DNA here is from genome assembly GCF_028538775.1 of Myotis yumanensis. Classification (NCBI taxonomy): domain Eukaryota; kingdom Metazoa; phylum Chordata; class Mammalia; order Chiroptera; family Vespertilionidae; genus Myotis; species Myotis yumanensis. Next base: position 886,895 of record NW_027223772.1, read on the forward strand.
AGTTCTACTAGTGAAACATGTATGTGAACTCTGAGAAAAAGGGCTATAGAATTCATGTAATTAGTGTTTTCTGAAGAAGAAAAAGTAAAAAAAAATCTTAAGAAACCTTTAAGCATTAGCATAGCCATGTGTTAAGTATGAGGAATAAGTACTGTGAAACATCCTTTAAAGATTCAAATGGACTCAGTCACCATCAGATTTGCTACGTCTTAAGGCATATCACTGATCCGGGGCACCTCTATGAATTTCTTGTGTGATCCTGACATGGCGAGATGGGAGACGAACTGAGGTGCTTTGTAATCTGGAACCTGATTGTTTTCCCACATCTGGGGACAGGGTTCATTCTGTAATTTAGATTAAAAGGGGGGTTAATATGCTTCAGTCCTAAGTAAAACATGGGTAGGTTTACAATGGCTGCAGGTCTCCTCTCCATCAGGCTCCTACAGTAAGTTCCAGGCATCTGCCTGCTCTCCTCCACATAGAGGAAAATCATTAGAATCCACCATTCAGACGTCCTCATTCAAACACCTTGCACATCCATGACTGTAGGTGTCCTCCCTTATCCACAGGAAATCGCTGTGAAAAGCACCCGCATAACCAATATTCCCCAACTACCAGTAGTAGCACCCGGGAACTGCAGATGTCACGCTCCAACTGCCGTGAGGATCCAACTCACCCCTCGCAGAAATCTAGGTTTTATTGTGCTTATTTTACAAATGAGGAAAGGGAGTTTGAAAGGGCGAAATGAGTTGCTCCAGGTAACAGAGCCAATAAGTGACACAGTACAAACTCAGTCCTGCCCGTTGATGCCAATAAGCCTGTGCAGATCTTTCCCGAGAAACTCCTGGGTATAGTGGAGGAAAAGAAAACATGACTAAGTCAAGACGTGCCATCGATGCTGTAACCGTCAGGCTCACCACAGATTTCAGGCCAAGGGGGCAGGATGCCGAGGGTGAGACTTGGGAAGGGAGGGAAGCCCCCTTTTCTTACTGAATCCTTCTCTCCTTTCCAGACTCATCAGGGTTTGATAAGAGAAACAAGGGCATCTAAGACAAAGGGAAAATGTAGGGGAAAACACAAACACTGAAGCTCACATGTTCCTACAACAACAAACTATCCAGGTTGGCTGAGATGTAATAGGAGATGGGAAGTGTAAGGTGAGGCTGGGACAGTAGGATCGGGCCGTTGTACAAAAGAGAGATGCTTTGGAATAGTACTGGACTCTTCCACATCACCGCCAATACCACATCCATTGACAGCCATCCCTGCATTTCCTTGCAAATCTCTTCCTTCCATTTCCACAGGCAGTTTCTCTTCCTCTCACTTGGCCTAAGGCAAAAGCCACTTTCAGTCTTCTAGTCCCTGCCCATCTCTTGAGTTCTCCTTCAAATAGGGCCCAGATGCTGTCACCAGCCCTCACCTGCAAACCTGGCCTCGAGCAGAGCATTCACTGACCGCCCTAACCAGGTCCCTTGCTCCACCTCTGAACACACTTTGTACATCTGTCAACTTAGGCCTCTTCCCAGATAGCTGTCACAGCTGTGATAACATACAATTAACTCATCTCCCCCCTGCGACCCTGTGTCTCCCCACTGCTCCCCATCTCAGGGTATGAGCAATTAAATGTATGTCAAAACCAAGTTCAAAATCGCACCCTCATCTAAACTCCTCCCTTTCCTTTGCTCTGATTTTGAATATAATCTTTAAAAAGTTTCCACAGCCACTCATTTCTAATTATGCAGATTTCAGAATTGAATACCATCATCTCTCATTTGCTTTATAGCAAGATCTCGTGGATCTCCTTGCTTCCCATCTTTACTGCCTCCCTATCCTTCATCCCTATTTTCTAAATTGATAAAATTTAACTGCATCACTCCGCTGCTTAAAACTCTTCAAGGGATCCCTCTGGCCCTGGATAAAACAATCCCACTGTCCTTACTCATATTTGCTCATTTTCCACAACTCTTACCCCCACCCTGAAGAAAATACTAAAGAAAATAAATGGCATTCACATAATTTTCTCCACTCTCCCCCTCCTCCCTCCTCTCCAATAGCAACCTCAGCTGGTCCTCTGAGGGCTGGACAGACACCTGTCAGCGTGCGAGTGCAACACTGAGTTTACACAGCACACAGAGGAGAGTATGTACCATTTTTCATGAGACCACTGTATAAACTACCAACATCATTGAATGGTGCCTGAAAGCTAGACATAAGATGGGAGAAAATATGCCAGGATTCATCCCTCTACTCACTACAGTTCCTTACTTTCTTCATTTCTCACCCATTCTTCCCTGTTATCTGACAGTAAACTCTCCCAGTAAAAACAAGCTATGTGCCTTTAAGGTGTCCCTGTATCTCTAACAATGAGATGTGTATTTTAAGTGGGACACAAGCAGTTGACTTCATCCGATCAAAAAAAGTACGTCTTTAAAAGCAATGCATAAATATGTATGCTGCCTTTCAATCACTTAGCAAAAAGGTAACTCTCCATACCACATATTCCTGCTCACAAATAAACAGGCCAACACTTGCACATGTCTAATAATTCATTGTATCTTTAAATTGGACAGGAAAAGGAGACGACTTTCAGATAGATACAATTATAACCCCTCCCCAGGGAGAATGGAGAGAGAGGAAATGATGCAAAATAATGCTGATATATTTCACTGGTATTCACATTCTAGCTTGTAAACAATTTCTAATTCACTTGCCTAGACAGTTAGCCATCAGTCTGGATGTGAAGCATTTAAGCCCAAACCAGGAAACAGGAAGTATTAGTTCTGTCGCAAGTATGTTTATTTTGGTGGCTCACATCTGCAGCCTTTTTCCTTCAATGTATCCTTTCAGAGCCAAAAGGGGGAAGGGAACCAAGTTACCGGACCTAAATCCATCACAGTGATTGCAATAAGCTGAACCACCCACAGCATCCTTAGAAGGAAGTCATTAGTTTCGTGATGAAGAACTCCAACTCCTGTGGAGGCAAAGTCGAGAAGTAATTGTCTATTCCACATGCCTGACTTCAGTCAGCACACCCAAGGATGTCCAGACTGAGCTAGCTACCCTCAGTTTAGAAGCAGAACATCCAAGTGGATGTGCTGAGACTGACTTTCAAAGACATCTGGTATTCTTCTGGGAGTCTTGTGTTAATGATGAAATTACTTCCAAATAACCAGAATGGTGTGTAACAGTGGACATTGTGTAGGTGGAGGGCAAAACTACCTTTAAAAATCTAAGAATCTGCCCTGGCCGGTTTGGCTCAGTGGATAGCGTGCCGGCCTGCGGACTGAGGGGTCCCAGGTTTGATTCTGGTAAGGGGAACATGCCTGGGTTTTGGGCTCTGTCCCCAGTGGGGGGTGTGCAGGAGGCAGCCAATCATTCATTCTCTCTCATCATTGATGTTTCTCTCTCCCTTCCTCTCTGAAATCAATAAAAAAACATATATTTTTTAAAAATCTAAGAATCCAAGGGTATAACTTCACAACATCAGCTTTGATGACCTCACTGCATGAATCCAAATCCTTTGAAGGAATAATCTCCTATACTGAATTTCTGTGGTCTGGAACAAGGTCAACACTCCATGGCCTGTGGGCCAAATCTTGCCAGCCACCTCTTTTAGTCAATCAAGTTTTGTTGAGACAGAGTCATGGCCACTCATTTACATATTATCTATGACTGCTTTTGTGTTACAATGGAAGACTTGAATAGTTGTGACAGGGTTCACATGGCCTGTAAGGACATTGTTATCTGGCTCTTTAGAGAAAAAGTTTGCTGATCCCTGATCTGGGATGATGACTCATTCACCAATCTTTGCTCTACAAAACCAGGCTCTGGATCAAAATTATTTTGTCTGGATTCTATAATTCTTCACTGAAGACCCAGTATTTAAGGCTTTGGGTTGGCCCAAAGACAACACAACCCTCCACTTGGCAACTCTATAGGAACGGGTCCAGGTGGCAACCCTGCAGATCTGAACAGATGCCCATTTTTCTTCTGCCCATGAGACAGATGGTCCTGAGAGAGGGGAGGAGAATTAGTCCGTGAGAGAGAATTCTCTGTGCAGCACTAATTTTGGAAATGTAGCCCTGCTCCATCTGGCCAAAAAGGATTCCTTAGGAGAACCTTTGCCATTTGAATGTGCTCAACATTCAGGAGGGGAATCCTAAGAACCAAGGCACGAACCTCAGGTATTCGCTCTCTGTGCAAATGTCAGGAAAGCATTCCGACTCTGCCCTTGAGACAAGAAATCTCAAATAATTAAAAGGACAGAAGGTAATTCTAAGGATGAAGACCAGACTAGCTAACCACTCCGTTAGAGACTCCACTTCAAAGAACTCATTCACTGCTCTGACAATCAGCCTATCAGGTGAGAAAAGCAACACCCCGACCCTTGTGCCGCACGCAGAAGGCAGGAGGAGCAATAGTTACCGCCTCACCTGCTAGCAGCAGCCTCCACTGGACACAGTGATGCTTCGCCTGCTCTTCGACCACTCTCACTCGGCTTGGGTATTCTCACCTTGTTGTCCTAAAGCGTTTCTCTCCCTGAGAACAAACCATGTATCTGCCAACTTAATGAACTTAGATGTTTCCTCCCATTTCATTCCTAATTCAGCTCCACAGCTTGTAGTGTGAACACGGGGTCTGTTCAGTCCAGAGATAAAGAGCAGGCAAAATTAAGAACTGACAAAGAAGAAAATTCAGGAACCTTAGAAATGTGGACATGAAAGATTCTTTTCATTCGGCCTCAGCTGGCAGCTTTGAAGTCCAACAGACTTGGGTTCAAGTCTCAGTTCTATTATATACTATCTGGAGATTTCACAGGCCTCATCTGTTAAACTATATCATAACCAAGTTACCTGTGGAGTTATTGCAAAAATTGAATGAAAATACACATACATCACTCAACAGCCCCTAAGTGGTCCTTAAGGTGTACTTATCGGCCATTCCTGAGCCACATTCCTCCTAGGAGCACAGCTGCTGTTAGAATAAGAAACACAGGGGGCTGGAAGCAGTCATGAGGGGAAGATATCTTCCTTGACTTTCTTCTCAGTCATCTACTTGGAGACAAGGAAAATTCTTCGTGAAATAATGTTATTAAATTCTACATCCACTGTTCCTATTATTAAGAATACTACACCACTCCCACTCAGAGAATACCTTTGGCCCCAGACCAGCTGTGGAGTGACCTGCAGGGCCATCCAACACTGCCTCACCCAAGCTGCAGCATCCAGGGAGGAGATGCTGCCTCAAATAACAGGTCTCTGCACATGATGCTCTGCTACATCAATTAATCAAGAGATACCTGCCAGCCGGCATTATTTAGGCACCGAGCAGGTTGTTCAGAGTTCAAGGTGAGACCAACAGTAAGAGTTCAGGGAGCTTAGCTGAGGAAAGCAAAGAAAAGCCTTACCTGATTTCATGTCGCTGTTCAAAGGCCCAACACAATCATATCAGAGGCCAGAAGGAAAGGACTGCCTTCTACAGAGAAGGTAAAAGTGCTGCAACGTTAGGAAACGGTGTCACTGACCCGCTGTCATCGAGCACTTACCTTCAATTCAGCCTTACGATATTTTCTTATGAACACACTAGTTCTTAGTTTGTAAAATCTACCTCAATGTTTTTCTAAAACCGGAACACCTTCCATATGTGATCCCCAGATACATGTGCAAAACACAGGGACAGAGACAACGAACTAAAAATAAACCAAGGAGCGAGGGCCAATGTTCAAGAACACTAGGCTCAGGACAAAAGTGACAAAGGGCTTTGTAAGTGAACTCAATACTCGAAGTGTATCTGGCCGTGCCCGGGTAGCCAGGACAGACTTCAGAACACACTGCAGGGATCGAAGCGGCGTGGAGCCGCTGCTAATCTCCAAGCTCGCTCCCGGGGCAGCTCCCTAAAAGCACAGCAAGGTCATCCCACACCCTCAGCAGATGCCTCTCCTCCCAGCTCCCAGGCGCTCCCTCACATCTGAGCTCAGTTTCATCCATGTTGTGAGCTAATTACAAAGAATCCAGAAGTGTGGGGATGCACTGGGAATACTGTGGGCTGCCTGCACAAACCTTAGCACCATCTGCTGAAATAGTAAGACGCTTGTTTAAAAAGTTGGCTGCCAGAGAAGGAGGTCACAGCACTAACAGTGGGAAGTTCTCCTCAATAATTATTTTACTTCTCTTTCCTGCACACCAGCAGGGCGCTGAGCCGAAGGTGAACAGTCCAGAGATAAACGACCTGTCTGCTCACCTTCTTGTCCTGGTCCAGGCGCCAGCAGGAGAGAGCCTAGAGCCTGCTCACCAAGGGAAAACGAGATATGGTCAGCTTGCATACTTCAGTGAACCACCACTGTTATCTGGGAAAATACGGAAGAACATCATTAAAATCCCTGTCTTTTTTATAATTGGTTGCAGAGAGACATTTAACGCGCCTATGTACTTAAGGAAGACAACTCCCTCAGTAGTCTGAGGCTCATGGGATGTGGGGGCTAATGTTTCTCAAACAAGAGCAGTCGAAAACAGCCTCATGTTTGTAGACAAAGAGCAGACCAACAGTCAGAGTTCAAGGGGTTTAGCTAAGGATAGGAAAGAAGAACTTGTATGATTTAATGTCACTGGTTAAAGGCCCAACATAATCGTAGCAGAGGTCAAGATCTGAATAATGGTGGCCCTGGGGCTTCCTACTCTCTCAGCATAGGGAAGTATAGTCATTAGTTCCCTTTGAGTGATGACAATAAAAATAGTAATAGTAATAGCAGCAGCTAATCTTTTTTAATCACATACTATGTACCAGGCACTATGCTACGGGCCTCATCTGTTATGTATTAACACTCTGAGGCAGGTACTGTTATCATTTTATAGGGGAAGAAAACTGATGCTTACAGAGGGCAAGGACCCCACCCCAAAACTCACCAATGGGAAGGGGCAGCTGGCTTTAAAGCCAAGCCTTCGGAATCACGCACATTGGCTGTGCTCCAGTACCATGGACAGCACCTTGCGCAGGCCAGCTTAAACAAGTGTCACATAGGATGTTAATGGTAATGAGGAAGATAGGGATCTTCCAGGGGTTAGGCAGCCCAAGTTCAAGAGTCTTCATTCATATGCCATGACTGCTGGGACTCAGCTACTCTGCCCACCTGCTTTTCTGCCCTCTACCAACTTGCCTCCACTCTGTAGCTTTCCCTGGCTAGCCCACTGACAGACTGTCTGAATCGGGTACCACTGGTGCAAAAGCCTGGGCCACGAGGGTTGCAGACGCCATGGCCTCAGCATGAGTCATGGGAGGCAGACAACCTTGAAGGGCCGTGAGCAGGGAGGGCCTCATGCTGCTCATACAGTACAGAATGCAACTCTGCATCTGTATTGGGATCCAGCCTCACAGTTTCGGCTTTTAGAGAGGTTATTTATACCCAAAAGGGCACAGAGGATTAGTGCTCAGTCCCAACAGTCCATGCCTATTGACTGTACAGATGAACAAATATGTACATGAGGAATTTTCCTACTACTAAGTACAGAAAGTACCAACAAAGACAGGCCGGTGACTTATGAAAGGATTTCCTCCCCTTCTTCACTCCGTTTGTTTCAACGCCCTGTTTGTCCGACTTGAAACGTGCATGGGCTCTGATTTCCACTTACCGAAGGCTGGTCATTTTTCATCGTGACGTAGAGAGGTGGCTCCGAGTTTAGCTCAACCATCTGTCGTCCCTCCCCAGCCTGAGGGGCTCACGGCAGGACCGGCGAGTCGGCCAGCCCTCTCCAGCAGGCTCTCGGGGCAGGGTCACAATCACTCCTCAAGCCTGGCGGACCAGACCGGAGTGCACACCCACACACATGACTAGGCAGAGCCAGATACTCGGGTCTGATGGGTCATGATGAAAGCAAAGTCACCCTCCAGGGAGAAAAACCCCACCCCTGTGACATTCACCATCAAAGACACAGTGTTCCCACTGGACACTACCTTCAAACTCTAAAGGTCTCTCCCGCAAAGAGGCTAAAACGTTCTATGATGAGTAAGGGCTCTTTTTATGTACACACAAAAAATTTAAAGATTTAGCAAACATTAACTGCAACCTAAGAGAAAAGGTCAACAAACTTTTACAGTAAGCATGATCAATCCACTGGAAAGAAAACTTAACTTTAAAAAGGGGAGGGCAGCCCCACCAGTGTTGGCTCAGTGGTTGAGCATTAACCTATGAACCAGGAGGTCACAGCTGGATTCCCTATTGGGGCACGGGTTGGGGCCTCTGTCTCGGTGGGAGGGATGGGGGGGGCATGCAGGAAGCAGCCGATCAATGATTCTCTCTCATCGTTGATGTTTCTACCTCCCTCTCCCTCTCTGAAATCAATAAAAATATATATTAAAACATAATACAAATCAAAAGGGGAGCGCATTTAAAAACCTTTTCCCAGGAAAATTAAGCTCTGAAGACAATGGCATTAAGTAGTATTAGGTCAGGCCCCAAGTCTTTACACATTTCACCAGGTGCTCCTCCCCAGCACACAGCTTCCTACCAAAGACAGTTTTTAGGGGATCGGGGGTAGGAGGAGCCAAGGTGTCTTTCACAAGCCTTTTTATAAATTGCCACAAAATCCTGAGATCTTGCTTAGCAGTGTGCCTGGCCTCTTTTACACACACTTTCAGCAAACAGGCAGGGCAGGCCTGAGAAAGCATGCCAGGTTCGGAGTTCACAGGAGTGTTTGGCCATGGTCTCTGCTATTCACTAACCTTGTTAAATTCAGCAAGTCCTGACCTCTCCAAGTTTCAGATTCTTACCTACCCACCCACTCCACCTGCAAATGAGTTCATTAGCACCTGCCCTGTCCACTTCACAAGATTATGAGGATCCAATTAAATTACACATTTAAAATTTTTAAATCCTGAGGTAGGCATTTTCATTTTTCATGGCTGCCACAGATTCAAATCTTTTACTTAGCTCTCAACATAATAAGGCTCAACATTCAGTAGGTTGGCAGTGTTGAGAATGGGTTCTGGACTCCTCATTCAAACCCAAATTTCAGTCTCTGCTCTGCAAATAAATCTCGGGAACTGATGATGTAAGCCAGTGGTTCTCAACCTTCCTAATGCCGCGACCCTTTAATACAATTCCTCATGTTGTGGTGAGCCCCAATTTCATTGTTACAAATTGAACATAATTAAAGCATAGTGATTAATCACAAAAACAATATGTAATTATATGTGTTTTCCGATGGTCTTAGGCGACCCCTGTGAAAGGGTTGTTCGACCCCCAAAGGGGACGCAACCCACAGGTTGAGAACCGCTTATGTAAGCCTATGTCCTCAGCTGTTAAAGTAGAAGGGACAACGAATGTCACAGAGCTGTCAGATGCCCCGCAAGTGCTTGGCTAACCCTGGGGGCTCCATGAAACACTGGGTTTCTTCTTCGAAACCTATAGTCTCTTCCAAATAAAATGTCTGCAATTATCTGACTGCTCTATGATACCATAATACCTTGTCAAATAGTAAGTATATGAGGATACACATGCCACGCCCAAAATGAACACTGAACCCAACTTTTTCCTAGGACATATTTTCCAGAAAATATCCTTCCAAATTTTTTCAACCCTTATTTTATTCTAAAAGCAAAACAAACAAACAAAAAACTGGAACAAAAGAAATTTACAGAAAGTGCAGTTTTTAAAATCCTGACATCATAAGGAACTCCACCCCTTAATGGTTACTATATATATATATAGAAAGAGAGAGAGAGAGAGAGAGAGAGAGGGGAGATACATACATACTAGAGGCCCAGTGCACAAATTCGTGCACCAGTGAGGTCCCTCAGCCTGGCCTGTGGGATAGGGCCAAAACTGGCTCTCCTACATCCCCCGAGGGGTCCCAGATTGCTCGAGGGTGCAGGCCAGGCCAAGGGACCCCACTGGTGCACAATCAGGGCCGGGGAGGAACACGGGAGGTTGGCCAGCCAGGGAGGGGCCGTGGGAGGGCTCCAGAGCTTGTCTGGCCCATCTTGCTCAGTCCCAATCAGCTGGACCCCAGCAGCAAGCTCACTTACCGATCGGAGCTTCTGCCCCCTGGTAGTCAGTGCACATCATAGCGACTGGTCAACCAGTCGCCTGTGTGCCCCCAGTGGTCAGTGCACATCATAGCAAGCAGTTGAGCAGCTTTAACATGTCATTAGCATATTACACTTTGATTGGTTGAACAGATGACTGGATGACCAGACACTTAGCATATTAGGCTTTTATTATATAGGATATGAATAAGTTTGTGTAAACAAGTTAGTTGAAAACTAAGGGCAAATTAGTAATAATGCCACTTACACAAGCTTCATTTGCAAACTTCAAAAAGAAATTTGCTGAGTATCAGACCCACCAAAATTTGTTTTCTTTTATTAAGGCATCAAATACTTAAACTTTATAGGGGTAAAATCCTCTAGAAAAAAATACTTTGGGGATGTGTGTATTTTCCAGTGCCACTGCTGTTTTTAAATTTCATGATACAAACCAGAATACGCCTCAACTCAAAGAGTTTTCCTTTTGACACAAAGGCAAACATACTTACTGAAACCCATCCATATCCACCACCCTGCAGATTCAGCAGTCTTACCCAGTAGGTTCAGGACTTCCTGACCACACTAATCAGCAGGATTGTTTGCAAGCCTCAAAGGCACACTATCCACTCAATAGATAAACACAGAAATACTATATACCTTGAGGCAAAGTAGTAAGTGGACAACTTTTGCTTGCACAAAAACCACCCTAAATCATTTTTAAAAAGCACACAGACGACCACATCAGCTGCTAAGGTCTGGTCTGTGTGTCCTGTACTTGGCAAGGGGAGGGATGAGAAGTTATCACGTTCTTAGAAGAAAGTGGAATCTTAGAAAAGCTCCCCCACATTTTTTTTTTTTATGGATAAAAAGTGCAATGCCTCACCTGGTCAACCTGACAAATGGTTCATTGGAAACTGCTTTGGACGTCACTCTCCTGTTCTACTTATCTAGTAGTATACATAGTCCCTCCCTTTTCCTAGTGACCACAGAACAGATTTCCATCCACCTTACAGGGTAACTTTGCAATAAATAGAAGTGGAACAGTTGTGGACTCCCTCCCTCTTGAGCCCTTGGGAAAAGGCCCCATAGGTGGTTGCACAGGACCTTAACCTCATTGAGTCCAACTATTCAAATGACACGAAGAGTATCCCAGCACCAGCGGCCACCCAACCAATGCTGCAGGGGGTCCAGGGACAGGGCAACTTGCAACACATGTACCCCAGACCATGGAGTCAATCTCTGGGCCATGACTCTGTGCTTAACAAGCTCTCCACGTCACTCTCCAGCACGTTCAAGTTTGAGAAACATGCCTTAGAGTCCTTCTCCAAGGTGGGTGTGCATATGGATGTCAGGGAATTCTGCTAAAATGCAGAGTGTGGTTCAGTAGGTCGGTGGTGGGAGACAGTCTGCACTTCTAACAAGTTCCCAGGTGCATCAATGCTGCTGAGCCACAGACCACCCTTAGAACAGCAAGACCTTCGAGAGCAGAGTCCAACACTCCCGCTCTGTGCACTGTAATAATTTATTAGCAATCTAATTAGGGGGCCAAGATTATGTGAGATTGAAGGGAAGAGGTTGTGATGGTGTAAATGGACCACTGCCTGAAATACTGTGCATTTTATTTTAGAAAAACCCGTACCTTCCAGTTTTATGCACTTCGATTTAGACTGTGAGTGCTGCTGCAAAATGTAATTCCAGGTATCATTTCACATGATACCGCTCAGTTTCTAAATCACAGCCCGGCACCTGGAGGTCTGCGGTTCTAATCACACAGTAAGTGCTCACCACTGGTCAGTTCAATTGCTTCTCCCCTTCCTGATTTCTTCACCTGCCACACGAAGGCATTTCTACCAACTGATCCACAGGCTTATCTACTCTTTACAGGCACAATAACATGCACGACCAATAGGAAACAGTAAACACAGAAATAGCCACAACTGCTACAGAATAAGAATTTTCTATCCACAGAAAGCAGTAAGATAATTGAGCATCTTACCACCAAAAACAAACGCCCTCCTGTCTCTGAAGACAGAAACGTTAAGATACTAATTTGAACTGGGTTCCATTCAAGTTTGCAAGATTTCTGATCTCTTGGAGGTGCATGTACTACAAGACACAAGGAACCACCTGAGTTCCAGTCCCAAAGGTAGTTACCGAATACAGTAGTACCCTCCCCCTGGTCCAGAGGGGATATGTCCAAGATCCCCAGTGGATAGCACCAAACCCTATTTATACTGCATTTTTTCCTTATCTATATACCTATAATAAAGTTTAATTTGTAAGTTAGGCACAATAAGAGATTAACAACAGTGATAATAAAATAAAGCAATTGTAACAATATTTTTAATAAAAGTTACGCAAAATATGGTCTCTCTTACTTTCAAAATATCTTATTACTCACCTAAAGGAGCACTTTCTAGTTTCCAAATTGCCAGCATCACCACCACTCTTGTGCGTTAGTGTCCTTAGTAAGCAAGATAACGGTGACTTACACAAGCATTGTCATACCATGACAGCTCATCTGATGGACAAGATAGTACTAGCGACTAGTGGGTGAGGGGCGTCTACAGTGTGGAGAGGCTAGACAAAGAGACAATTCGCATCCTGGGTGGGGTGGCATGGGATTGCATCTCGCTACCCAGAACAGCAGGCAAGTTAAAAGTTATGAATTCTTTACTTCCAGAATTTTCCCTTTAATATTTTTTGAACCTCAACTAACCACAGATAACTAACTAAAAATTATGGGAAGTGAAGCTGTGGATGGGGGAACTATGGCACATCATTTATCGCTTACCTACCTGGAGATGGAGAACTCTCCTTTACATTTTAGTTAGCAGTGACGAAAGAAGCTAAGGCATTTTTGTTCCATCAGGTTCCATGGTCTCCCCAAGCCTCAGGTTTTCCCATCTGTAAAACAGGGATATTATGACCCTTCACAATTACCATGAAATTTGCAATCACCCAGGTGAAATGCCCAGCCTCACGACAGAGTCATGGTTGACATTCAACGGAAGAAAGACCTTAAGACAGTTGTATGTGATGACTCTGATAGTGAGTTAGAGATACCTGTCCAAATATACCCTACACTTCCACACTGTATGTCACTGACTGTTTCTGCGCCGCCACCCCCCGCCGAAAAAAATATTCACATGTTGAAATCTAATCCCCAGTGTGATGGTATTTGGAGGCGGAGCCGCTGGGAGGTGGTTAGGTCATGAGGGTAGACTCTCATAAATGGGGTGTGACTTTATCCAAAGAAGCCAGAGAGCAGGCTGCTACTTCTCAGGATGTGAGGCCACAATGTGAAGCCTACAGCCGGCAGCCTGGAGAGGGGCCCCACCAGAACCCCTCCGTGCTGGACCCTGACCTCGGAACTCAGCCCCAACACCAGGAGATAAATTTCTACTGTTTATCAGCCTACCAATCTACGGTCCTCTGTTCTCGCAGCCTGAACTAAGAAACTATATTTAACATCCTGATATTCTTATATGGCTCTCTTAGGACTTGGACTTGGTCAAGAAATCCCATTAGTCAAGCTATAAACTCTAAGCAGGAAATATTCTGTTACATGGAGCAAATTCAAAGAGGCCAGGTTCATTTTCTGGCTATTAACACCATTACACACCCATAAAAATGGGAAGGGTTGTGAAATCTTATATGGATAAATGTACCCCAAAACCAGGTCGCCTGGGATCCCGGAGACACAGAACCAAAGATTTCAATTTCTCTTTACAGTTCTGCCTCACACACCATTCAGACATGGGACCAGCTCACACACTGTCCAAGAGGAAAAAAACAAACAAACAACAAAAAAACATCAACTGTTCATGTCCCTATATTCACACTTAACAGACCTTCTTGCCAAACCGGTTTGGCTCAGTGGATAGAGTGTCGGCCTGCGGACTGAAGGGTCCCAGGTTCGATTCCGGTCAAGGGCATGTGCCTTGGTTGCGGGCACATCCCCAGTAGGGTGTGTGCAGGAGGCAGCTGATCGATGTTTCTCTCTCATCGATGTTTCTAACTCTCTATCCCTCTCCCTTCCTCTCTGTAAAAAATCAATAAAATATATTTAAAAAAAAAACTAAAAAAAAAACAGACCTTCTTATCCAGGGGGGGAATAAAAACAGAACGTGTGGCAAAAAGGCCCTGGAGTTTCGATCGGCACTTTCTCCTGGAGCACAGTAATTCCTTTTCCACACTTTTCCTCGCGTCATCCTTTTACAATTTAGATATGATTTCCAACCCTGACTCACCCTCAAAACAAGCAAGAGAACCGGAAATATCTGCGAAACACAGATATTAGAAACATGAATTTCCGGACAGAGAACATAAATGTAAGAATAAACGATGTCTCACACCCACCTTAATGTTGAGCAAGCAGCAGCTCCTCGAACTTCCTGCTTCCCCTTAATGTGGACAAGGATTCTGAGCACTTACGATGTATAAGACACCATGGTGGGCATGGAGGGAAAGAAGCACTGAGCTCAACCACAGAAAGACCCTACTCTAAGGGATTTCCCAGTCTAGAATGCGAGCTAAAACATGAAATGGCTTATCTACATATTGTAGATGTCACAAAAACAAACAGAACCAGCTGGAATCTTTTCCAATAGGAGATGTATCTGCAGTAATAAAACCAAACTGCCTCATTTGGGGGTAAAATCTACTATTTCCAACATGGCAGCCCACTGGTAACCATTCCGGTTGTTGGTCATGAGGACAGCAGGCCCTGAAGTCAGATGGTGCACAGCAGTCCGGCCACTCAACCATTTACTGCTTATAGTGCTTGGACAAGCTTCTTAACATCTTTAAGTCTCATTTACTCCTCTGTAAAATAGAGACCATTAGGGTACCTCTCTTGTGATGTTAAATCTGACATGCTCCATATAAACTTTTTAACATGTTCAAAATATGCAAATAAATATAATTTTTTTAGGTGAAAACTAAGGTAGGAATAGACAACTACAGGCTTCTCAGGACCTGAAGAGAACAAGAGAATGAAGGGAAAATAGGTAGAGTAGGAACACCTTGCATTCCTATATCCTCAACAGCTCAGTCCAACAGTCAGACCAGTAGGAGCCTGTTCCAGAGCCTGTCTGGGACTTGCCCTAGCGGCAGTGAACCAGAATCTAGGGATGAGCCTCAAGCATCTATATCAACAAGCTTCAAAAGGGAGTATCATGCACACCTACATTTGAGAACCCTTGTAGAGGGCAGCACATTTTATAAATAATGCAAAATCTGCTTTAGACATGATTCAGCTCATATATGATGCTTTACCTTGCGGCTAATATCATTGCCTAGTCTTCAAAAATCTCAGGATCTCTGTTCAAAATCCCATCCAGAAGTCTCCTTAACGGGGTGCTCCCCCCAGCTGCCAACTGCTGCGATGGAAAGGATAGCGTCACATGGAGGTCCCTAGCACTTCTGTTCTAATATTCTGGCCAATCTATATGAACTAGTTTACCTCAGAGTACACTGCCACATTGCTTTCAAAGATATTTATAATAAAATCTGAGTATTAAAAGCTTTGTCTAATAGACACACTTCAATTCTAGCATATGTGGTACCCTAGTGTATACTGGTTAGGTTTCCAAAAGATTTAAAAACGTAAAGCGTTGTCTCACAGAGTTTGAAAAATCAAGAAAGCCAGTCATATATTTGCCGGAAGCCGGTCCATCCTTGCTGCTTGACACAGTCGCTGCAGGAAAGAAACATCTGCACAGCATATGTTTCAAGGGACCTGGCATATATAGCATATTGTTCTTAATATGTTTGCTCTCCTTAGTGCCATGTGTTTTAACCAAGGTCACCTCTCTGAGAAAGGTTGTTTCCTCAGGTGGGGATTTTTCCCTGAGGTTAGGGAGGGGATACAACCCCTTAATTGCCAGGCGGGTAGTTAAGCTACATAATCTTTACTCCCTGGAATGGAGATAAGAAATGCCCTAACCTTTGTAATAGAAATTGACAGGATTAAAATCGGCTGGTATAAATACGGATGTAACAAGACAATAAACATCAGATCCTCATCAGATCCTCATCAGATCCTAACCAGAACCTAGCCAGAGAACATGGCAAAAGATCCTGGACAGAACCTGGCTACAGAACTTCACTGGAGAACCTAGCCAGAGAACATGGCAAAAGAACCTGGATAGAACCTGGCTAAAGAACCTGGTGACTGAACCTGGCTGGAGAACCTGGAGAACCTGGCTGGAGAACCTAGCGAGAGAACATGGCACCAGAACTTGGTTGGAGATCCTGACCAGAACTTCGCTGGAGATCCTGGAGGGAGAACCTCGCTATGCTGATCAACTGAACGCTGACCCCGTGTCATTCCTTCTTCGCCGACTCCATCAACACCTTGGGGAACCCCTGGACCTGCTGGGGCTGGACCCCAACATATTATTACACATATTTAATATTCAGAAGGGAGGAAGGAACAAAGTCTTGCACTTTGCTGAATTTTCTGTGTGTTCAAGTTATACTTTTAGAAGACTATGCTATTGCTTAAAAATAAAGTCACCAAAAAGAGAAGGATTTCACAGAAAATTTTCATTCAAGTTACTAAATTAACATTTAACTCACCAGTGTTCCTACTTCTCCATTTATATGAACATTTTTATTGGAAGGGGGTGTGATTAAAGAACTGCTCCACTTGACTAAGTAATAGATCTAAGCTTGCTGAACAAGCAGGTTGCCATCTGGTCAACCAATTGCCATGTGAAAGGCTGCTTTAAATATATCTTCATAGAAGTGTCTAAATCTAATCAAAACGTAATGAATTCTAATTAACTTATGCTAGCTAGCAGGAAACAACTTCCACTGTACATTTTGGATCCCCAAAACTCTCTAAGATTCCCAAATTATTCCTTCAAATATAGACAGAGTTCACTCTCACTCTGCTGAGTGAGCCAGATCCCACTCTACCGAGGAATCACTATAAACTGGACTTGTGCCTTAGAGCTAGCTCCAGCAGCCTTTAAAATCAAGCCAAGTTCATCTGCCTGCTTCAGCTCAATACTCCAGCAGTAAAATAAACCAAACATGTATTGTCTTATTTACCTAACTGGCTACAGTACAGAAAAGTTAAGCAGGTGGCTGGCTACTTGCCGACTCTGAGACTATCTACTCTTCTGTAATATAAGGACAAGTCCCTGCCTCACCAGGTTACTGTGAGATCCAAATAAGAAAATGTAAAA
The DNA here is from genome assembly GCF_028538775.1 of Myotis yumanensis. Taxonomy (NCBI): domain Eukaryota; kingdom Metazoa; phylum Chordata; class Mammalia; order Chiroptera; family Vespertilionidae; genus Myotis; species Myotis yumanensis. Next base: position 904,114 of record NW_027223772.1, read on the forward strand.
AAAAGCATACTGTGAATTCTGAGCAGTATGATTTTTAAATATGTGCACACCCATTCTTTTCTATCAAACCTATTTCTAAAGGCAAAAGTGCAGACACTATAAAAACAGCGAAACTATCCCTTGATTTCACCACTCTTTCTTGAGTGGCAGGCATCATACTGGAGCCACTGTAGGAAGATCCTCTCTCCTAAACATGTAAGTCAGCAGGAACAGACTGTGTCTGTGGGTCTCCTTCTCACACTTACACATGCAGATGAGCCCACAAAAGCCCCAACAAGTCAAGAGCCATACACACAAAAAGAACAAATTTCGGAGAGAAAAAAGGGTAGTGTTTTGGGATGAGCCATGTCCAGGTTTGCATGGGGAGGATTCAGAGAGAAAGGCCTGGTACAGGTTCTTTCTGCACTAAAGTGGCCACAGAAATGGGCTTCCACAAAGCAAGGTGTGTGAGCACCTCTGATGGAGGCAAGCATGCTGATGACCCCATTGAGCACTTGATCTGGCTCCGGACCACCCAACTGAATTTGCTAACGCAGAAGACTCCAGAAGCAGCACTTTAAAAACCATCCCCATACAGATTCTCAATGCGCAGGAGGCCTTTTGCGATCTCCGCTGGAGCGTACAGTATCTAACAGCTGCAACTGTGACTGTTCTAGCTAATTGCTCTCAGCAACCAAAATAAACAATCCTCCAGGAAGGAGACTGTACCCGCCAAATATTAATAAATTTTTCAACAGTCAGATAGCTCAAATCTTGGTGGAAAAGCCTTGCTACTGGTAAAGAAGTCTCAGAGAACAAACAGGGTTGAGGAAGCCGGAATGAAAGTCCTCATTTTATCAGTAAGCCCCTCATCCCATTCTGCTACCCACACCCTCACCTCCAAAAAAAATAGGAAAAAGGAAAGTGCCTCGTGTCTGGGAGAATTTAAGCAATCTGAGATATTTTAACTGATGCATAACTTTTTAACATATGGGGGAAAAGAGTCGCATTGATTGGAGCTATTTTTAAAGTGCAGCTCTACCGTAAAAATAGACATTTACTCATAAGGATGCCTGCATAGAGAACAGGCCCAATCTACGTCTCATTGTTAAGAAAGGGGCGAGGAAGGCTGGCTGCTTCCCAGGGTGCTGTTTATGGGCCGCCTGTGATGTCATGGCAGGATCCAGGTGCACTCTAACTGAGCATCTCTCAGCTCCCTCAATCCCTTTTAAAGTGCTCATCTACCATCAACGACTTCTCTGAGCCCATGCACTAAGGAGCCAGTGTTTACCCAGGCCCCGGCCAGAGAGATCACTGCAATCAGAGACCCAGGGCAAAGAGGGAAAATTACTCACTCGCCATTGGGCTGGTCATCCTCCCCTCCTCGTCTCTGTCCAGGAAGGGAGCATTTCCTTTTGCTAAAGGAAGGAAGGAGAGAAGTTGACTTATCAGTACTCTGGGCATCTACGCGTCCTCCGTTTGCAAGGACTCACAGCTTCCTGCTTCTCCTCTCCCCAGCCAGGCTCCTGCTCCGTAGTTGAAACTTGCAAACCAAACTGCCCACCTTGAGAGCGGCCAGGAAGCATGTAGGTACCTCCCCAAACTGTGATTTGAAGACATCGCCCCTAGGTTCTTGACTTCAATCTGTCTTCAGCCTTATAAAAGCCAGGAGGATGGAGGGGTAATGGAAACTCAAGCAGGGTTTCCGATTTTGATGCCTCGCTGACAAAATCTCAGCAGCAATCCCCTGCAATAAAAACCAGATAACAGACTGCTTGGGCCATGTCTTAAACCAAAATTAGAAATGCATTATTTTATGTCTGTTTAAAAAAATCTTTCCCATACACTCATGTAAATAAATCAAAAAGAGGGAAAACATCCTTCTTGGGGAAGAAAAAAAAAACCTACACATTCGAATGTTTAATCTTTATGAAGAAAAGATTAGATATGTAACCACAAACTTACAACAAAAAGCATCAGAGGCCCTGACCGGTTTTGCTCAGTGGATAGAGGGTCGGCCTGCGGACTGAGGGGTCCCAGGTTCGATTCCGGTCAAGGGCATGTACCTTGGTTGCGGGCACATCCCTGGTAGGGGGTGTGCAGGAGGCAGCTGATCGATGTTTCTCTCTCATTGATGTTTCTAACTCTCTATCCCTCTCCCTTCCTCTCTGTAAAAAATCAATAAAATATATATATTTTTTAAAAGCATCAGAGAAAATAGGTATCATTTTCAGAGGAGGACTGAATAAATTTTCACTTGTACTTGTTGTACTTAATAAATTTTCTCCAGTGACTACATTATTATTGATTGAAATTATCCACAAGGATGTAAATTATATAAAATGTGTCAAATAAAATGCTATGTGTACTTACCTCTATTCAATTTCCAGATGCCTTACCTATCCTGCCAGATTCAAGAAATCGGATCCCACAAAAGGGCACAGTTAATGTACATTAATTCAGCATTTACTTTAGTACTTTACTGACAACAAAGGACAGCGTTCCAAGAGTTGGGAGAGCTGGGGTCAAGCGCCAGGTCTCACGTTAGCAAAAGAACCTTGGAGAACCTTCACTTCTCTGGGCCTGACACCTCTGCAAAACGAGGTGCTAAACAAGACCCCGAGGTGTCTTCCAACTCAAAACCTGAATAAAAAAAGAAATGAAATCTTCAGCCCTGAAAGACAGCACAGCAACTGGCATAGAGCAGGTGCTCGATATACAGTCAGTCAGAGGACGACCAAAAGGGACGTTTTTAAAAAGACAAAGAACCGAAAACAGGGTTTCCCAACCTGAGTGCCATGGTGTGCCGCACCTTTGTCACATCTGCAGTGCAATCCAAGGACGGAGCTACCTTGCCAACCGTGTGCTTTAATCCAGAGGGCGGGTTCCCCCTGAAGTGGCTGCCGCTTCCATCCTGTGTTCGAGGAGGTGCACCGAGGGGCTGCTTGCTTCTGAAACTGGGCAGGGAGGCTTCCCGGAAGGAGTGCAGTGACAATCAGAGTTACCCCTCGGAGTGAAAAAAACAAAGCAGCCAGCCCGTTCCCTAAAGAGCTATCTAAATGGGCTGCTTTCTTTCCTACACTTCTAACCTATGTTACTTCCAAAACAAAAATAAAAAGCTATCAAGCCAAAACCTCATCTTAGAAATATCCCAGAAGCATTTGGATTTTATAATTTTCTCCTTACCTTCTACAAGGGTGATGATACTTGAGTGATATGGGTAAGAAAAAATATAAAATGTATATATCAAAACTTAAGATTGAACCAGGCATTATGGCACTAGAAATACTATAAATACTAAAAAAAAAAAAAAAAAAAAAAAAAAAAAAAAAAGGCTTTTATCATCTCAAATCATTGCGTTTGAAAGGTATATATCCTCTGGGAAATACATTGATCCAGTATGGTATTATTGGGAGATTTTGTTTTTGGTTGGTCTTTTTGAATATTCTGAACCACATGCTCTAAATAAATGTTTCCACTTCAAAAATCACATATAGATGTTTAGATATTTTGTAATTCATTATGGACTTAAATTTATGACTACTCTTGAGATTTAACTGGTCCTGGATACAAGGTTTAATGAACTCAGGTCTATATTAAATGTTGACCTGAGCTGACAAAGTCTTACCCTAGGTAACATGACTTTGACCAGTGTTCTCTTCTTGAATTCTCTCTCTCAATCTCTTCAATCCCACCTGCTCTTAATGGCCCAGTCCAACTGCTCTCATTCCTGTACCGTTTCCCAAGGAATTACTCTCCCCACCAACACACACACACACATACACACACACACAGACACACACACTTTATACACAGCCCCTTAACTTTGACTTGTATGGTTAATTGTGGGCGTGGCCAGAGAGGGGGGCACAAGATCAGCTGAGTGAGAACAGATGTGTATGTCTTCCACACACTTATGTCTGCTCTTTTAAGATACTGTACACAGCAGGGGTCCATGCTTGGTGGCTATCAGGTGTTTGTAAACATAGGAGCCATGAGTATTTCTGGGGGTTAGTATCAACTACTACCTCTTAACCTACATGGTTAGTTATTTAAACTAAAAGGAATGTTAATATTGAATGTGAGACCCCAACACTGTAACATGTCTTAATTCAAAGTCGAATAAAGTCAGTCAGCATACTTTTAACATTCAGGGTATCTTACCATATTAGTACTTTGCAAATTATTACTCCATATCTATAATAATAAAAATGTAATATGCAAATCGACCGAACAACCGAACAGCAGAACGACTGTCTGGATGACCGTCCAGAAGACCTCGCTATGACACACACTGGCGCCAGGCCAGCGAGGCTGATGCGGTGCGATTGGTCGGGGGCTGCCATCGCCCCATGATCACCCCTGGAAAGGGAGGTCCAGGCCACCCTCTGCAGGGCGATCGATGGGGAATGGGGCACTCCATGATTTATTGCCCCAAAGGGGGAGGCCCAGGCTACCCAACCGGTGGCGCTGTGGCGGGTGGGCAGGGCCTCCCTCTGCACAGCGATTGATCGTGGAGTCCCGGCCAGGTAGCCTGGGCCTCCCTCTTCGAGGCGATCGATATTTTCATATATATTTTACTAATTTTCTTTCATCTCTGACACTTCTATTATAGAAAAAGTGCAAATAGCAATATTAAAATATTTCCTCTAATTAATTCCCTTTCAATGTGCACAAATTTGTGCACTGGGCCACTAGTATTATATGTTTAGAGAAAGCAAGAACATCCAAATGCCTCCATCAACCCAACTATCCAGGTAATGTCTTAAGGTTATGTAACTTTTATTTTGTCTCAGAAAGGGTTTAGACAACTGAATGAATATAAGAGCATCTTCAGATTCACTAAGCTGAAGGATACTAATGTCAGACTATATACAAATGAGCTAATCATCAACCCAAATAAGGAAAAGCAGCTTCTGTAAGAAGGGCAGAGCAGGCTCAGTTTTGCAAGTTGTAACTGGATTTATTTCTAAAAACTACAGCAAGTTAGCCTGACGCCTGCTCCTGGGCTCTCCTGGCATGAGGACAGTACAGCCTGGCCTGGCGGCTTGTCTGTCCTCCCTCCAGGATGACAGTTTCCAAGAAGATTAAGAGCCACATTTTGCTCATTTTCATAGACCTAGGGCACTGCACAGTACAGGAATAACCAGTCAGCCTGTGCTGCACAACCACAAAATACCTTTTCCAAGAAGTCTGGTTTATTTCTATGAACCAGAATTCTGGAAAGCTTAATACAGGCTTCCTGTGTTAATGATGTAGATGTTTTAATCCTTTAAATTTGAAGGTCATTGAGCCAACTTTGGCGAATTTTCAGAGAAAGAGTACAAAGAATAGAAAATAAAAATATAAACCATTTGTTGCAATAACTGAAGCTATAAATGTTCTTTAAACAACAATAAATTCTGTCACAATTTCAGCGATATTTCTGTTTTCTTCACTGTTTGAGGTTCCGAAATGGAGGCATGGGCATAAAGGATCAAAACCGCTGCCTCCATTTTTTGTATCTTCTACACAATGAAAGATATACGCATGTTGTTCTACAACACTGTTAAAGTTTCAACATACTTATTGTTAAAATACATGCATTTTCTTATTTCTGGGTAACACTTTGAACAGGAAGTTACAAGTTTCCATTACATTTTTTGATCCTCATTATAAAGTAATGGTAGGATTCTTGCAATCTGTTTATCTAAAAAATAAAAACACACAAAAAAACAACACAGGAATGTTAAATTGCTAAAACTTTTTCTCAAATAATATTAAAATAATGTCAAATGATGTTAAGATTAAAAAATTTACGCTGGCTACTCCAACACTGAAGGGTGACACCCTAGTCAGAGGTCGGCAAACTCATTAGTCAGCAGAGCCAAATAGCAACAGTACGACGATTGAAATTTCTTTTGAGAGCCAAATTTTTTACACTTAAACTATATAGGTAGGTACACTGTTACTAACTTAATTAGGGTACTCCTAAGGCTTAGGAAGAGCCACATTCAAGGGGCTAAAGAGCCGCATGTGGCTCGAGAGCCGCAGTTTGCCGGCCACGGCCCTAGGTGATTTATTTCCAAGCATTAGGTGAGAAAGGATTCTAAGGAAAACACATTTCTCAAGTCGAGCAGTTTCCCAAACCACCTTTCCTTGGGATGTTTTCACTATCTGCTCAAATACGAGCACTGCTGGCATGCAAGCGAGTCAAATACTGATAAGCATGTCAGAGGAGAGAGGTGAGGGAGGACGTTCTAACACCACAAAGTTAGAGTAGAGATTCATATAATAAAAAAGGGAGTGTGGAGATCTGTGATTAATTGCACCTTGGAAGAAAAGGAATCGTCTTGTCTCTCAGATACGCTCTTGACTGCTAAGTTGTGAATTCAGGACAATTACTTTTTAGAATGGCTTTTTACCAAAAAACCTGACAGATGCAAGTTAATGAAAGGAAGTTATTTAGTAGACTTCCTAAAAAAAAAAAAAAGAAAAAAGAAAAAAAAGAAAAGAAAAAAGAGCGTCAATATTATATATTAAATTTTCTGACGTTCTATTGAAGTAGAATCTTTGCATAAAAGATCAGCAAGAAATATTCTTCTCCCTCCGCGGGCATGCTAGGGATGTTGCAAGAATGGAATATGTTTGTAAAACATGGGATGAGCAGAGCTCGTGCTCTGTACCCATGCACTACTCACATAGACCCTAACTTAATGAAAACCAAGTTTCTGGTTTTAGAGAAGAGTCTCTTGGACAACAAACACAAACTTCATCCACCAACAGTTAGTCCTACAGGTGAGCCAAATCTCGCCAGGGAAAGCAGAGTACGTCACCTTCCTGCCATCTGGTTTTTCTTTTGCTCAAAGAAATGTGTGAGAACCACTCCCATTTGTAAAAAAAAAAAAAAAAAAAAAAGTGATGGTTATTACATCAAAGCTATAGAATGATGTCAGCATCCAATTACCCAAACTTTACAACTAGCCGATGAAAGCACGTATTCCTATAAAAATTATTCACCAAGTAATATTTGAAAGCTACCTAATCAGAAGGTGTCATTCAAAAAAAATGTTTTTGCACATTCTACTTTAATTAGCATGCCTTTAGGAATTCTTACCTTCGACAACTCTGCTTCCAACTAATGGCTTGGAGGGAACCTCTTTTAATTCGATAGAGCAAGTTGATTAGACTGAGCACAGAGCCCCCAAAATGTGTATAAAGACCTACTCACCACACTGTTCTTTCCCTTCAACTTTGTTTATTGATGTACTGAACATGAAAAAGTACAAAGAATCCAAACACAAAAGAAAACATGTACAGCCTCTTAAATACTCAACAGAATATATTTTCTATTCCAACAGATGTGAATTAAGTCATACTGTACAACTTCAAATAAATACCAGCCTTACATTTTATTAAGTGCTCTGATAAACACTGTAAAGTGAAGCACAATTTGCATGCCCTCTCATCAATGCCTCGGTTTGCTACAGTAGTATAGGAAAGAAGCATGTAGATGCTGTTTTCCCGCCAGGGAAACCTTATTCTTTTTTTTTAAGTATATACATGTATTTTGTTTTTTAGTTTTTTAGCTTTTTTTTTTTTTAAACGCAGAAGGTTAACTCTGACAATCTAAATGCACCTAAGGATATGAGAAAGTGCTAAGCCAATTGATCTCGGAATAGCATTGAGTGGGTCAGCATGAAAACTCGCTTTATTCACTTTAGCACGCGCCTCACAGTATATGTACTGTACTATACTGAAAATTTTTATAACTACAATTTTAAATAATAAAAAATAAAACTCAACGCAACCGCAAAGATAATGTACAACTATGTTATGCATAGCACATTGCCTGTTCTAAGGGGAAGCATGTGAGCATCTCAGTTTATACAAAAAGCAGGACGTAACTATATAGTTCTCAGTGCATCCTGATGAAGGCGTCTTTGCCTTCAGCTTTTTTGAAAATTTATTATACGCTAGATGCTAATCAGAAAATATTTTGTATTTGTTAAAATTTCTTTCATACATGGTAAAGACTTATTTTATTATTTCCCCAAATAGTGGTTTAAGCATCATACAAAGTTAAATTTCAATAGCATACAGATATTTATGATTTTTTTTGTATGAAAAATGTAAGGAAATTTGTTCAAAACCTATGGTTATACTCATTTTCTTTTTACCACAAACATATTTATAAACGAAAAGGTAGCATCACCATAAACAGCTGAAGCTAGACTATCTACAGACGAAATTAGCAACAAATCTGATGCACTGTAAATTCAAGTCCTCAGGACAACAAAAGTGATTAAGCAAGACCTCAAGTAACAATGTTAATGCCATTTACAAAGGAAAAAAAACGGATACAAAAACATTCAAAACCTGAACATCACTTGGCATGTAAGGGGGAAAAGAAAATCAAATTAGCTGAAAGGGTCATAAACACAAGGTCTTATTTACATTACACAAAGCTCAGGTGTTAGCCTTGAACAGAACTTTCAAAATACCTTCAAATATATCCAACTCAGGTCACTTTTGCCGACTTGCTGCAGTACAAATCATGTGCAACTTCTTTTTTCCTTAAGACAAAACAATTCTTCAAACAATACTGCAAGTACATCACTAAACACCATGAGCTCTATCTGAAGGGATTTCTTTAGGAAGAACAGATTTTTTCCCCCATCTCTTGGTAATTTAAATTTCTTGCCTGCTCTTATATATTCTTTTGTAAATTTTTTTTTATTTGTTTCAAAATCACAAATCAATGTGAGCCACCTATCACATAATAACCAGGATGACCAGACACTCCACTGGTGATTACAAAAACGAAACCAGCAGCCTTTGTTTCCCCCCATCGATTCTACTCCTTTCATACAAAGATCTCAAAAGTATTTTTCTACATCATAAATCTTTCTAAATTTTCCAACCACTGCAAATTTCCTGGTAAATTTTAAAAGCTCACTAGGTGTCATATGAAGAGATTTCTCAAAGTATTCAAGTCAAAATATTTGTTCCAGGACCAGTAAAAAGTTTCTCCAAATTTTCTTTTTTATAAAAATAGATGCTTTTTTTAAACCCACATCAAAGAGGCTCTTATCTCTTTGGCAAGGTACTGCTTTACGAAAAGTTCTCCAGTATTCTTACAATAAGCGTTTATAATGTAGCCCCCCCCCTGCCCCAACCCAAATCATAATTATAAAATAAATACTGTTTGTAACTTCATAAATAAAAATGTAAACTTCAAAATACTTTTCTTAGACGTAACAGCGATGCTTCAAATGTAAACAAAACACAAAGCTAATCAGAAAAAGGAAAAAAAAGGGGGGGAAAAAAAAGACACAACCAACTGAGGAATTACAACACAAAGCCTCAAGGTTTACTCACAGGTTCAAGGCAGTTATGTAAAAAGAAAAGAAATGTCATCCCTTAGCTGAAACACTTTAAAAGGTCCACCTTCTTCAAAGAAGGCAATAGAATGCAATGTGACAGGTAAAAACCCTGTACCTCTTGTCCATATTCAAACATAAAAGATATTTAAGAAGTTTTAATTCAAATACTAGCAATAAAAAATCTCACATATTTCTTAGGATGCTAAGTAGTCGTTTTTTATCCCCATCTCAACACTGACTTACAAAGACATTTACTAATGTAGAAAGTTTCTCTTAACTTGCCTTTGTTGGGTAGTTTTCATATAGAAATGGACTGAGGACAAGAGCGCATTAGGCTTTGTGCGTTTTGTTGGTCTTAAAGGAGACCTGCAGTACTCTGTCCCCCAGACGGTATCCATTGAGGCTCGCTATGGCCATGGCGGCCTCGTCATAGTTTGTCATAGTCACAAATCCAAAACCTTTGCATTTGTTGGTGTTAAAGTCACGGATGACCTTCACGTTGGTGACAGCTCCGAAAGGCCCAAACATTTGCCACAGGATACTCTCATCTGCGTCAGGAGCCAGGTTGTACACAAAAATACACCACCCTGTTCCTGGGTGCCCAGGGATATTAATTCCAGCCAAACTGGTCATTCCGTCAATGGTCATTGGAGAAAACCTACTAAACAAAATAGGAAACACGAACACACACACACATACACACACACAACAGAAACAGGCTGGTTACAGCAATGGACTGACTTCTTTTCCCTTTCCCATCCCAGAACTTTAGTAACTCCCCTCCCCCCACAGATGCATACAACTACTTGATGTTTCAACCAAAGTCTGTGTGTGGCTTGCAGCGACATGCTATACTATCGAGGTATGAATAAGTTATGAAATGGCCATTATGTGCTGTATTGAATAGTACTGTCCACAATAGCAAAAAAATATATATATTGAGAACGGGCTTCAGGAATTTAAGCAGGGCTGGGGGAGGGGCGCAACACATATGTAAACATGCTATAACTTCGAAATGCAATATAAAATAAATAATGGGTTTTTAAAGACCGGGTGGCATTGGCATCCAGTGATACAAAGATGTCCCTTGAGTCAACCGTGCTTCAAAAGGCAGCTTTTCATTAGGTTTGTACATGCAAAAGAAAACCCAACACAAACTTATAAGAGAGTCACTCCCCAAATCAAAGAAACTAATCACTCAGGGAAGGGATTATGAGCATCATGAACCTCTATCATTACCTCTTCACTCCATAAGCCATATTGAGCAGATTGTCCAACCTGCAAAACACACATTTAGCAAATTTCAGTTTTTAATTGTTCCCCTTGATGTCCAAGAAAGCCGGGCTTGTTACTGCCATCTTCCAAGGGGATATTTGTATATTAATTGTATGGGACATCAAAAATTGGGGTTTTTCACAGAGAATGGGTACCCACTGCCGTAAGACACTAGCTCTTCTGATGGATGTAGTGTATCTCTACAAGGGCCAGTGCAACACACAGAAAACACTGGTGGTCACCTGAGGACGCCCTTCAGAGAGGCAGTGTGGAGGCCCTGGAATAGCTAACACTTGGGTTCTCACCTTCTGCCAGGAGGTTCTAAGTGCTCCACATGCACCTACATGTACTTAACACTACTTTCAATTCTCACAGTTCTATTGTGTATGCCGAGACGCACATACAAGTTTAAGTGACTTGTCCAGGAGCACAGGACTAGTAAGTGGTGGCACTGATATTCAAACTGCAGGTTACGGAAGTCCATAAATTTCCCTTCAACCTCCCAACTTTGAAGGACTTTCATTTCTTAGAATCAAAGTGTGTTATAACAGGTAGAAAGAACCTTCTTTATACACAACCTCCGCTAAACCTCCCATTTCTCCTTGTGCTCAGCTGAGAACCAGAGGAAGAGGGAGCTATGCAGGGAGGAGTTCAGGCCCAGAGCTTGAGGCTTATTTTGCTATAAGGAGTGTAACCCTGCTCCAGGTGTAAGCAGACAGGTATAAACCAACCAATCAACCTGAATGTCTCTTAAACGTTTTAAAAATAAAGTATTTGGGGTGAGTAGGTACTCTAATTTAAAACTCTCCACATCCTTTTCCTATTTCAAAAGTTAAATGGGTTGTATAGAACTTGATTTAGCAGCTGCAAAGAGTTCCAATGTCCACAATGCATACCAATTAATTACACGTGTTCAGGGGAGGTGGGCACAACTTAATGCACTGCCCATATGACCACCTTTAATGGCCACTATGCTGGGCACTCTCCAAACAAGACCTGGTCCGGGGAACAATTTTTCTCTCAAGTTTGAAATTCAATGTTTTACCCTTATAGTCTAACAACCTTCAGCTTCAAGTGAAGCTCAAACTCACTTGAGAAAATTCCTAGTGTTATAAAAGCCAAAGAAACAAAAAACCAAAACACATCTCTTTCTGGTCTTTCAGAATTAGAAAAAGAATCTCACACATTCCTCTTCCCTATCACCCCTGGGCATTTGTGTGCTTTAAAATGCAAATAAAGAAATGGACTGCTGTAATGCAAAGTATAAGGAGACAGAACAAATCAGAGAGACAAAGGATGTGTGTGTGTGTGTGTGTGTGTGTGTGTCTTGTCCCACCACCCTCTCAGGACCAGGGACAGTTCATCCTCACTGTGCCACTGATGGGGAGCACGGACCTGGATCCTGCAGGTTTAACTGAATAGAAACGATGAGGTTACCAACATTATCCTTAACTGCTTAATCCAGAATAAAAGCCATCAGGAGAGCTGGCTGGGAAGCACGTGTGACACACACAGAGAAAGCACATGTGTGGAGAGACTGCACAGGCGGGAGGACTTTGTTTCTGCAGAGGTGATGACTATAGTCAAAGGTGCCATGTCTTGTCCTGACCAGTTTGGCTCAGTGGATAGAGCGTCGGCCTGCGGACCGGAGGGTCCCAGGTTCGATTCTGGTCAAGGGCATGTACCTTGGTTGTGGGCACATCCCCAGTAAGAGGTGTGCAGGAGGCAGCTGATGATGTTTCTCTCTCATCGATGTTTCCAACTCTCTATCCCTCTCCCTTCCTCTCTGTAAAAAATCAATCAAATATATTTTTAAAAAAAAGATGCCATGTCTTTATACTCCAAAATAAAGGCCACAAATACCAGAAATAAAGATGCGCACAAATCCCATCACCAAACATAAAGTAACAAAATACAGGTAATTTCATAAAATTGCTGGAATGATCAATACAGCATGCAGCTGGCGTGTGATACCTGTAGAACAGAATAGCATACTGAGATACTGAGGCCTCCTTCCCAAGTGTGGAAGGTCCAGAGGCAGAGGGTATTAATTCACTCAAACTAGCTACATCATCTGTGCCCACTGACTGGGCCCAGGCAGGAACTGTTACACTCTGCCAGCAGCAGCTTAGACACCAACCAAAGTACAGAGGCAGACTCCTGAGCAAGCTCTCACTATTTTTAAGACAGGGTGGAAACCCAAGTGAATGACAATGCGTTAAGGGAGAGAGAATTCATTCCCCAATCTCCACCCCAGGAATCTCCAGGGAGGAGGGAGGAATAGGGCTTTTAGACTAGGATCTCTGAGGACCCCCTCAGTGGGTCTCACATTTGTCCAACCTGTGAAATCCTTTGTGATACCAGGACCCTCGCTGATTTCTTTCTTTTTTGTCTTTTTTTTATCCTCACTCGAGGATATTTTTCCATTGATTTTTAGAGAGTGGAATGAAGGGAGAGAGACAAAGAGAGAGAAACATGGATGTGAGAGAGACCCATCAATTGGTTGCCTCCAACACACGCCCTGACCAGGGCTGGGGATGGACCTGCAATCCAGGTACACTGCCCTTGACTGGAGTCAAACCCGGGACCCTTCAATCTGTGGGCTGATGCTCTACCCACTGAGCAAAACTGGCTAGGGCTCTCACTGATTTCTTTACTCAGTGCCCATTTTAGGAGAAATTTAGTTCCTTGGAACTTAAACCAATTTATCTGCCTCTCCCTCTCCTTCTCCCCTCCCCTCTCCCACATCAACAAGGTGTGCAGGGAGGAGCACTGGACTTAAGAAACAGGACCTAGGTCAGTGATGGCGAACCTTTTGAGCTCGGCGTGTCAGCATTTTGAAAAACCCTAACTCAACTCTGGTGCCGTGTCACATATAGAAATTTTTTTATATTTGCAACCATAGTAAAACAAAGATTTATAGTTTTGATATTTATTTTATATACTTAAATGCCATTTAACAAAGAAAAATCAACCAAAAAAATGAGTTCGCGTGTGACCTCTGTCACGCGTGTCATTGGTTCGCCATCACTGACCTAGGTGATGCCGAGAACTCCTACCTGGGAGCAGGTGGGCCTAGCAGGTCTCTCTTCTCTCTCAATAACAAACACCCATGTTTCTCATGAGAGCTGGGAGAAGGCAGGGGGGCGGTTCCACATGGGTACCACACACCCCCAAGTCCTGCAGCAGCCGGCAAACTATAAACTAGACAGTTGTAAGTGATCATGGCACAGGCCACATCATGTTCTCTTATAATGGCCTTGTTTACAGTTAGCTAAGACACAAGGACACCCCTCCCCCTCACTCTCCAGATTACACATCTTCTCCGGGAGGTCATTTAAAAATGGAAGCCGCCGAAACCAGTTTGGCTCAGTGGATAGAGCGTCGGCCTGCGGACTGAAAGGTCCCAGGTTCGATTCCGGTCAAGGGCATGTACCTGGGTTGCGGGCACATCCCCAGTAGGAGATGTGCAGGGGGCAGCTGATCAATGTTTCTCTCTCATCGATGTTTCTAACTCTCTATCTCTCTCCCTTCCTCTCTGTAAAAAATCAATAAAATATATTTAAAAAAAAAAATGGAAGCCCATGTTTAGGGGAGACCAAGTTAGTAAGTAGCCTCCAGAATGATCCAGGGGGTATGTGGGATGATATAGTGCAGTGTGGCAAGTTAATACTCAAGCATCTATCAAGTATGTATTTTTAAACTTTAAAAAATGTATCCTTCACTCACATTTAATCAGTGCACTGCACCCAGTACCCTCACCTATTGCCCGTGCATCACGTATTTTCCTGAGGACGGAGCTGTCCTCAGAGGGACAGGGCCACTCTCTCTCACCTGCCCTTCAGACTGGATACAGTTCACTTTACAAATAACTCATGAAGTGGATTTGGAGGGTTAGATATGTAAACCTAGCTTTAACGAAAATAATCCTCAAAGAATAGGTAGCTTCAAAAAGATTCCTGCGAAAACCACCATCATCATCATGATCAGAGTGAGGGTGACAACAGTAAGGGACACCCACGTCATAAGGAAGGAAAGGGAGGGCTGGTTATGTCTTCTACTCCGCGTACCAACTGCGTCGGGAGGTCAGACACAAGACAATCCATGTCGCACCTGAAGTCAGACCAGAAGTTTGAAATTATGAAGATAATTTTGTGATTCTTGCTTTAAAAAGGTATATATTATCCATTAAGATATTGGTAAATGAAATAGAAAGCCAGTCGGCATAATTAGCAAGACACTTGATATGTTTATTTCATCTTCGGCCTATCTTAATCTTCTATGTCTGATCAGGGTTTCTGAGTGAATGAATGCAATGGCACAAGCCCAGGTGCCTACAGTTTATGGAAAAATATATACTGTGGACACAAGTACAAACACTTTTCTATTAATAAGAATACAACTCAGCCTATAACTAGGTTATACTTCGAATAGAACCAAATATTAGGGAGAGCATTCCCATTTCCAAGCTAGGTGTTGATAAGTAAAGAATGAAATGAAGGTACCTGCCTAGCTTCCAATAAATTTAGCTACCACACTATGGGAGTAAACCTAGGGCACACTATGACCCACATGCAAGTAAAAGAGAAAATTTGAAGTTGACTCAAGTAAGAATATAAAGCGAGATTGCTTCCAATGGATAAAAAAATAAAGCTCTGGACCCTAAAAATATCGGTTCTCAAAAGTGCTCCAAAGCACTGACCGAGATCTGCTTTGATGTCAAACCACAAGATTACCAACTTACCCCCTTATCCAATTAGGGGGTATCATCTGTTCTCTAAGAGAGAAAATAATCACTCAGGAGAACTAAAACCAGTTTCTCCCAAAAGGAAATTCTGATAATGCAACCAGCAAGTGCCTTAAATGCAACTCAAGGGCTGATTTGAAAGGCTCCCTGAAAAATGCATAAAGGCTTATCGGAGCCGGCACACAGGCCATTAGACTAGATCACACTCAATAAAATTAAAGCTGCTCCACATGGAGAGAGATGAAAAAAATCTGGCTGAAAGTTTAATTCAGATACCATGTCCCAAGAATATACTTAAGGGGCTTAAATTACACTATCCATCCAAATAAGTAAGAATGGTTTTATTTTGAAAACTGTAGTCAATTAAATAAGCAATTTAGATCAGCAGTGCTCATGTTAGTTCTCTTTCTAATGATTCATGTGGGTTGAGTGAGTCATAAACTTCCCAAGCCCACTTTAAAAAAAAAAAAAATATATATATATATATATATATATATATATATATATATATAATTATTTTTTGAGAGAGAGAGGAAGGGAAAGGAATAGAGAAAAACACTGATGACAGCAAAACTTCATCAATCGTCTGCCTCCTGCACGCCCTCTACTGGGGATCAAACCGGCAACCCAAATATGTGTCCTGACCAGGAATCAATGGAAAAAAATATCCTCAGGTGATAATTAACAACAACAACAAAGCAACCAAACACACATCAGGTTAAACCTGAACTCTAGGAATAAAGGCTCTCAGTTCTCCTAACACTCAATCTAGACACACACCTTCGTTGAGCTCAAAGATGAGTTCAGAACTTACCATCTGGACAGAGATGTGGGAAGGAATGGGAAGTGGAGTGATGGAGACAAGAGTTAGGAATATGAAATGACAGTAAGATTCTGCCCTATTTTCTGAAACCAAATTTCCCTTACAACAGACAACTCATTCCCTCACCCACTCACCCCTGAAACAAATGTTTATAGGAGTTAAGGAAAGAAAGAGATTTCCAAGTTAATAACATATGGAGCTAAAAGATAAAAGCACATAATAGGCACAAGGTATTTTAAAAGGTATTACATTTGACCGTGGGAACATCCTGTAACACTTTACCCAACTGCAAATACAAAGCAGAGAGCTTGCAGGCAGAGGGACTTGATCAAGGTGAGAGCAGATACAGTGGTTATCAACAGCCTCATCTTTGAGTCACCAACATGCCTTGCCATTTCAATAATCAGAAAGACTCCTGAAGATCCTGTCACTTCAGTCCTTTTGCCCAATCTTCCTCAGGATTCAATCTTGATTCTAAAAACTCAGTTTTACCAAGTAATGACCATAAAACAAAAACCAGAGCTTAAATTGGAAACACCAAAAATAACAATTCAAACGAATACAGCTTCCTACTAACGTCAAACCTTTTACACTTTCACAGCGTTAAAATCAACAAGTTCCAAAGAACCTGCCTCTCCCTGCCTAAGCCCCAAGGAGCTCTGACGTTCACTAGCTGGCCTGCCTAGGAAACACCTCCAGAATTCCTGCAAGCTCGTCTGTGCTAAATTTACAGAAAGCTATTCTTCACTTAAGATGCCACAGAGGAATCCTACAGGCACAGCTAAAAAAAGCAAGAACGGAAGGCTTTGTAGGATCTCTTTCTCCCCAAGGGCAGCATCAAGCAGCCCCATGCTGCCTCCCTCCAGCCCATCTCCATACCACCCACCTCAGCCAGAGGGGGCAGTGTTTCCTTTCTATGACACTTTTTTTTTTTTAACCTCACAAAGTTAAAGCCCAAAGTGAACACAGGGCTCAATCCACTGGTACCCATTAGCCACCCTCCCACAGCAAAGCCACCCTCAGTAGGAAATGAACACAGTGTTTATAGCAATTTCTTTCTCAGATCTCAGGTGACATAACTGTTATTTTTTAAAGGGAGATATCTGACTGATTTTTCCCCCCACTTTCTTTTCAGCACTTTAAATACCTCAATGAAAAAATGCATGTGATTTAAGCTTAAAATCACGTAACTCCTTATTAAGTTACGTTTGTGACAATACCTTTGATAACTATTCTGCCCCAGCAAGGAATTGATATACACTTGTGATTGAAAAATAAATAAAATTAGCAGGGGGTTAGATGGCATTGTGGCTGCAGTACACCATATGGTCACAAAGGATATTAAAAACTGTTCTGGAAAATAAAAACCGAGTGATTGTGCCTTGTGAGTTCTGTTTAACATCTTAAAGTTACTGTTCTTCGCACATGCAAG
Organism: Myotis yumanensis; assembly: GCF_028538775.1. NCBI lineage: Eukaryota > Metazoa > Chordata > Mammalia > Chiroptera > Vespertilionidae > Myotis > Myotis yumanensis. The sequence continues at coordinate 921,735 of NW_027223772.1, forward strand.
TTAGGGAGGTTTTCTAAATGACTCGTGGTTTGGTTGTTACCTCAGGATTAGAACAGAACTTCAAAAATTGCACTATTTATACTTATCTATAAGACAGACTATCTTCTCTGCTAAAGATGCATGAGCATTCGATGGACTTATACAGGGGTCTGCAAACTACCACCCACAGGCCAAGTCCAGACAGCGTATGTTTCAGGGGAGTCCAGGAGGCAAATACAGTTTTTACATTTTTAAAGAGTTGTGTTTTGTTGTTTTTTTAAAGACATATATGCAACAGAGACCATGACCCACGTAGTCTAAAATATTTACTGTCTGGGCCTTTACAGTGAAGGTTTGCCAGCACCGATACAAATTTAAAGAGGGGAGAGGGACCCATTTGTAGAAACTTAATGTAGTCAAGTAGGTTATATATCCTTAGTGGTGCAACTATTATAAACCAAAGTAACTGAAATATCTTGACCTAAAAACAGAAACAGGGAAAAAATATATATGTTATCAAGGGGAAAAAAAAAAACAAAAAAGGGGACATCAAAAGCACTGGAAACAGTTAAGAAGAACCCAGTATTGTGCAGGTCAGGGTTCCTCAACGTTGGCATTGCTGATGTTGGCGGCTGGGGTAACCTGTGGTGTTGGGGGCTGTGTGTCCATTACGAGATGTTCAGCTGCATCCCCGGCCTCTACCCACCAGATGCCAGCAGCACCCTCCACTCAAGTTTCGCCAACCCTGCCAAGTGTCCCCTGATGGGGACACCATCCACCCTCCTGTCCCCTGACCCGCTGAGGTTCACTGCTGTAGGTTACTGTCCTTTTGTCCCCGCCTGCAATGCTAGCAAAAGACAATATTCCCCAAGTAGGTTTTCTCTGTGCCCTATGGGAAAAGGAGGAAAGCAGCAGTAACAATAATAGCAAACCAGAGATCCTGTTAATACAAGTATAGGATAGTGAAGCTGCGCGTTCGGAGTTGAGTAGCCTGGCATAAGAACCAGACCAGACTTACCTAAAACGCTGTGCCTGCTGAGCTAATGGTCCCGGGTACCTTCTGTTTGGAGACTGGTACAGCTGGGAAAGGATGGCCTGATTGGTTTTTTGGCTTGGATTATTAGCAAACTTTACAGTGATCGGCTCTGTGGCACCAGGAGGTTTCTGGCCGTTTAGGCCTTTGATAGCTTCTTCTGCCTCAATCCGCTTGTCAAATCGAATAAACCCTACACCCCTTGATATGCCTACGGTAGATTTGGGTAAGGATTTGGGAAAGAGAGAGGAGGAAAAGAAGAAAAGGATACATTAATTTTTCCTTCTCAAGAATGTGTTTTCACCCCCATGTTACATCTGCCACAAAAATCAGAGGAGGAGACGTTTACCGTAACTTAGTAGTAACTGAGTCTAGAATCACAAATTTGTATTTCTTAATGCATGAAGCCACCTATACAATTTGAATACCCATTATCACAGACCTCCCAATGAGCTAACAAGAAGAGGGAACACACTGTACGTCCACATTTTCTCTCCCTCCAATACACTCTCTTTAATAATGTCAGCTGCATGCCTGAGTTTCATTTTCCCAATTATGCTGCTGGACAAACAGTAATGACGGGCACAGTAGCTCCATTTCTTGTAACAAGGAGAACAGAGCCAGGCATTTGCTAAAAATGCTTAAAAGCTATGCTAAAAATACATGCACAGTGGTACAAAGATTTACTTCGGCTAAATTTTTAAATGTAATTCAACTTAATAATATAATACAAGGATACCGGTCCTTTAAGGAAAGTGTCTGAAGAGGTTTTCCGGGTTCCCTGAGGCTTCTCCGCTGCTTTAGCGGAGCTGTACTTTATATTAAGAGGTGAAAGGGGTTTTAAAAATAAATAAAACAGAAGGGAAGCCTCAAAGCGCCTGGCTTTAGCAACATTACTCCCGAGCACAGAACGCCGTTCCCTGCCTCCCGCTGTTCCCACGTGGAGAGATGAGAATGGGAAAGCGGAGGGATGACCTAATACCTGCCCAGCTTCTGAGAAATGGGAGAGGGAAGCCCAACTCATTCCATTTAATTAGCTAAACAGGCCAGTGGGGGTGGCCGTGGCTGGCCATCCTGAGATGAGCAGTTGCAGGGAAAGAAACACTTTCTTGGCGAGCAAACGGGTACCAGCAGTACCAGCTTGGAACTAGTAGCTAGAAACGTCTAGATGATTCAGAGAATGTCATCGAAGAAGAGAATGAGAGGTTCCTGAGAAAGATGGGCTGAGAAAACGGACTACACCATCCTGATTTAGGGAAACTTTGAAAACGCACGCAGGTCTCCTTGCTTTACAATTAATACTGTGCAAGGTCAATGGTTTAGAATTTCATTCTAAGGTAGGTAAGGTGTTTTGTTTTGTTTTGTTCCCAATATGCTTACCTCAGACAGCCCCTGTCACTTTACCTTCCCTATTTTAGGTATATCTGTTGCACATTATTACCACCTGATGGGTGAGTAACAAAACTGCAGGGTTTTTCATGTCAGGTAAAATGAATAATTTTTGCCCTGAAAGCCATACGTATAAAGATGAAATGGTGAAATGACAGGGAATATATTCTTTTAGTTACCTACTTGCTCCTATTAGGAATTAGTAACCCCTGGGGCTTAACTATTCCATGAAGAAAGCATCAGATTAGCATTGAAATGGCCTCTACACAGCCTGTCATCTAACCCAGGAGTCCTCACAGCTGAGCAGGCACCAAGCCCACCCTCACAGTTTCATTCATTAGGTTTTGGGTGGGGCGGCCAGGACGTTGTGTTTCTAACAATGTCCCAGGAGGATGCGGGTGCTGAGGGTGCTGCCGAAACCAGGTGGCAGGGTAGGTCCACCTGTCAGCCTAAGTACTCTGGACAGACTTGCAGTTCAGACAAGGCCCTTCTGTAACACAGGTGACACTTCCTCACAATTCACTGCAAAACCTATGGGTCATCCTCCCAAGCATGTATGCGATGGGAGCGGCTGCTCTACACACATAGCTCATCTTACGTGTGGTGCTTAGCCTCCTGTGAGTCTAATTAACAGCACAGGGGAGTATAACATGGGTGGCTTCTGATCAAATTCAGATCAACTAATTGGTCTTCCTTTGAAGAATTAAACACTTGGCCTGATTTAATTCTGTGGTTAATCCGCCTCTTTTAAAAAACAAAATATGATACTCTGGTACACAATGCATCTCTTGTGGTATTGTCATTATAAGAAAGGGAGACAGAGAGAAGGAAAAGGAGAGAGAAAAAGAAGAGGGAGAATGAAAGAGGCGAGAGAGAAAGAAGAAACACAAAGAAAGAAAAGAGGAAAGCCTACTATTTTCATTTTAAAAACCCACAAAATCTTAATGTGAGTGCTTGAGTCTATGGCACTACAGGTGATTTTCCCCTCTTGCCATATTTCTCTATTTTCAATATGTTTTAAATAGAATAAGTACTGCACCTGTAATAGGAAAATATACCTGTACTTTATTTTTAAAATCCATAATCAAATCTATATTGCTGGGTTTTAACTAAAAGATTTCCAGAAGAGCTCCCTGGCATACAAAAATTTTAATAAACATACCGGTCTTCTCATTTCAGTCTGGTTAAAAGTTAACATCAGGCATAAAATAAATGCTTAACATTCAAAATTTCAAACTCTTACACGTGCCGACACAACACAGCACGGGCCTGGAAATCAGCCTGAACAGCAACTGCCAGCGTTGCTGCAGCGTAACCTGCCCGTGGAGAACTGGCTGCATGTTGCTGCACTGAACTACGCGTTTCACAAAAATAAAATTGCTTATTAGTACTTTGTAAGGAGGATGGGGGCCTCTCTCCCGCAGCAGCTTGGAAATGAAGATTACAGCATCGGTAAATTTATTACAAGCCATGAAACAGGCTTCAAACCTGCACCTTCAGGGCGGCAATGACTCAAGCTCACTCACTCCACTCCACTCCCTATTTTTATCCATGCATATTTATGAACAATTCCAGCAGAAAATTGCATTTTCTGGCCCACATATACCTTTGATGTGTTCCAGAGGCAAGACTGCTGTATGGGAAGGCGGCACATTTCACAATCCGCCAGGCAGAAAGTGTGGAAGATTCCCCGGGGCAGCTGCCTACTTACCAGTGACCTGGTCAACTAGGATGCGAGAAGTAATAATGCGTCCGTATTGTGAAAAAAGCTGTTCCAACTCCTTCTGAGTCATCGTCTTCGGAAGTCCACTGACGTACAAATTTGCATCTCTGATAGAAGCTGAACTCGGGCGAGCATAGGAAACCTGGAAAGGGGGAACAACATCAGACATACATGCAAACTCAAGTACCTCCCTGCGAACTACAAAGGCGGCCTCCAGTTAGTGAGTGGTTTGTCCGTAAGGACCGTACAACCAACACTGAAGTTAAAGCAAGCCCAGCACTGCCTGTTTCACTCAGTGCTGGAGAAATTCTAAACAAATGGGAAATGCCATCCCCCCTGGGTGGAGAGAATATTTCCCCCTAGATTTGTAAGTTTCAAAACAGATCAGTGATGCACACAGCACAGGGCTACTTGTGCTTAACAGATTGTCCACAGTGGGGCCAACCACTAAACTAGGGATTTAGGCTCCATCCAATGATTAAGCTTCAGGACTCTAAAGTCATCTGATATTATTGTAACCTGTTTTCAATTCTCCCATCTCCAAGGGAGATGGTGCCACATTTCTAAAACAATTTACCCTGTTATCATTAAATAGGCCCCTTTGATTACTCCAAAATAACTTTTTATCACCTCTAAATTCTGAGATTTAAATATGGGATTGAGCTGTATCGCCTATCATCCTGTGTATTGTTTTCTTGCTCACAAGTCTTTCTAATCTTGATTTCAAAAGATCTGAAATTTGTTTATTGATTTTACCTGCAATTTTCTGTACCCTTTCAAAAAGCTTCTTATCTTTGACATATAGTACCCCAAATCCTACTAGGATGGAAGAGAAAATAAGTCCAGGTTGTTTATAATCAACATTCTTTACACAAGTTCACGTAGGGAGGAACTACAGCTGTCTCTCTTATCTCTTATCATTGTATCCTCAATCTCTTGGCACATGGTAGATGCTAAAATATTTGCTGAGTAAAGCCAATGTAATACCCCATTGATCCAATAGGTCCACAGTAGCTTACTGGACCACAGCGTTTAAGGGACAGTTCATCAAGTCATCTAGACTTTGCCCAAATTGTAATTGATTGCTCTCTGCCTATAAGCTATCTCTGACAAGTTTTAGATAGCTGAGTCTTATGTATTATTCCTAATCACATTCTCTTTGGTTTTAAGTGTAAGCACTTTTAGACTACCTGCAATGATAAAAACTTCACAATATATCCCCTCTTCCAGATGGTTCATGACAAAGGCAAATGGGTCTAATTCTAGGACTGACTTACGGGGTACCCTGTTATGATAACTTCTGCCTACTCATTTCATCCATTAGTATCCACTTTTAATCTACTTCACTGTTTATTTTAAAAAAAACTTTTCAATTTAAACAGTTTTGATATGAAATATCTTCTCCATGGTTTAAATTATGCTCATAGCTCTTTGTATAGTAACTTTTTTTTAATTTCCCAGGGGGTTTAAAGAGCAAGCCAGGTTTAATACTACTTTATAAAAGGTCTTGCTATATTTTATCCCTATCCTAATAGTGTGAACATTTAAAACTCTTATCGTTTATTCGAAGTTTGCTTATTAACTTAACACCTGTTGCCCCAAAGGCTATATTAGCACTGTCCTGTCCTACAGGCAAAAGGAGAAGATAAATAACTACTCATAGGCTACACTTTTTTCTGCCTAAACCCTTAAGAACAATGAACTTAAGGACAATGGACTTGGGGAACTATAATATAAGTGACAAATAAGAAATGAAGAAAAATTCCAAGTGATCAACAATGCAACGGAAATGGACTCTAGTCTTGGGACAGCGACGAACAGAGATAAACATAAAGCCAATGTATTCCTATGCAGTCAGTCAGTAAAGAACAATTTCCAATTCTCTGGGTAAGCTGGAATCCCACTGCTTGGACTCCCCTGGTATCTAATGGTCTCCAGGGCTTTATTTCAGGGGCAGGGAGCTCTCAGCAAGTCAGCTGTCAGTCTGCTCCAGATCACGTGAAAGTGTTCCCTTTATGAAGAGCCACTTCCCATGGGCAACAGAGTAAGCATCTTCTCAAAGTTTGGGCGGCTAACTTGCAATGGCTGATGAAGCAGGCAGTAGAGGCAGGCAGGCCCTCCATGAGTTCGAACATGGCATGAAAAGTGTAACAGTAGGTCAAGGTGACAGCTCTTTAAGCAATGTGCCTGGCCTCAAAACTGGGTTCCATTCATGATGGACAAATTCTTTTTTTAAAAATATATTTTATTGATTTTTTACAGAGAGGAAGGGAGAGGGATAGAGAGTTGGAAACATCAATGAGAGAGAAGCATCCATCAGCTGCCTCCTGCACGCCCCCTACTGGGGATGTGCCCGCAATCAAGGTACATGCCCTTGATCAGAATCTAACCTGGGGCCCTTCAGTCCGCAGGCTGACACTCTATCCACTGAGCCAAACCGGTTAGGGCATGATGGACAAATTCTTTAAGTCCATTACCACATAATTGTACTGGCTTTATGTGGTTATTAGGAATAATTAAATAATCTCTAAAGCACATAAAATGCTGAGCACAGAGCCTAAAAACCTAGGTGACTATATTATAAATATTATTTACCTCTACGTGCACCTGAAAATGTAGGTAAGGACCTAGACTATTAGACTTGGGAGTAACCTGAGCCCATTACTGTGTTCCAGAAAATTTACTCATGCAGTGACATTTACTGCTTTGTGCATTTCAGAGGAGTGTGGGTGGAGTGTTTTAAAAGTGATCCTAAAATATATTTAGGAAAACGGGTTTATATTTAGTGCTTATATAAAAGCTTTGAAAACATACTTGGGTCAGTTATGTTATCTGCTTTTATTTTTCCTTCAGTTCACATTGCTTAATTCCCAACCTGTAGTGACTATACTGTCTTATTTTCTGTATTCTTGATACATGTAGGGCCTTGATCCTGAAAAGCCTGCCCCTTCCTAGAGATAGTAAATGACTCCCCTGGTGAGCACCACTTTGATATACAAACCAACCAATCCAGAGCCCACACTGCTATCTCCTTTATCTAACTCACCAAACCAATATTTCCCCTGCCCTAAGTCACTGCAGGGCCCGGTACTAGACAACTAGGAACTACCCTGTAGCCCAGAGCTCTCCAAATTCTTCCAACTACCTAATGCTGACTTCACTCACCTAACTCTACCCTCCCTCACGCTTTCCTTCCATTAGAACCCCAATGAAGGCTCGGGGAGGCTCTGCCCTCTCCCCTCTGACACCTGACTGCCCCTGGTGCCTCCCCACATGGCCCTACATGGCATGCTGTGTCTGTTTCTAGACATTTTTGAGTATAAACTTCCTCCTTTATAACAAACATTTCTGCCTCCACAGGTCTTATCATACCTGATTAACACAAATCCTGGGTACACTTTTAGCACACAGCCATATTGTAAAGGCTCCAAGAATAACAAATCTCAAAACAGTATTTTTTAGTAACTTTGTCAATGAACTGGTTCCAATCGCCACAGGCAAGACAGAGGTACGAAATTGTTTGCAAACTCGTAGAGATAACAAACACTATTCCCATTTCCCTTACACTTAGAGGCTTCTGAGACTTCATTTGCAAAGCATTTTCAAATACAGTGTTTTATTTGTGCCTCACAACAACCCTGTGAGGTAGGGTAGGGCACACATTAGAATTTTATTGCTGGGGAAATAGGCATCGACAAGCCAAATAACATGACTAAGGTTATACACACATGTTCAACTCTTGATTCCAATTCCGATCTTCTGACCCCATGTTTTTGTCTACTTGTCTGGTTTCTCTGCCACAATACCACACGATAGTAACTAGTTTGGTACACTTGTTCTGAGAGTTTAGAAAAATTAAATGCCCCTTGGTTATTTCTTAAATACTCACAGAGTGAAAGTGAGCAGAGCAGAAAACATGATGGTACTAGAAATTATAATTAAGTCAAAAGTTATTTTATTTCATTTTCCATTAATATTTTTAAGTCACTTTTTCCAGGAAAAGGATGAGTGACCACCAATTGCAATTAACTAGAGAAACTGCATATCGTTATCAGAATTTTGGAATTAGTTTTATTACTTTCTTATTTTTAGAATGTAATTAAATGAGTAATGCACCACCCCACTCCACCCCTGCCCACTTCCCGAAATTCTGTAAGGGCAACTGAACCCCTCCCAGACCACTATGCTGTGTCTCACCTCGGAAACTTTATTGTTTCTGGGATCAAAGCCGCTCCCTTTCCCTCCCTCTAGCAAGGATAGCACTATAACCCACACCCTCCCTTCCAGGAAAATATGTCTTCTTCTCTTTCTTCCACCTTGAAGGATTATAAACAGAAACTATACTGAGACCAAAGGAGGAAGAAGACTAGTAGCAGTAGGATAAGGACTTGCACCTTTGAAGATTCACTTAAGCTTCCAGATCAAATTTTGCATCTGGCAATTGTCAGCTACCTTCCTTATTCTGATGTTTTCTGTGGATCTGGAGTACATGCTGGTGCCTTGCTTTTAATACCCATGGAGAGAACCACTCTTGGGCTATCTTAACCCTCAAAATGTTGTCTATCTTTGTGGTTCTTCAAGACTAAAATCCCTTAGAGAAGACCCAAGAGATGGTTTTGTTTTGTGGCGAGTTCTGTATGAGAAATACTTTAGTAGGATGAACCTCCAGCTCCTGGCCCAGTGGGGTCAAAAAAACTCCTCCTTCACCAAGTGCAAGCTGTTCTCCAAACAACATTCTCTGGATTAATAGATGGGTTTGGGTTTTAAATTTTCACTGCCATTTAAACAGGTGAATATTTAATGCCTGAGAAGCAAGGTTAGAAAATGTCAAAACTACTAAGTGAAGGATCTAATTTAAGAGGCAGCTAGAGAGTCTGCAATTTAAATATTTAAAGATAACACAGGGAGTACTACACTGAACAGCAATCTACTCCAATGACAGCAATTTAAAACTCAGGCTGATGCAGGAATTTCCCACAACCTTCCAAGTGATATAATAAACAAAGACAAGCAATACTGAGATTACGTGAGGGAAGAGAGAGGGAGGCAGTTACAAGTACCAGGCAAATAAATACTCTGGCCAATGGTTTCTCCATTTGTTCTTCACCAATGAGAGCAGATAGGACAAAATAGAGATAAAAATAGATGTATCAAAGTAATTAGGTCTCAAAAACAGAGTAGTTTAAAACAGTATATTTCTTATAATTAAAAACTCATTTCTTCATCAGCAACTGAAACTAATTATACATTAAGCATTCAAGGAAGCATATGCAGAATGAGCTATCAAAACCAAGGTAATCACCTTGCTGGGTGGTTCAGTTGGTTGGAGCGTCATCACATACACCAAAAGGTTGCAGATTCGGTCCTGGTCAAGGTGGGTACAGGAGGCAACAGATTGATGTTTCTCTCTTCTATCAATGTTTCTCTCTCTCTCTTCCTTCCTTCCTCTCTCTCTAAAAATCAGTAAAAACATATCCTCAGGTGAGGATTAAAAAAAAAAGGACACAATTACAGCATGCAGAATTAAAAGGAATGGAAATATGGAAAATAACTGGTATTTTAAATGTGCAGAGTAAAGTTTAAAATCCCTGAACATGACTTTCAATACAAGTCCATTTAAATGCTTTTGTCCAAAAACACAACTGCCTCCGCTTCTCTGACTCATCAGCGAAAAGATCAGTGACAATGGACATTAATGAAAGAGATTAAGATGATAAGGTCTATAAATGAACAAAGCAATTCCTTCTCCATTAAAGGAAGGGCATTTGAAAAATCTCCCACTGGTGAGATCACCACTGAACAACTTCCATCACTTGTCAATTACTGACCTAGGACTACAAACATTCTGAAAATTAGACACTTGCCACTTCTAAAGCTCCATTCAATCTCTCCCGCGGAGGGGAGTGCTCACCGTCGGTCATCGCTGTGCCATTTAAACGGAGAGTTAATTGCTGTTCTTATAAAAGATGGAGCCTTGGTGGGGCTCTCTGAAAAATGACACTGTCACTAAATGAAAGTCAGCTGTGACTCTGGTGCTCAGTAACAAGGGTCTTGTGCCCAGAGCAAGGCCTTACGGACAGGTGACCACACTGGACCCTCCAAAAGAGCCCAGAAGTAAAATACACAGAAGAATGTGGCCTCTCGCCTCAACTCAGGCCACAGCCCTCAAAATTCACCCAAAAGAAGGATGTGTACTCTGATCTTCTAAGTGCAAAATCCTAGCAGGAACAGGATTCCAACATACACTGAGGCATATACAGGTAGCCTAGGCCAAGATTAGGTTTTACATAAAAACAGACATATCTCACAAAGGGTTGCAGATGAGTAAGCCTCCGAGAATAGAGCAAACAGAAATAGGTCCATCAGAAACTAAAGAACAGCTCCAGCAAAGGTGTTAGAGCTAAAAGGGATAATCACACCTCGAAGGAAGACTTAGCGAAGGTATTCCAGTGATGGCGAACCTATGACACGCATGTCAGAGGTGACACGCAAACCCATTTTTTTGGTTGATTTTTCTTTGCTAAATGGCATCTAAATATATAAAATAAATATCAAAAATGTAAGCCTTTGTTTTACTATGGTTGTAAAGATCAAAAAATTTCTATATGTGACACGGCACCAGAGTTAAGTTAGGGTTTTTCAAAATGCTGACATGCCGAGTTCAAAAGGTTCGCCATCACTGTATTATACATTGGGGTAGTTAGCTTTAATAGGTATTTCAAGACACAGAATTTAGAAAAACTACATCAATGGGAAATACAGATGGAACCTCAAATGTTACCGAGACTGGATTTGTTGAATTCTTTAAGTCTACACAAAGATTGTGTTCATTCAAGCGAGCAGCTCAGAGATACCGAGGAATACATCTGATCACGTTATGCTCTGCTTCAGTTCCCCCAGGGGCTCCCTAATGCTCTAAGATTAATTTCAAATGTCTCAGACCTTTATGCTCAGGACACTAAGTACATCTTCTACATAAAAACACACAACCTTCAGTGTTTCCCAAAGCTTTCTGCTCTCTCACTTCCCTGGTTGTGTCCCAAGACACCAAACAAAACCTTGGAAGGGGGATTCAACGACCTTAACCCTTTGTCAAGGGGTTTTCCTTTAACCCATTGGTTGTAACAGTCTGAAACCGCACAAGTTTCTGGCAAAATGAGTTATTGGGAAGATGACCAGACATTTACAAGGAAATACCAGAAGAGAGATATTCAAGAAGGTAACAACCTTAGCTTTGCTAAATATCTTCTTATATACACCTGAAATAAATCAAAATGAGTCATCCCATTACAATAGTTACTGTATTTCTTCTAGTAATTCCTAAGAATTATTTATGTACTTGAGAAAATCTAGTATTGGTGGGATGTGGGGAGGAGGATTGAAGAGAGAAAAATCAAACTAAGAATCCTACAGCTAGTGTTTTACAGCAATTACATTAAAAAGTACCCAGAATAGTCAGAATCTCTTAGGTATCAAACATGCCTGCTTTTTAAAAAAAAACTGGATGCCATTTAATGGAAAGGGAAAACAGCAAGTGGTTGTTTACAGGAGAGAGACTGCCCGACTTCACATCATGTTGGAGCTTTAGTGCAACATAGGAAATAAACTTCCAGGCAGCCGATTCTTACATCCAAGTTAAAGACGAAGCTAAGACTTAATAATGTCATAAGTGATTATAGATGGCATTGTTAAAAGCAACACTAAACCTACTGCATAGCCACAGAAAAACAAAAGTATTCTGGTTGAAAGATTTGTATTAAGCAACGAATCATAAACTGGAGACTTGGCAAATTAGATTTCCTTTTTTCACACACCTTCAACTCAGCCTCTGAAAAACTAGGCTGAGCAGAATTTATTAAATGCTACCGAACACCGTTTCATCCATGTGTATCAATTAAATGAGGGTCCAAACAGACTGTCTTTGACAGACATCTTCATTTTTTATTGAAGTGTGATAGTTGGCAGATCCTATCTGTCCTTTTATTGTTGCTTCTGCTTGCCTGCTGTACTCACTTGGTTCAAAAAGGGTTCTCAGGCTGGTAAAGGCCAACAGGGAGTCCACAGTAGAGATATTCTTGAAATGCAACTCAGAGAAGCCACACATGCCTTCCAAATTCCTAAAGACCTCTGCATGTGAGAATTCAACAAAGAATAAAACACAAGCAGAGCAATGGTATGAATATGGCATCTGAGGAAGGAGTGGTGGCCGTTAAACGAAATTCACTACTGCAGTGGTGGTGGATTAGTCATGCCAAGGTCTAAGCAGGAATCTATCAATCAAAATATTCCATATTCCATTTCCAAACCTAAAGCCATCACTTAGCCCATTAAAATTTTAGGAAGCGATTACATTAAAGCGGCACACACACAAAATAGATGGAGTTCCAGCTGTAACCAGCAGAGTCCATTCTTATACGCTCTGCCTTAGAAGTGTCAGTAGTGGTTAAGAAAGCAGACTCCCTTACTTTTAATATTAACAATGAGAAATGAGCCCAGCCAGTGTGGCTCAGTGGGTAAGCACTGACCCATGAACCAAGAAGTCACCAGTTCGATTCCGATCAGGGCACATGCCTGGGTTGCAGGTTCCAGCAAGAGGCAGCTGATCAATGTTTCCAACTCTCTATCCCTCTCCCTTCCTCTTTCTCTAAAATCAATTTTTAAAAAAAACTATTAAAAATAAGTAAAAATGAGAAATGACCCTGTATTTATATGGGCACATAATCTTTCAAAATTTTAAGCATGAATAGGAGGCAGAAGAAAATGTATTATTACTGGTGAGGCTCTGGCTACAACAGAGTGTACTATGAAGCAGTGGCCAGAAATTAATGCTTGTACTAGAGCAAAGTCAAGGAGTAAAAGCATAAGGCATGGAGTCGCACAGAGCTAGGTCCAGATCTGGGCTCTGCTGCTTGCTTGTCAGTTACATAACTCTGGGATAATTCCCTTTGGTACTTTGAAACCTTCATTTCTTTATTTGTAATTTGATGTTTAATACTCCTTACCTCACAGGGACCTCATAAGGATTAAACAGAGTAACAGAACTATTAACACAGAGCTGGAGAACCATAGTAATGTTTTAATCTTAATGTAATGATTTCATGTGTATAATCTCGTAACAGCACAGCTAATGACAGCTCCTGACATTTATTAAGTTCTTCCCATGTGCCAGGCACTATTCTAGGTATATTACATATACTACCTCAACTCAGTAGTCGGCAAACCGCAGCTCGAGAGCCACTTGCGGCTCTTTGGCCCCTTGAGTGTGGCTCTTCCACAAAATACCACGTGCGGGTGCGCACGTTCACTGCGATTGAAACTTCGTGGCCCATGCGCAGAAGTCCGTTTTCGGCCTGGGCGAGTCTATTTTGAAGAAGTGGCGTTAGAAGAAGTGGGGGGTGGACATATAGAGAGGATGAACGAAAGGAGATAGACAAAACAAGTATACAAGACGAGTGTGGATGGGAGAATTGGAAGGGGTCGACCTCAGCGAACATACCTCAATCAGATTGAGGATGTTTTTAGCAAAGGCCAGCTTAGGAGTACCCTAATTAAGTTAATAACAATGTACCTACCTATATAGTTTAAGTTTAAAAAATTTGGCTCTCAAAAGAAATTTCAATCATTGTACTGTTGATATTTGGCTCTGTCGACTAATGAGTTTGCCGACCACTGCCTCAACTGATCCTCACAAGTGTATTAACTGAGTATTATTTCCAGCATCCCAGTTTATCAAAGAAAAAACTCAAATATACCACTGTCTCTTAGATCAGATAAGAAGACACAGAGTGGGAGAACTTGACACAAGGAAGAGGCATCCCTTTAACAGAAAAGCAGTTCAAAGATGAAATAACTAAGGCTTTTTCCAAAGTCATGGCAGTTATAAAAATGAAGGTACATTAATTATTACATTAAAATACAATCTGTAATACAAATTTGTAATTACGGCTTATAATTATGATATTATAAAATATTGCTTGTATTTTGTAAGACAATGGCAGATGAGAGTTTGTGAGAGCCTGAAGCCTGGATGAAGCATGAGGCTGGTACAAAAGGCCAACTTCATTTTATTTCTCTAATCAAAACCCTCCCACTTCCTCCTCCTCTCTTGTAGAGATATGCTAGACCCTAAAGTGAGGAGCAGGATGAAACACAGAGGATACTTTTTGGGGAGACAGCAGTAGAAACAACAACGGGATTTCAAATTGCGCCTGATTTAAGGTTAGGGCTACACGTATGTTTCTGAATGTGGAATGGGCTACAAGGCTCTGTGATCAGTGCCTAAAGCAACGTGATTTCACAGAGAATAAACCAACACTAAGAAGGCTAGACAAGTAGGCAGCCCTGTAAATTCTTGTCTAGACACTTCCATTAAATACCCTCTGAGGACCCAAGAGGCTGGAGGAAGAAAGGAAGGCTCGGGACTCAGTATCCCATGTGTTTGGGCTTCTAGTCAGCCAGATAGCAGGCTGCCTCAGTGCCTCCTCCCGGGGTAGCAATGCTGTTATATTGTCAGGCGTTAAGCTCCTACAGGGTTGTAACTAACTCTTACATATATATGTCTCACACACCCCACGTAGGCACTCCGATACCTGCTGAGTAAATATATCCCAGGGCATCCTGCAGGGGCTACTTCTGAAGTACCTCTCAGGCAAGATGATTAGAAGGTACGGTACTTGCCCAAACTACCTGGCTTTTTATGCCTCTTGGAAACAATACAAAAGTTAAATTGGCTGATACTGGTAGAAAAACAGACATACTCATTCACTTCTTTGAAAGCCGTTCTCCAGTAACAGCTTCTTAAGGGTCCTTTCAACACACTACCTGGTGAAAGTAGAGTGGAGCTGTTTAAGAAAAACCGCCATGGCCTGGTGGCTCAGTTGGTTGGAGCATCGTCCCGTACACCAAAAGGTTGTGGGTTTGATTCCTGGTCAGGGCATGTACAGGAAATGACCAATCGATTCTCACACTGATGTGTTGCTGTTTTCTCTCTCTCTCTCTCTCTCTCTCTCTCTCTCCCCCTCCCTCCCTCCCTCTCTTTCTAAAAATCACCAAAAACATATCCTCATGGAAGGATTAAATAAAAAGAATAAAGCCAACTAGTACTGGTTAGCAATGTATGGGGGAAAAGGTTCTCAACAAGCCAATGTCGGTGGGTACACATCCTAGGGCTTTCACAAACTCCATCCATGGTTTCACAGAGAGAGAAAATATATGAAAGAGAGTGACTGATGCACAAAGACAAGGGCAGATGGACATTACGTAGAAAATCTCCCATAAAGGGATAACAATAGTTAAATCTTCATTTATTGTAAAAAAAGAAAAAAAAAAGGAGCAGGTTAAGTCCTTCACACATCCTTCATTTGACATCTTCCATGAGTAGTAATGCCTATCAAGAAGTGAAGAGTTGCACTTTTAATTTCACTTAAATTGTGAATATTTCTCTCTTTGAGAATACAGAGCAGGTCTCCCCTATTTCTTATAAACAATGTAGAGGAACTTCCTCATTCAGGATTTATTCCTAGGAGTCTGTTTTCTGTGAGGAGCCTAGGAGCCTAAGTTTTCTTGAAGACAAAGATGCCTGCCCTCAGAGAGCAGACCACAACCAGGAGAGAAAATCCTGTGCAGTGAAAACTAAGTCCTTTTAAGCGCCAAATAAAACTTGGTAAACAATGACCATGGTATAGGCAGAGGATGACCCACGGCAGGAGGGAAGACTCAGATTCTGCGTATTTAAGGATGAAGAGCCCAGCGGAGATCAACATTCTGCAGGACAATGAAAGCACTGAGTAGGGAGCTGGGCAGATTCTGGAGCTCTTCAATGTCAGGTGAAGCTCTTCTGAAAAAGGCAGTGACAGTCTACAGAAATGTGTATGTCATGTACCTGTACAATATGCACACAGGTGTGCCACCAGAAGCCAGCTGAGGAGAATGGTCAAAATCAGTGTGGCAATAAAAAAGCTAATTTAAATACCATCTGCAGTAAGTTTCCTTTTGTCCTATAGCTAGAAGAAAAACTGCTTGGCTACCAAGTTCACTCAGCTATCCAAATCTTCTTTGACCTACTTACACACACAGTAATGAAAATATAATGATCCTTTCTCTGTGTGGAGACTACTCCGTAGAAAATGTCCATCATGTTGCCATTTGTAAATATCTTAACCGAGACTCGCAGGTTGCCAGGGATCTTTGCAGAACGAGGCAGGTGTGTCCACAAACAAATGAATTCATCTGCCCAAAATTCATCCCTATAGTTCTTATATGTTAGGTCTTCACTTAAGAAGTATAAATGGCCCTAACCAGTTTGGCACAGTGGATAGAGCATCAGCCTGTGGACTGAAGAGTCCCAGGTTCGATTCTGGTCAAGGGCATGTACCTTGGTTGCCGGCACATCCCCAGTAGGGAGTGTACAGGAGGCAGCTGATCGATGTTTCTCTCTCATTGATGTTTCTAACTCTCTATCCCTCTCCCTTCCTCTCTGTAAAAAATCAATAAAATATATATTTTTAAAAAAGAAGTATAAATGTAAACTATGGGGCCAGGTATAATCAAAGTTTGCTACCAACCATTTTTTTTTTTTTGGAGAAGGTTATTACTTGGTAAATAAGCACACTTAATCGTTTTCAGGTGGAAGTTTTTTCCAAAAAGTACATGTCACTTAAAGGCCTGTCTTCGCTTTTGGACGAGATGTTCCTTATGCGTTACCTTTCTTCTTCCTCTGCCTGATAAAACAGGAAGTTTGTTGTGTAAAACCCTCTCACCTCCGAGAGCACTGCAGAGGCCTCTCGACAGCCAGTGACTTATCCATCCACTGCACTCATTCACTTACACATTCAGATGACGGCCGCATGAGTCAGAGCTGTCTCCCCAGCTGCCCAATGACACCAAGGAACAGATCACATCTTGTCATACTTTAGCACAGCTGCCTGGTACATCCTAGGCACTTAAAATGCTTGATGAATCCAGCACTTACTTAATTACTCACAGATATCCCCTACCCCAGATGGTATAACCATGATTGTACAGACTCAGAAAACAATTTACAATTAAATGTTTTTAACATCACCTTTAATTTTTTTGTCCTTTATTTGAGGAGAGGGGGAGAGAAGGAGATGAACATTAATAACTTTTAGAGCACATGACCTTCCCTGAAAACTTAGCGACTAACCATTGCTCTTGTTATATAGAATATAATAAGGCCCTAATGGGATGGGACTCTTGACGATGATAATCAGTTTCACCAAACCTTTAATGTATATTAAAATAGTATTCAAACTTCCAAAGGAAAATTTCTAACAATCTTTCTCTTTTAAACAAAGGACATTTTATTTGTATAATCCCCCTTTAAACACCTGTTGTAAATGTTAAACAGTCTGCAACGCATGCTGCTTATACAAGCAGACCTCCTGCTTGTACAGGCAGACCTCCTGCTTGTACATCAGGCAGACCTCTTGCTTATACAATGGGCAGACCCCCTGTTTATACAAAAGGCAGACCTCCTGCTTATATAACAGGCAGACTTCCTGCTTGTACAACAGGCAGACCTCTTGCTCATACCACAGGCAGACCTCGGGGTTTACTGTGCTTCACAGATGTTGTTTGTTTTACAAATTGAAGGCAAGACCCTCCACTAGCAAAAAGATTACTACCAATTTTTTTGTGGGAGTCTGGACTCAAACCCACATCTCTGGGGTATGCCAGCATCACAAGTAAACTGTTATAGCCAAGACTTAGTGTTTTGACCCAACTGTCAAGTATCTGGTGTGTGCATATGTGTATGTGTACACACACACAAGCACAAAAAAATTTAGGAAACCAACTCACTTTCTTTCAAGGGTAGCCTGTCCTTGGTAAGCCTGACTGGTATAAACCATATGCCATTAAGAAAAAAACAGGGCAGCCTGGCCACAGTGGCTCAGTGGTTGAGTGTTAACCTATGAACCACGAGGTCACAGTTTGATTCCTGGTCAGGGCACATGCCTGGGTTGCAGACTCGATCCCCAGTGGGGGGCATGCCGGAGGCAGCCAATCAATTATTCTCTCTCATCATTGATGTTTCTATCTCTTTCTCCTTCCCCCTTCCTCTCTGAAATCAATTAAAAATCCATTTTTTTAAAGAAACAGGGAAGTTACAGGAAATACTTTGGATTGTCTTTGCATGTCCCATCTCTCAAATAGGCCTGCATGAAAATTTGTGTGAGATAAGAGATGTATATATGTGTGTGTAATGTATGGAAAAGAAATATGTATCATATGATCAAGAGAAAAAACGGATAATGAAAATGTTATTACAAGCCCTCCCAGAGACAAAGAAAATTTTACTTATACATATTTTATAAATATGGCATAAGTCATAAAAAATTTATTCAATAGGTAATTTAAAAGGGATAGCCCTTAAAATATTACTAGTACATTACTAGCCCCTACAACCTTACTACATGTTTTATAACTTCAAACCTGCCAAGGTATTTTTCTCTCAACATGATTAGACATTAGAGAATCATCACAGGGAACGCTTTTCTAAATGAACTGATTTGCAGGACTAATAGTCTCATTTGAGACAATCCCTCATCCTCCAAATACCTATTAGACACCTGAGCTGTATATTCCCCCGAACAGTTTTAACAGAAAGTAATTACTGTATTCCTAAAGCCTTCTATATGGCAGTTGTGACAATTTTACAAAAATGAGTGTTTTTAAGGAAAACACTTACCAACAACCTTCACTGGACATAATCAAGAAATCGTATCATTCATTCATTGTCATTCATAGAACTCCTCCAGAAATTTAAAGAGGGGCAGTGCCTTGGGTGCTCCTCTGCCCCGGGTGTGTGGGAGCACCTCACTTTATCTTCAGAAGGCAGTCCTTCGGTATTTAATTACACTGCTGGGAGCACCCAATGGTCAGGCACCATGTCCTTTCCCTGGGTCTTGCTGAGTGATAGCATCAATAACATTCACTGGCTATAATTAAACAGCCAAATAGTAGACCCTTTGCCACTTGGTAAATCAATGTTCTCTAATACTCAGAGAACAAAGCACAGAGGTGAGAGGGGTGTTTTCAGCCCTCACCTTCACAGTTCATTTGACTTTGTGCGCCAGAGTAGTTTGCAGACAATGCATATTTCACAATTCCCCCAAGACACTGGTTAATGAAGAAGAACTAAAGAAAATCCTGCAAGTTGGTGACGATGACTTATTAACCCATTTTTGCAAATCTGAGCAGAACAGAGGCACGCTAAGCACTTGGCAATACTATACACGGCTTTCATATAACTTTGGGACTAAATTCAGCTTGTAAGTCAAAAGGTTTATAAATTAAGGCAGCATACACTCATTTTTTCCTTTAAATATTTATCGTATGTTCTGTGGGGATGTTCTTATGATAATAGAGCAAATTCCGATTTGTTCAAACCCTGACTAGAAAGTTCAAATATCCACATACTGGGAAGTGCTGGGAGAAGCGTGCAGTTAGGAGCCTATAAATGAGTCAAATTTTAATTGCATTGTAAAAGCAACTTCCATAATCTAAGGATTCACAACCACCCTGAATCATGTAATTCAACTCATCTCTATACTACAAAACACTCATTTTAAATAAATGGGTGCCAAAAGAACTATACTGTAAATTCCCCATTCTCAGAATCAAATATTATATGATGTGTATGTACTTGTAATGCTAAAAGTATTTAACATCATTCAAATGCTCCGAAAATGAGCAAATTGTGTGTGTGTGTGTATGAGAGAGAGAGAGAATAAGTGTATATTTTTAAAGTAATTCCAGTATTATATTTATTAAAAGTATATGTTAATCCTAAATATCCCAGACAGTTTATGATAGAATCCACAAGCAAACATCTTATTTACATACAGATTTCTTTTGAAACCCCAGATGTATGCAAGCACAAATCATTAAGGTCCGCTATGGGTCTCCCATCAGACCCCCACCTGGTAAGACTCACCTGTGGTGGTATTAAAATAAAACTCCCTTGGCCTCATTTTGCAGATAAACACATATAATAATTCTTGACCAGGGCCCAGAAACTTGAACTTTATCAACTACCCTACTTCAGTGATCCTGAGAAACACTCAGGTTTTGGCAGTCCCTTCTTTTGAAGGATTTAATATAGGTCATCCTCAAACTCTGGGGTGAATTCGGGTTCCCTAGAGAACTCTCCTCCTCACCACCCACCAATGTTAAGTTCCTGGTTTCTGAATAAGACAATTTCCCAGGTATCTTGAAAAGTAAAGTACATGTGAATATAAGTTACCCACAAATACAAAAATGTAAAAATAAAACAAAGCCCATAAAAATCAATCCAAAGGTATTTCCAGAAAACAGACTGGTTGGGTGTGGCCCACGTGGATTAGGCAGCCCATCGGCTTGGCCAATCTCCGCAAAGGGCTGCTGTGCTTGATTGATTTGACGAGGTCAGAGCTTTCTAGGCATAAGAACAGGGTGGTCTGGGTAAAGCAAGCGGCAACCTGTGAGATTCGAGAGTCATTTAACAACATTTGTGGAAACTGAAGCTTTTTCTGGACTGTCTGTCTCCAGGACCAGGTAGGTGCTCTGCTTTTCCTTGCCCTTCCTGCTGCTCACCTGAAGGTCACTTCAAGACTCATTAGCAACCCTAGGAACCTAAGCAGGAAGGATTAAACTTCTCATTCCTGTGGGAGAAGGTAACCTTACACTAATGACCACAAAACAGATCGCATTACCATGATGGATTGATTTTTTTCAAAATCCATCTCTCTATTACACCAGGTAACTACTGTAATTTTTTAACTATCCGACTAAATATTGTGACTTTCTTCAGAGTAAAAGTAGTTTTTTCATTCCTCCCCAACTAGGTTTCTAAAATACAACTTACTGTGGAAAAGGAAGATGGGAAAACCTCGGGATCGTCTCGACCTTCTCTCTCTCCGGAAGTAACAGGTCAGCACAAGTATGTCCTACCTCCAGATGTCTAGCAAAATGTTTCACAATCACTGTGCAGCCTGGTACCATCACCCTCATTTTTTAAATGAGAAAACTAGACTGGGAGAACAAAAGCAGAGCTCAAATCCAGGGCTTGTGACTCCAAGTCCTGAGGCAGCATTCAAAGAAGTTCTTCACAGGAGGGGTCGGGAGGGTGGGCAGACCAATAGCAGATTCCTGTATTGTTTTAAAAAATGTAAAGCCCCCTCTCTCACTTGCCCATACACAGTATGTCGAGAAACTTCCCGAAGTAAAAACTCCACAAGTAATTCTGCTGCAGCACTTGCAGCTGAGAGCTGATGCTCAAGGCGACGACAAGAAAACCTGGCATAGGGGAGTGAGAGAAAACGGACACAGGTGCTTTTCTAAAGAGTCCACACTAATTAGAGACAGACGCACTTTGCTGCATTTTTTAAACTAGCATCTATGACCTGCAAGAACCTACCAGAAAAAAACAATGGTTAAAGAATGGGTAGCATCCTATAAAACAGAGATTCAGAAAGTTACTGTAACTCCTTTACTGTCCAATTACCAGTGAAATACTGAAATCGATGTTAACTCACCGAGTTGCTAATATGACCCCCAGATATGTATTTCCTTCTCAAACTGGAGGTCTGGCTGTCTGAGTGCTCAGCCTGGAAGACAGCAGAGGTTTCCCGCCACTAGGCCCAGCCCCACATCTTCGCACCCACAGAGATCTGATGCGGAACGTCTCCGGACACTAAATGCCCCAAATTCAGGTCCCCAAGAGAACATCCACTTTGTTTGCAGTGGAATCTACAACCTGGTTCTAAGGAAAACACTTGAGTATCGATAATGTGAGATGGAAACTAACAACAATAAAAGCTACAGGTACCAGCCAACGTTATATTCTGGTCCCAGTAACAAGCACTGTTAGCCATATCGTTTTTTGAACCCGTCTCTTAACCTGAGCTTCATTTCACTGATCGAAGGGAGTATTTGCCTGCCTACAAGAGATGGCTGTTTTTTGAATCCAGACAAGTAAAAGGATAAAAGCCCCATGAAAACACTACAGAAAGCGGATACAACAATGAATTAAGGGACCCTTCTTTAAAACTTAGCACACCTTCTTAACCTCTCAAGCTAGCTTGGTAATAAGACAGACTGCAGCCACCAAACTGACCTACTCCTGAGCCATAAATGAAAGACAAGCCCTAGCCAGCCCTACCCTTAAAGGGCAGGGGGAAAAGCAAGCCGACAGGTGCTAACAGTGCTGGCAGAAATGCCTCTGCTGATGCACTTTTTTGAAACAGGCAGGAACGGCGGAGATGTGCTTAGGTAAGAAAAGGATCTATAAACCCCTCCTTAAAAGAAGATGGTTCAGTCCACGGCAGAGACCCTCTCCACCACCCCCTTCCAGGGCTTACCAGCAGGGATGGACAGGAAACAGGCTGGGACAGGGGAACCCTCCACCTCAGCCTTCCCTCTGTGCGGGCACAGCCTCTGCCCCAACAACTGTGGGAAAATAGCTACAGAAGAGCCACTCAGAAATATCCCGTCACTGCTCTCTGGGAATTTTCGAATGTCTAAGTCCTACTTTGGTGAGAGCGTGGAAAGAGCAGGAGTAAGACAACAGGCCTGACGTCAAAACCACCGCGTTGTGGACCCTGCGAGGCCACCCACCCACACTCTCTACATCAGCGGTCACCAACCTTTTGGACCTCACAGACCACCAGTGGTCCAGGGACCATGGGGGTTGGCGATCGCTGCTCTAGATCATCCTGTACAAGTAACAACCTCGGGGGCTTTTGTGTTTAAAAAAAAAATCACAGAAGAAATCAACCAATGAACTTGTATGCATATATGCACATAACCCATGGACACAGACAATAGTGTGGTGAAGGCCTGGGGTGGGGGGCAGGGATGGGCTGGAAGAGGTCAATGGGGGGAGAAGGGGGACATATGTAATACTTTCAACAATAAAGATTTAAAAAGTTAAAATTACTTTTCATGGATTAAAAAATACCATTTCCTTTCCAAATAAATAAATAAAAATAAAAGGAAGTATGTAAAAAAAAATCACAGCTGACAAAGGAGCAGCCTACAGACACATGCTGAGCATTACACAGATTTCAAATAGGACTGTGTAAACTGGACTCAAAACAGGTAAGAATTTGTTTAAATGCACTGGAGAGTTTCTGATAATCAGATGTAGGCATATACTGTTAAAACCTGGCACTTGGCTCTAGAAAGCTCCAGACCAAAAATTAAGTTAGAAAATATGCCCTCAGTCTGTGTTTTTTAAAAGGCAAATAAATTACTTACTCAGTTTCTACTTCTGCCTCTACTCCCGATATGTACTTTTTATACCTTTTTTGTCCCTCCCCAAACAGAACTCTGACCAGCTAAACAATTTAGGCTAACATTTCAAAAGCTGTCAGTTAATTTGAGGCCTATCCTTCAGACTATTACTTCCAAATTTTCCAACTCTGGTCAAGGTAAAAGGGTCATTAATGACCTATATATGCCAGTTTTGAAATAAGAAATATAGAACTACTGTTTTGAAATCTTACTGTCCCTGACAGTGCTCACGTGATTTAACTGGTTCTGTGATCTTGGACAAAATCTTGGTCTTTTAAGTTTCCATTTACATCAATAAAATTAAAGAGTTTATTTATCGTTTAAAACAGTTCTTACCTCTTCTTTAAAAAGTTTTATAGGAGATGCTTTATAAGTGTGCAAAGCCCATACTTATTCACCAAGTCCTTGTACCTTCATGGAACATCAACTACATCAGCCAAAGGAACACAGGGTGGCTTGAGATGCTCCGAGAGATGAAGAGCTCAAATCCAAAGCAGACCTTCCCCTCCTAATAAATACTCAAGTGCAATCCCATCACTGCTTTCCTGGAACTCTGGTGGTTCTCTCTCACCTACCATACAACAAAACCATGACTCCTGGGCACAGTACTCCTACCTTCTATGATCCCTATCTGCTCTGGGGCTCATGGCCACCTGACTCCCCAATCCCTGCTCTCTGCTCTAGCTAGCTGTATGTGGTTTCCTTAACATCTGTTTTCAAGCTTCCCTAGAAAAGCATGAGTTCTCGGCATCAGTGCTACTATAAAGCCCACTTATAGCAAACAACCCAGAATAGTGCTGCAGGAATTTGGCAGAGCATCTACCAGGTGGCAAGGTCGGAGACTGGCTTCACTTGCATTCCCTGTCCATGCCCTTCCTTTCCTTCTCCACAGTGGGCAGTCGAATTAGGCAGCATCTACAGGCTAGTTACCAATAGTTAAATACCAACCCTACCCCTGATGAGCCTACACCAAAAAGGTTGAGCTAGAAAAGTATTTCCCGAGATCCTCATCAGATCCTCATCAGATCCTAACCAGAACCTAGCCAGAGAACATGGCAAAAGATCCTGGACAGAACCTGGCTACAGAACTTCACTGGAGAACCTAGACAGAACATGGCAAAAGAACCTGGATAGAACCTGGCTAAAGAACCTGGTGACTGAACCTGCCTGGAGAACCTGGAGAACCTGGCTGGAGAACCTAGCGAGAGAACATGGCACCAGAACTGGGTTGGAGATCCTGACCAGAACTTGGTTGGAGATCCTGGAGGGAGAACCTCGCTATGCTGATGAACTGAAATCAGTTTCCATGCCATTCATTCTTCGCCGACTCCGTCCACACCTTTGGGGATCCCTGGACCCGCTGGGATTGGACCCCAGCAATTTTACAATTGCCTTTCAAGATCTTACCTTTCTAACTTTTGAAGGTCAAATTTCTCACTTCTAGTCCCTCTTATAGGCTCTTTAATGAGTAAATGATATAATAAAATTATGTGCACAACCACACATTAAAAAAAAAAAAAAAAAGAAAAAAAAGAAAAGTATTTCCCAGCACTCATTTTACGGTGGCTGCTAACTTTCAACAGTGGAAGGAAACAGTTAAAATTATGTCCTCAGTGCTGTATTTCATCACTAAGTCATTCTATAGCAGTGGTTCTCAACCTTCTGGCCCTTTAAATACAGTTCCTCATGTTGTGACTCAACCATAAAACTATTTTCGTTGCTACTTCATAACTGTAATGTTGCTACTGTTATGAATCGTAATGTAAATATCTGATATGCAGGATGGTCTTAGGTGACCCTTGTGAAAGGGTCGTTCGACTGCCAAAGGTGTCGCAACCCACAGGTTGAGAACCGCTGTTCTATAGGCTATGCAAGAGCTCATCAAAAATAGTTACTTAATATGCAATTTGGCAGACCATGAAAACTTTTTAAAGAAGAGGTAAGAACTATTTTAAATGATAAATACACTCATTCATTTTATAGATGTAAATGGAAACTTAAAAGACCAAGATTTTGTCCAAGATCACAGAACCAGTTAAATCACGTTAGCACTGTCCGGGACAGTAAGATTTCAAAACAGTAGTTCTATATTCCTCCCATATTAAAGATAAAGTCCAAGCTAAAGAGAAAAGAAAAAAAAAGTCTGTGAATATGATATTTGCTAATTGAGAAAAGGATAGACTAACTAGGAAAAAGTATAAATTTAACAAAAAAAATAAAAGCAATACAGTATATTAGAATAAATGTTTATTAGCTTTTTTTAAAAATATATTTTATTGATTTTTTACAGAGAAGAAGGGAGAGGGATAGAGAGTTAGAAACATCGATGAGAGAGATCAATAAGCTGCCTCCTGCACGCCCCCCACTGGGGATGTGCCCGCAACCAGGGTACATGCCCTTGACCGGAATCGAACCTGAGACCCTTGAGTCCGCAGGCTGACGCTCTATCCACTGAGCCAAACCGGTTCGGCTATTAGCTTTATTTACTCTCTAATAAACCAAACACTTCAAGGAATAGATATTATTATTTATAATTAATATCCCAAATTTCTTACAACAGAATTTCTCCTTATGTGCTTAAATAGTAGTTTAATTATTTTTAAGAAATTTCACATTATTGTATACCAATTTTTTATTATATTTATTGGGGTAACACTGGTTAATAATATTCTATAATTTTCAGATGGACAAGATTATAATGGGGTGTCTGTGCACTCTATTGGTTGCTCACTACCTGAAGTCTAGTTTCCTTCTGTTACCATATATTTGACCCCTTTTACCCACTTCGCCCTCCCACCACCTTCTTCCCCCGCTGGTAATCACCCTTCTGTTGTCTGTATCTATGAGTTTGTTTTTGTTCATTTTATTAGTTTGTTACTTTTTGTTCCATATTCCACATATGAGTAGAATCATACCATTTTCTCCTTTCCTGTCTGACTTACTTCACTTAATGTGATGATCTCAAGAGTATCAATTAATTTTTAAGCAAAGGTAAAATTTAGCCTGGTCTATGTCTGAATGATTAAGAAAAAGATTCATTTTAATTAAAACCAAACTGAGGTACCTTTCCTATTCTGGGAGTACTTTCAGACAGGATTTTTTTCCTTTGGGGGGCAGGGAATAGTTGGATTCCTGGAGGTAGTAGCTATCAATAATAATGAAAAGTTCTATTCCTTGAGATAACAGCTCCTACTTTCCAGATAAAATAAGCTCATTTCAGGAATAATTACGCTTCCTAGGCCTGTAGCCAAAGAGGGAGGAGTCAGGAGAGAAGCCGAAGAGTCTAAGGTAAGGCATCCACTTCCCTGTGAGGGTGATAATCACCTAGTCACAGTACTGGATGGAGAATAAAGCCTCTAAGTATTTTTAGAAATGCATGATTTCACTCTCCTGATCGTGAATTTAAGTGTGATACTATGAACCTAGGCAAAAGGTTAAAAGTGTTGGCTTTAAGCCATAAATGTTCCATGAGTATTTAGATTTTTTCAATGCTGTACTTAAACCCCTTTAAGAACCAAAATGAGTAATCACACAAAGATTGAACAAAGCAGCCACAACCCTGGTGCAGGAATAGTCCACAAAACGACGGGTTCCTACAGGGGACCAGAGGGCTCTGAGGGGAACCCTGGCCCCTCACCCACCCCCAGCCTATGATATTTCACATGGCCAGGAGATTTTTCTTGCCCCCTGCACGTCTGAATTGTACATGTGCTACCTTTTCACTACCCTCCCTAATAGCAGAAGTTAAAAATACTGTAATATTACATGTCAGTTACCATCTCAATGTCAGGGACAACCTGCGCAGGCTTTACTTGTCTTGCTCGCCTGCCTCCCAGACAGTTTGGAGATGGTGTAACGTCACCAGCAAGGTCAACTGATGGCCATCGCCCCAACCTGAGAAAAAGTGATCTTAGGAAAAGAAAATAATAATCTGAAGACTTTAACTTATGAGTGCTATTACTTAAAATGAATACCTTTCTAAATTAGATGAATAATTAAGGTTTTCTCATTTCTTTTTTTAAAAATATATTTTATTGATTTTTTTACAGAGAGGAAGGGAGAGGGATAGAGAGTTAGAAACATCGATGAGAGAGAAACATCGATCAGCTGCCTCCTGCACACCCCCTACTGGGGATGTGCCTGCAACCAAGGTACATGCCCTTGACCGGAACCAAACCTGGGATCCTTCAGTCCACAGGCCAGTGCTCTATCCACTGAGCCAAACCAGTTAGGGCAGGTTTTCTCATTTCTAAGCCTCACTTTTTAAAAAGTGAAGAGTATGAACTACTTTCTACTCTGAATACTAAACTATCATTCAGCATGCTCAAGAGAAAGCACGGGTAATACTCCAGTTAAAAGGGTTAAAAGAATTATCCACAAGAGGATTACAAGGTAAAAGCTAAAGACAGACTGAACTTTGCATGCCAAGTTATTGAATATTTAGGAAATCTATTCAAAAAAGAGCACATTTTGGAGGTTCCTAAGTGCTAGGTCTTAGACCTGCCTTCACACGTTACCTGGGAAGCACTTGAAGAGATCCCTGCGTCTCACCTCTGAACACTGACCTAATCGGCCTGAAGTGGCTCCCCGGAACCTGCATTACTAACTCCCTCGCCTTGTGATTCTGATGCAACCAGGTTTGGAAGTGCCTGAGGGACTCCGCTTCATGCACTGCAGAAATACTGAATAGTTGTCATTGGTTCAACACAAAATCCATCTGCACAAAACCCTACTGGGCTAATGCTATTAGGAAGCCCCAAGAGAAACTGCTAACTAAACCACCATTCACAGCACTTGAAGCACTGTTTCAATATTCCAATAACTAGGCATTTTACCAAATGCATACTACATGCTACGTGGCTTGGAAAACAACAGAAACCTGCACTCAAGGAGTACACAAACTCGTGTATACCTGTATATACCATGTATGCTAATTAATCTGCTGCAGCTCTCTTCAGCAAGCATGTCAAACTCGCGGCTCATGGGCCACAAGCGGTCCACAATGAATATTTTTGGGGCCCAGCCAATATAACGGTATGTAAGAAGTATTTTAATAAAAATTTCATAACTTAATTTTTACAATATTCTGTTATACATAATTATTAATAACTACAACGTTCACTAATGACTGATTACTATAATCATGTTGCATTCATTTCCTTTACGCACCCTTACATACAGGCGCACCATTTCTCGCCACTAATACTAGCAGCGAATATTTTAGCAGCCGATTGTCACGTCATTAGTCTTGTACGTACTGACTTGTTTGGTGTGCGCAGTAGGAAATATTTCGCTTTCGGAGAACAAGAAAAATAGGTTTATTTGCATTACGCTTATTAATTTGTGCATTTATTCAGTGTCTGGTAAGTTATTAATTTTTATTAAAATGTTCTATTATTTTATGTTAACGATTACTCCTTTATTCCAGCATGTCTCTATTGAAATAAACCTACGTTTCCATGAAAAATTGAAACTTTTGTTTTTTTGCGGCCCACATAAACGTAAACCTTGTTTATTTGGCCCGTGTTAGCCTTTGAGAGTTTGACATGCTTGCTCTACAGGAAAGAGGTATCAGAAGACAAGGATTGAGTCCCAGCTGTATCTTTAAATGTCTGATCTTAGCTAAACTACTGGTCTCAACTTTTTTATTGGGGGCAGAGGGTAATGCTTAAGTCTAAATTACATATGGGTGCTTTCAACCCCAAAGATTCCGTAGTTTCTCAAGGGTAAAGAGAACAGATTTCAAAGAAGGGGAAACCGAGTCCAGGCTGCAACAACCCAGCAAGGCAGGAGCTGAAGGGAAGCCTTCAGATGGGCTCCAAAAGACGGGGAAGGCCACTATTCAACTAAAATGCGTGGGGAAGGGGATGCCAGGAAGTGGAGGCCACATGAGCTATGTGCAGAGGCCAGGAATAAAATCAGCTTGCAAGTGAAGAGCCCGTCTGACTACAGTGGAGGACGGTAATAACATAATATCAATGGGAGGCTCCAAAGTTACGCCAGTGTGCCCTCCCTGGAGCACACCCACTGAAATCTCCTTTCCGAGGGCATTTTCTTTCTCCTAAACTCTAAGGGTCCCCAGGAGACTTGCAAGCAGGGGAGGGCAATGGGCAGCGGCAGCTTGTCCCGGGCTAGCAACACCTTGAACCTGTCTCCAAGGCCCCATTTTCTCTGACTTCCCAGTGAGCTGACGGCAGCCCCACCTCGGCTCACTTCTTTCCCATCACCTTCCTAAGGAGCCAAAGCCTGGGCTCTCCCTGTTGTATCTTCTATCCGAGGCCCTCCTTCCTAAGCCAGATGATATGGTGAAGCGGCAGGGAAATACTCGAGAATTCTGAGTGAGAAGTAACACGAGGAAACTGTGTTTTTCTAAGATTATCCTGACACCTTCCTCCAGGGTGGACTGAAGGAAGGAAAGAAAGAGTAATTTATAGAACAGTATCCCAGGGAACGAAGGGGGCTTAAACGCAGCTTCCAAAAGGTAACTTTGAACACCAGAAAAGAACTGGCTCAAGATGTTGGATAAGAACACAAAACACATCTAATTGAAAAAAAATACACACAGAGAGAACAAACAGACCAAAAAATGGTACTATGTATGTAGTTTTGGAAAATGGTCTGCTTTGCCTCTCGAGAAATCTGGGCCAAACTGAGGAGACCAGCTGTTATCTGATATTTTTGACGGAACCGAATGGGGGTGGGGAAGGAAGTAGCCTGCTGCTTACCCACCACTCCCACCCCCATTTCAGAAAATCAGAAGAGAAGTAGCAGATGTCACAGAGTAAAAGCCACAAGGCATGACTGTCCTATCTTCCATGTATTCCGCCCAGGCCAGCTGGGCCCTGCAGAGAAGGCCAGCGATGGACAGTGAGGAAGCAGCTGTCGTCAAAGGGTTTTCTTGCAGGAGATTGGAATCAATTCTATGGAGACCTGTTTCCCCTGCATTTCTGCTTTCTTGTGGACAACGTGACAAAGGACCGACTTCGAGCAAACTAACTCACTCACTAGAAAAAAATAAGGGTGGTTATTTCTGGGACAGAGAAAAGGGTATATCCTGAAATGAGCCATCCCAACCATCTATCTTAATTTCTTAACCACAACCCAGAACTTCAAAATTATGATCACTTAGCAGCAATCCTGGCAATAAATTAAGTTGGGAGGCCCGTGAAAATGTGCAACAGGATAAAGAACACACAAATCAATCCAAAGATAATCAGATATCGGATATCTTTTTTAATAAGAGCATTTGATTATTCATTAATAGTGCTTTTAAAAGGATCATCTCTGTGATACAAACCAAAAGTATGCCGAGGAGGAAGAACAATTAGAAAAAGCAGTCCAGACTAGAAAACCGAGGTCAAAGCAAACTTAAATCTTGGTGAGCAGAGACTATATCAGAGATCTAATTTTTCCCCCTCAAATTCTGATAACAGCAACCAATTCATTTTCTGACTCAAGGGTGAATCTTTTCAAACATAGGACATGTTCTTGATCAAGAAACATGTAGAACTCTTGAACATCTTACATCCAAGTATATTTGGGGGCCAACACATGTACTTTTCCTTTGGAGGAGTCAGGAGCTGAGAGGCATTTTTTTCTATGGGCCAATAAATATAAAGAATGAGGTGACAAAACTTCCCAGGGCTAATGAAGTACTTTAACTGACAATTCTAAGAGAAGCCACTTTTAAGCACAAAGATGACACTGCGTTTCCAGATGCCTGAAGAAATGAACAGAAATCTCCTAGACAAGTCTCTAAAGCAAGATGAATGCCACAGTCAGCCTTGACTAACTTCCCCTCACCACTTCAGGCTATAATCTGAGCAGACTTCTTAAATCAAGGGTGGAAAACAGGTTCCAACTCGAGTCAATTGATTGAGGTTGTCTGGAACACTATTTTGAAAAATATTTGGGAGCCACATCCAAACTCAGGGAGAAAGACTGCGGTGATTGATTGGCAATGTCTGCACCAAGCAGGAGAGGGAAAATCGATGGCTCCTGTACTAAGAGTTTGCCAGAGGCAACATCCCTTTTATTTTCTAAAGGGGAAAAAAATCTATACCGCCAATTGGATTAACTTCTTACCAGGGAGAATCCACATAAGAACTTCAAAAATCCACACATATACACACACACACACAACCCACAGAAAAATATCCACAAAATTATTTACCATGTGTCTTAAAAAGAAAAATATAACAGGAGGAATAACCTGTGTGGCATGTGAGCGCTCTTTGTCAGTCTCCTCAAAGCCAAGTTGAACCTGCTAGATAAGAGCCAACCTCCAGCCCAAGGACTAAAGCTGGCCGGCGTGCACCTGTCTTTTTATAGACCATGAACTATAGAAGGTTTTTATATTTGTAAATGATTGGGGTAAAATAAAAAAGCTATTTTGCAACACACAAACATTACACGAAATTCGCCTGTTGGGGTCCATAAATAAAGTTTTACAGGATCACAGCCACACCTATGAGTTCATATAGTAGCTATGAACTAAAGCCACTAGAGCAGAGCTGAGAAGCTGTGACTGACACTGTGTGGCCCATAAACCTTAACATATTTGCCACCTGGCCCTTAACAGAACAAGTATGCCGTTACTAGAAGAACTGGCCTAAGGATTCCTCGAATTATATGGCAGGTAATTAGCTATAAAGAAAGGAGATTTAATTCACTAGGTTTCATAAGGTACTTGTCTTAAAAAGTTGCTACTGTCCCTTTGTTAATACAGGAGTGATTACATAAAGTACTCCCAACTAAACTTTCCCCATCATGTAACAAAACAAAAAATTCCACTAAACCCCCAGAGAAGTGTCTATGTGGGCACAAAATGAGTAAAGAAAAGAACTACAAGTAGACCTTAATCTTTTTAAATCTCTGTTCTCCAAGTAGATATTAAAAAAAAAATCAACATACTTTTATTGTTTTGGTTTGAAGTCTCAATCCATTCAGGGTGTTGATTGCTTTCTCTGCATCCTTGGGGTCAATGTAGTTCACAAAGCCATATCCCAAGCTCTGTCCTAATGGAAAGAAAGGAAAAAGGCATACATCAGTTCTACATGCTGATGACAGAGATCCCCTTTCATTCCAGCATATGGTCTTGCCATTAACACCAGCATATTTTCTCCATAGTAAAAAGAAGTCCCCTTTAGTTCTTTCAGAAAGATAGACGTGATCTTTTTCATCTCCTGTCTACTACGTTTGCACGTTTACACATCAGTAAAAACTCAGCAAGTTGTGCCACTTAAAAAAACACCCATCCCCAGAGTTGCAGCACACAGGCCCTGCCTGAGCCGGAGGGGCGCACAGCAAGGCAACACTCAGCTTTGGAAACCAGATTTTTTTATGTCTACATGGAAGGGGCTCCACGGGCACGACTTTTTCGCTTGTTTCCTACCCATAAAATGGGAAGGCAGGAAGCACCACCCAAAAACCTGTCGGTGTTCCGTACGTTGCGCCCTGACAAGCTTACAGCCTTTACCAAGTACAATTATGTCAGAGTCTAAAATGGTGAGAAATCGTTATGTATGTGTGTGTGTTAATATGTTGTGTGGGTGGGTGTGTGTGTGTGTAGGCATGGGCAAAAGAAGGTTTACAGTTGTAATACAAATAAATAATTAGTAAATAATACAAGAATAAACCCTGTTTTGTGTACTCACAACGGTAAACCTACTTTTGCCCACTGCTGTATGTATGCAGACGTTTCTTTCAGAGGAAAGCTTCTTCAAATAAACTGAGTCCAATTTCCTAAAAGGGGTGTGATGGCCTAGATGAGGAATACAGGGAAATAGGAACACAAAGATTTGCACTAAGGATGCCCAAGCGCATGAGAACATGTGGGAAGGGAAAAAATAGCACAGACAAAAATAACAAAACAGGATGTTTGGAGTAAGAGTTACTTCAAATAAGCATTTTGATGGTGGCTTTCCCTATCCTATGAGCCCTCTCACCCCTGGCTCAATAATGCCCCAACTCTAAAACAATAGGAAATAACAAGGGGTTGGAATCAATGAAATGCACATGTTGGGAAAGCCAATCCTAGAGGCCTCAATTTTTCAAAGGGAAAGTTTCTCGGATTGAAAAGGTGAGCAGCACTACAAAAACGGGCATAAAAAAGGCATGGTCCACTGAAAGGAAAACTTAATATAGGTTTTCCTGGGAGATGCCTAGTAAGGTCCAAATGCTTTGCATTAAATACCATCTTTGGCCCTGGCCGGTGTGGCTCAGTTGGATGAGCATCATTCTGTGCACCAAGAGGTCGCTGGTTCAATTCCGGGTCAGGGCACAAGTTCGGGGGCTTGATCCCTAGTAGGGGGCATGCAGGAGGCAGCTGACTGATGTGTCTCTCTCTCCTGCTCCCTTCCCCTCCCTCTCTCTCTCTCTCTCTCTCTCGAATCAATAAAAACTATTTTAAAAATAAATACCATCTTTGTATCAATTTCATAAAGAGATGAGGGATTTTTTTCCTTTTAAGGCAGGGGTGGGGAACATCCAGCCCTATAAGGCCCACAAAATCATCTGGTCTGGCCCTGCCAAGGCATTAAGGGTGAGCTAATTAAATGTTTGACCAAATATAGCAGGCTAATTTTTAAGTTGATAATTTCGTATGGCCTTGGAATGATGTTATAAATATCAAATGGCCCTTGAGGGAGTAAGAATCCCCACCCCTGTTTTAAGGGATACCTTAGTGGTTATGAATACTGTAATTTCGGATAGCCACTTTGGTTACCCTAATGTGGTTCCTTGTAACTACACAGACAACAAGAAAGACAGAGAGGGGGAGGAAGGAGAAAGTGAGGGGTGGTGAGGAAAGGTAGGGAGGCAGGCTAAACACAGTACCTAATAATCATGAAAACTTGTGGTTATACTTTGGAGACCACTATCCTTATTTGGCCTAATCATTGCTAACTTATGCCCGCTTATCAAATTGTGTTTTTTTCTTGTTTGTTTTGTTTGTTTAAAGGTGGGGTAGGGGACAGCTGGAGTTAACTCAGTTTACCATTTCCTCTCTTACTAATCATAGAGATCGTGTTTTACTCACGGTTCTATTTTCTAAACGTTGCAGGTGAAACCATTGTACTTTTAAGCACTCAGCTTTATACTATTTCGACAAACGCCACGTGTGCACTGCATGCATGGTGAGTGCCTTCTTAGGAAATGTGCCTCAGCTCTGCTGTTGCCGAGAAGGATTCAAATTGGCTGAACATAAAAATATCTGCTCAACGAAGCAGTTTATGATGAAAAGAGCACGGGCTTTGGAGAAAGACACAAGGACTTCCAATCCCGGCTGTGCCACTTACAGCTGTGGGACTCTGAAGAAGCTACTTAACCTCCCTGAGTCATAACTTCCTTATTTCTAAAACGAGAAGAAAAATCCCTACCCAATGAGGTTGCTCCAACAGTGATGAGAACATTTGCTGTGGATGAAAGATCATTCTGGCCGGAAGATAAAGTGAGGAGCCCTGGCCGGTGTGCTCAATGGTTAGAGTATCAGCCCACACCCTGAATCGGGTTCGATTCCCAGACAAGGTTGCAGATTTAATTCTCTGGCCCCATTTGGGGCACATGTGGGAGACAACCAATTGATGTGTCTCTCTTACATTGATGTCCCCCACCCTCCTCCTCTCCCTCCTTCCCTCCCACACTCTCTAAAAATCAATGGAAAAAAATATCCTAGGGTGAGGACTGGCCAAAAAAGAAAGAAAGAAAAAAAGAAAAACATAAAGTGAGGAAAAAGTACGTATTTCTACTATATGTTAAGGTGTTTGATACAACCAAAAAACTTTTATGTGTGTATGCATGGACACAGATAATACTTTGGTGAAGGCCTGGAGGGCTGCAGGGTAGAGGGGGTCCATGGGGAGGAAAAGGGATATCTGTATTACTTTCAACAATAAAGACAAATTCACAAATAAATTCATTAATTACATTAAATCAGGAAGATGGGAAACAGAAAGGCAAGCCAAACACAGTGTACCTTGGTCACACTGCTCTTCTATGACAAAATAAATCAAATCATCAATTGTACCAGCATTAGGAGTCCATTTCTCCTAGCGTCTGGCACTACCCTCACACCTGCAGTTCAGCAGCTTCTAATCACAGTGCTTTCTCAATCCTGGTTGCACAATAAAATAATCTATGAAGCTTTAAAAAAAAAACTGATGTCCCAAGACCCAGTCCCAAAGATGTTTATTTTATTGGTTTGTTACAAAGCACTGGTACTAGGTTTTATAAATCCTGGTGACCAACGCTGAGGGTCACAGTTTTGATGGTGAGAGAGAATCGAGGGCCACAAATGAGGCTTCTGGTGGCCCGAGGAGGGCCGGGTGCTGTGGTCTGGACGTGTGAAGGGACTCTGCAGGGAAGGGTGCCTTTTAAGATAATAAGTGAATGTCCTTCTTCTAAAGTCATCACGTTCTCCATCACTTCAGAGAAACAGTTCCCTGGCCGGCTGAGGTCACTCCTGAGCACAGCAGTGCCTGCGGAGCTGGGTCACTGGGTGAAGTGAAAAGCCCGTCCTGTCAGTCCCTGCTTAGCTGTCTCCCAGGCTGGCCTCTGAGCTCTCACTCCCAGCGCACTGGGCACTCAAAAGCTTGCTAAGTGAATAAATGAGAAGCATTATGGTGTTGTGTATTTAACCAAAGGTATTATCAACATCACCATCACATGGCCCATCCATTTAATGGAACTTTGACCTCACCCCCTGGAGCAATCATGGCTAGCTAAAATAAGGATGAGTTAGCCAAATTCTATTACTATGAGCCCAAGCAAACTAATCTGAAACGGTGTATCTGCTGCTAAAAGGCTGCATTCCCAACTACACTCTCCTCGATGCATTAAAATGTTGGCACTGGAACACAAAGGAATTAGGAACCTCCCAGATTTGTTTTTTTTTTTTTTTCAGGTTTTCTTTTTAAAAACTTTTTTTTTTTAATATATTTTATTGATTTTTTACAGAGAGAAAGGGAGAGAGACAGAGAGTTAGAAACATCGATGAGAGAGAAACATCGATCCGCTGCCTCCTGCACATCTCCTACTGGGGATGTGCCCGCAACCCAGGTACATGCCCTTGACCGGAATCGAACCTGGGACCTCTCAGTCCACAGGCTGACGCTCTATCCACTGAGCCAAACCGGTTTTGGCTTCTTTTTAAAGTGAGTTAGCCAAGTCAGCCAATATTTATTAAATGTTTAAAAATAAATAAAAATATCACAGATAATACCAAGATAGGTAAGACTCTCCCATTCTCACCTTTCAGCTATATCATGTTTTACTATTTAAATTTAGTCTCACATTAATCATGTGAGGTACTCATTCTTCTCCTGCAGGTAGAAATGATATCTGAAGGTAGGCAAGGTCAATCAGCTTCTTCAAACTAAAAAAGCAGGTAGGAAGCTGTGGTCAGGACTTGAATCCATGACCCTCAAATGCTATATTATTCTCCACTCAATTCAAACTAGTTTATATCTGAGCCCAGAACATCTTTAATACGCCTGAAGTACCATGTATAACAGGCAGGCATTTTCTAACAGGGCTCTGTTAGCAAAAAAAAAAAGTTTTTCGATAGTGGCCCACTGTTTTTCAAATTCCTATAATTCTTATACAAATATCAGTTTCCCTATATATGAATTACTCTACTGTTATTAATTCCTATGACAAAGTAAATTGTATCTTATATAGTGCCTATTTCAGGTTATTATAAGTGAGTGCAGATTTTTTAAAAATAAAACTATGTCAAGCCCTGACTGGTTTGGCTCAGTGGACAGAGCGTCGGCCTGCAGACTGAAAGGTCCCAGGTTCGATTCTGGTCAAGGGCATGTACCTTGGTTGCGGGTACATCCCCGGAAGGGGGTGTGCAGGAAGCAGCTGATCAATGTTTCTCTCTCATCAATGTTTCTAACTCTCTATCCCTCTACCTTCCTCTAAAAAAAAACAATAAAATATTTAAAAAAAACTATGTCAAGTCAAACATCAATAAAAAATATATAGCCTGGATCTACTTTTCCCCGCTCTTATATTCATCAGCTAGTAACAGTCATAAACCACCAGGGAAGGCTTGCAAGCCAAGCTTCGTTTATCCATAGCACCCAAATCTACTTTTCAAATCATTCTGAATTTAGAATGTGCATATTGACAATCCCAAAACCAAGAATCATTTCTTTAAAAAATTTATGAAGCTCTACATTTAAATTCCAAATATAGCCATTATGGAAATCAATATGATTAAAAAAAAATTTTGAACAAAATGACAAAACTAAGGCATGCGCACGCGCTCTCTCTCTCTCTCTCTCTCTCTCTCACACACACACACACACACACACACACACAGACACATACACACAGACTTAAAAAAAAAATCTATCTATCTATCTATCTATCTATCTCCTGGCTTTAGAAACCAAAAAACAATGCATTCTGGTAACTGAACATCAAGAATGAGGTGAGCACTACTTGTCCCCACAAACTACCTAGAGTCGCAGACTATTAGGAATTTTGGAACCATTAAACCAAGACTTGGCCCCGACAGCCACGGCAGGGACTTCACTATGGAGCAAGCTATGTGAAGAGTCATACAGCCTAAGACCTTCACACAGTACTGAGAACTCCAGGTCGACATGCACTTCAGCACATGTATTATGTACACTGTGTGCGTGAGTGCCTTTGTTTCGATTCCTCTCTTTTAATCTAATACATTTGCCACAATAAAGGATCTCTTCTTCCCAAGAGGCGAAACTCGCTTATAGACTGTGCTTGGCAAAAAGAAAACGGTTACAGACAGGCTGCTTAGAACCAAGGTCAAGTAATCTAAAGCGCAGAGCGGAGACTCTCACAGGCCTCTGAATGGGACCAGGGCCTGGGGAGAGCCACGTGGGGATGAGAGCAGGGAGGGCAAAGCAGGAAGAGGATCCATGTAGTGACAAAGTGCTGGTGGCAAACACAGTAAACTCCGATTTATGCCAAACTGTGCATAATTCAAACCAGCAGCATTCCCTTGCCACCTACACTGCTTTTAATGGCACACTTTAATTAAAATTTTAATTGCATATTTTAATTAAAAATACACAATCTTCTGGACCCATTTAATTCAAAGGTCACTTTATTTAGTCTTTTCTACTTCAAATTACTACCACTGTACAGAATTGTCCCCTCAGGTTTAAAGGTAAAGGCAACAGACCGCCATAACTCTTGATTATAAACCTGGCACATTAATTTAATTTTATCCAACCAATATTAAGTGAGAACCTTCTCAACATGGGACTGTAAAAAATAAAATTCTGTATTTAAAAAGAAGGTCATAATACATTATTTTTCAGCAACATTTAGCATTCATTTGCTCAACAATTACAGAAAGTCTACTTTTTGGTAGTTCCTGAGTTTACAGCAAAGAGAGAAAAAATTCCTCTTCATAAAACTTATATCCTGGAAGAAGGGACAAAAGAAATATCTACCATGAAGAAAATAAGAGCTAAGGAAGGAAAATGAAGCAGAGAGGTGAGAGTGTGGGGAGGGGGGGGTCGAAGGGGCCAGGGCTGCTATTTAAACACAGTGGTCAGAGTGGGTCTCATCCTGAAGGTCGCATTTGGTCTAAGACTTGAAGGAAATAGCTTGAAGTCTAACAGGGAAGCTGCGCAAGCTGACGTATTTCAGGGCCTGTTCTACCAGACAGGTATCACCTCCTGCCAGGTCTCCCAGCTCAATCTGTCCCTCCGCCCTCCCCTCTGCCTCAGCACAGGTCCTCATGTCTTATTTGGAGAACTGCTACAATACCCTGTCCCCAGCATGCCTTCCCCCAGACTCCTGTTAACTTCAAAACCAGTCCTCCTCCATCACAATGTCGCCGGGTGATCTCTCTAAAAGACCAATCTGACTGTGCTCTGGTCTCCAAGGTCAACGTCGTCTTCCTGATTACGTTCACCGCTCCAACACATATTCCCTAAAATGCACATTCCATTGTCCTACACCGGAACAGGACATCTCAAACTGCCAACTCCCGTACGTCCTCTGAGACTTTCTCTGAGACCATTACCTACCCCAATTTGTCCCACTCTAATACACCGTGTTCCATGATCCTCCTAGTCCTTCCCCAGTCCTTACATTATCCTTTTATCTTAGTACATAGATGGGTATCGGGTCAATCTGGATGCCTCCCCTTTAGACTGTTAAGCTCAGAAGACCCCACCCCAGATTATTAACTACGTGGTCACTGAATGGAAAAAAATGAACGAATGAACAAGCGAGCTAATGAACAAGGAACAAACGAAGAAACAGCCATCTGCCTTTCAGGAGCTTATGGTGAAGAAGAGAGATGCCCTTATAAACATGCTCCCCATGTCCCTACATTGTAGCAGATGGATGACAGAACAAAGGAAGACAAGATGCTCAAATGTTACCGTATTCTGACTTTATGAGGGAGTGATGGGAGAGATATTTTTAAAATAATCCCTGTAAAATTTTTCACATGAAAATTTTCTACAAATACCACTTAAATCAAGTCCCAATTTAAAAAAATAATGTCATCTCGAGTAATTTGATAGATTTACATAAATCTGTTTCACAAATCTGTAAGTATGAATTATGGCATGTCAGCATATAATTTTGTTGAAAGTGCTTTCTCGCTAATATAATTAAGTCTGCCGAGACTATTCAAGTACAAGTCAAATAAAATGCAGAGTGAATTCTGTAAAAACCGGGTAGGTGAATCAACATTTAAAGGTGACTACACTGATTGATGTGTATCTATTATTTCATTTAGAGCAGTAGTAATGTATTATGAAATAAAAAAGGACAAAAAAGTAGCATGAATCTTTTTTAAATCCCACAGTTAGCAGGAACAGGTCACTATGGTAGGGTCCTCTCTGACAAGCAAGAGTATTTGCAACCGAAGGACTAATAATGTAACACTTGGTGGGGGGGGTGGGGGGAGATAAATTTAAACTATCTCCAGAAACAGTCCCTAAATGAAACTGCATCCCTTAACATTAAAAAAAAAAAAAAAAAAGTAAGCAAATAACTGGATTTAGAAAAGCAACTTTTCACTCCAAGGTGTGGTGGGGGGGGGGGGGGGGCATGGGGGGGGAACTATATTGATTTTTAAAGACACACCCACTGCTTTCCCTCATTTTAATACCCTTCCTTTTTACTCCCCAAACATACAACAAAGCTGCAAATGTGCTGTATTTTTCAGATGGACTTGCTGTTCTTGGGCACTCATTACATGTGTCTGTTCAGACAGGCTGTGCACTGCAACTCTGGCACCAAAGCAACGTACAACAGACTTGACAAAGGAGCTTTTGAATATCTTCTATCTGACGTGTAACAAAACCATGCAGGTACCGCATGTGAGGGGAAAGGTTTGAGAGAATCTTAGAACACCAGAGGGGCGCAATCTCCTCTAGCCACGTTCCTCTCCGAATGTTAATTCCTGACTCAGCCTGAGTCCTCTCATATGCAGCAGGTCCCCCAGTTAAACAGTCTGATGCACGCAGGTCAAATGAAAGGGGTCCTCCTGGCCGCCCTCTAATGAGAGGTCAAATGGTGGGGTGGGAGACCGGTGGGATGCTGTCACTGCAGACCAAGCCAGCCTCCCTGAAAGCTTGGAGCACTCCGACCAGCTCCCGAGATCATCACCGGGGATTAGCACAAGGCTGGAGAATTCAACCTAGACACTCGAATAACACAGAACAGATGGCTCCCTCCACAGCCTTTTCCACCCAAATGCTGATCAAGCTGGCCCCCGACTAAACGGCCCCAAGATTTTAACGCGCTTTTCAGGACTTCACAGAGACTTGGAGATGTAACCTAGAAATGTTTAGATTGGAACCTGTCTGCTGAAATCGAAGTTTTCAATAGTGATCATTTGGTAAATATCCCCTAAGTGGCCTAATTCTAGAGGGAGCAGGTAATGACCTGGGCACCAGGGTATTTTCTTTTCTGGTTCATTTTAATGGCCATATCTGTCCTCAGATTATGTAACTGGTAGAGGTCTATTTTCCTAAAGCGCCAGTCCCAGTAATTATGAATCTGCTGGCAATGCAGCGTGACCTTGCTTAAGCTGGCGAAACTGTGGGCTCTTAATACATCACAATTTCAGGAAACATTAAGAACTCCCACACAATTCAGTCGTGAGCTGTGGAGCACAGCAACGGCATATTAAACCCTCTAAGTCCTCCATCCAGCACCTGGGTACTAAGATGTCTTGTATCCAAGACCAGGAAGATTGGGAAAAATACTCTTTATCTCAAGTGGGAAAACAAACCAATTTACCTGGAATGCACATCCTAGGTAGGATAGGACTTAAACTCAGCAGGCTCTCTAGCTTGAGAGAAAAGTGAGTGACTTATTGTAGCATCTTAACACCGCTGTTAAGACAAAAGCCAGTTCTCATTACTTAGTGATTTAGGTAGTTGTTCTAAAAGAAAAATCAGCACTTCCACCTTCAAGCACTGGAACTGCCCCCGTGATGAGAGCAAAAGCCAAAAAACTGTCAGTTTGGCCAGAAAGTCAGGCTCTACAGTTCAAAAAAAAAGTTACAACATTAACAACTCTGAGCTAAGGCAAAATCTACTCTCAGTGAGAGACCTGGGTCTGCTGCAATATTCTCATTCCTTTGTTAATTATAATCAACTCTATACAGATTCCACGCCACACGCCTCCTCCCCCTCACCGCAAAGGGAGGGGGGAGTTTGCATGACTTGCTTTACCTTGTGCTTACTGAAAAGGCGATGGAGCCCTGACTGGTTTGGCTTAGTGGATAGAGCATCCGCCTGCGGACTGAAGGGTCCCAGGTTCGATTCCGGACAAGGGCATGTACCTTAGTTGCGGGCACATCCCCAGTAGGGAATGTGCAGGAGGCGGCTGATCGATGTTTCTCTCTCATCGATGTTTCTAACTCTATCCTTCTCCCTTTCTCTCCCTGTAAAAAAATCAATCAAATATATTTTAAAAAAAAAAAAAAGGCGATGGAGTTGCTCAAGTAAATATCATTTGAGATGAGGGCAAACGAACTCTATCCCGCAAAAAGATTATTGTGGTAAAGAAAGAAACCAGTTAGCAAGTGCAGTAGTAAAAAGGGCATCTGCTGTTGCTTACCCTGCCAGCTGGTGCCAATCTAGACACACACACACACACACACACACACACACGGAAACCAGTAAGCAGTCCATCAAAAAGCAGTATGGCTTCTTAATGTGTTTTTCTCTCTGTGTAAGAGATCATTTTTCCTCAGACATTGCAAGAAAAAAAATTAAACACCCTCAGCTCTATAATGAGCTCAGTGTCCTTTCTGAAACCGTGTCAGTCCTGCAACCACTATGGATGGAGAGCTCCCTGTTTTGGCCAGACAATGGGGAAACATTGGTCAGACTACAAAAATCCCACCAGGTCCACAGGATAAGAAAATTCTTGTTCGACATGATTAATTTTCTTCTTGAACATAGAGTGTTGTGGTGTTTTTTTTTAAAACGATACCTCTCTCATTCAAAAGTTAAAAGGTTCACCAGCCAAAACCTTCCCATCTGAAAAGCTCCCTATGTCTGGGAAAAGTCTGTTTCCATAAACGCTTATATCTAGCTCTCTGGAAGCATGTATTGCTGCTGCTTAATTATAAACTGCTACCAAGCAACTCAAGAGCTTTATATGACATACAGTTATCACATTTAATTCTCACAACACTTTGTGTAGATACATCTGTACCCCATTTTACAGATATAAATATGGAGGTCTAGATACTGATTAACTTGCTCAAAGGCACAGAACTAGCTGGTAAGAGGTAGGTAAGTTTTAAAATCAAAACTGACCTTTCCCACTTTGGTCTTTCTGGCATACACTTCACTGCCTTTGGCCAAGTTTGGGAATTATTTTGAGGCAGAGACCTGTGCGCCCAAAATTCATAACTTTGCAAGCAGGATATTCATCATAAACTCCAACTATACCTGCATTTTTTTCTGGTTACTTGTCATGTAATCTACTGACTAGAAATTCAACATTCTTTCTCAACCCATCAAGATACTATGTATAAAAGAAAAAGAATAGCATCCTGCAGGTACACAAATCACTTAAACCCTCAAAACAACTCTATCATTACAAAACAGATAGAGATATCCACATTATAAAAAGATTCATTTAAAATAGGATTTGATTTACATACTCCTTTTCCAGAAACTCAGAAAGCAATCCTTATGGCTAAAGCCAAACATGTTTGCCACTGCCAAAATCGTCTCCCACACAAGACACTTCTCTCGTCGGCAGATTGCACTAAAATGCTTTCCTAGGCAGAGGGTGGCTCCATCGCTGTAGAAAAGCAGGTGGGAACGGTACCACATGGTTTCTGCCCTCTAAGATCCGAAGCTCAGAAATTTAAAGCATGACAGTCAATAAGGGAGATGTGGGCCACCTAATGAACATGGAATACCTATGATTAAGCGGTGGGCGTCACATGTAACCAGAACAAACTTGAAAAGAGAAGTCTTTAGTTGGTTGAAACAGGGATAAAATGCAGGGGTCTCTTGACAGCCTAATTAAGGAAGTAGTTTTCTGGAGAAGAGCTAATCCGTAGGGAAGTATAGAGATGGTCACGCCAAAGATTCGCTTTCTCTTTGCAAGTGGTCTGAGCTGATGTGAGGAAGCAGATGCTCACCCTGAAAACGGAGTGCCCCACGGGAAGGTGAGTGGTGGTCGTACTGCAGGATGCATTACACAGGGAGGTGCAATGAGAAAAGACCTAGGGAAGATACTGTGGTGGCCTGGGCCACAGAGGAGATGCAGGTCTAGGATCAAGGAGACCATCCAGCAAGAAGCTGTGCTGGCCCAGGAATAAGACCTGACCCAAATCCTTCCAACCAAGTCCCCAGGAGCTCTGAAAACAAAACTTAAGGATGAAACCCACAATCTCTTTCACAAATCCCTACAAACTGCCCCCACCCTAAATGGCTAACCTCTCATCTGGAAAACCACAGCCCAAATCTTCTATCCAAGGCACACAAAACCTTTTTGCTCATGCTGTTCTCTGAGCCTGTGCCAAATTCACTCTTAGCTTAGAATAAGAATTAACTCAATCCAAGTTCCCTTTCCCCCAAAAATGAACTTCCGGGCCCAGTACTTTTTCCCCTTCAGTGAGCCTTCCAGAATCAGAGCCAGGATTGGAATCAAATGCCCCAGGATCTGCACTCCCTTGGCGTGATAACTTCTCACCTTTGTAAGAGAAATAAGAGGGCAAGGAACCCTTTGAACCTTAGGTTAACACCCAGAGATTAATCCAGAGCACCAACCCAACAGTCTCTCAAATATGTATTCTCTATGCATCTAACAGGTATGGGTAATAGCCCCAGCCACCAAGAAGGTAAAACCCAAGACAACTGCCCAGGAAAAGTTTTTATATAGCTGCAAAAACATGTGTACCTGAATCCTTTTAGTCCCATGGTTAAGCTGCTAACATTCCAAATGTTAACAAACCTTATTTTGACATTTTGTGCAACAATCACAAGATTACATATGACTTCTG
Organism: Myotis yumanensis; assembly: GCF_028538775.1. Taxonomy (NCBI): domain Eukaryota; kingdom Metazoa; phylum Chordata; class Mammalia; order Chiroptera; family Vespertilionidae; genus Myotis; species Myotis yumanensis. The sequence continues at coordinate 966,651 of NW_027223772.1, forward strand.
AATGTACACACATAATATTAAGTCCTTCACATATAATATGGCAATACCAAGTCAAAACAGAAAAAGAGAGAGGAAGACTAGGTCATTCACGAAATGTGGAGAGCATCGTATCATCAGAAAAAAACAAAAAAGTTTCAAATAAAGTAAAAGCAGATGGACTATTTTCACCTTCCTATCTGTATCACGGATAAAGCATCCTCCATGTACGTTATAATGCTCTCACCTGGCACAACTCTCCACTGTAGTTCATTTTACTTCAAAAAGAAAGACCATAATTAAAATTAGTGATATTTTTAGCCAAGACAAAGGAGGTAAAATTCCAGAGGACATCCATTGTCCCTAGCCGACACAAAGAATCAGGTATAAATAACATGTGATTTTCCTTCTCTTTGTACAGAACATTGTGTTTGGTTTATATTTAATAAAGAAAAGGCAGTTACATTTTCAAGAGAGTATAAGGAACATGTCCCGTCCCCCCCCCCCCCCCCCCCCCCACCACTACCCTCTCAATTTAAAATAGGCACACAAAAGCACTGCTTTTTATTCGTAGGAGAAATCCCCAAACAGACCCATTGTGTTTGGGCAGGTTAGGGTATAAATGCTGACGATAAAAGAAACCTATTTAAATATTGCAGACACAGCTTCCAGGGCCTCAAGGAAGCCTTCTCTGAAGCAGTAAAAGGGAAAGGATCCCAAAGGAGCACCATCTAGAGAGGAAGCCGAGCTGTACACGGTAAAAGTTTAAAGGCTGTGGGTCAGAGGGGAACCATGGTTACAAATTAAGTCAAAGAGGTACCCTGACAGAAATAAACATCCATTCTGTTTTTATAAAGGGACAGCTATGTGACAGCAAACCACTCTGAGACCACAGGGCAATTTGCCCACCAATTAACAGATGGCTTCGAGAGAGAAATGCAAAATGGTCTAGCTCTTAGGATTGCCACATTCATATCACACAGGAGCATTTCGTGCAAAATCGCCTAGTTTAAAAGTTGGAAAGATTAGCTGTTGAAATCCTCCCAATTTGAAATTCACGTAAACACTTTGATTAAGCAGCAGCAAATGCTTAAAAAATTCTGCCTAGACAATGACTCATTAGCACACAAAAGTGATGAGGCACTGGCCACATCAGATCCCAGTAAATGCACCATCACACCCACCCAGAGAAGTGCTGGGGCTTCTCTTTCACTGACTGAAGAGTATGTTATTAAAAATGAAATGTTCAAATCATGTCCTCCACAACCTAGTACAGCGGGCCACTGATGTGACCTCTGGATACATTTCCCCCCATGAAATGGGAAAAACCTAAACATAAAAATAATCTTTTTAATTTATTACCATTTTATCACCTCAAGTACCCATGAGCCTATAACAACAATAGGGTGGAGTAAAAAGATTCTTATTCGAGAAAGAGCTCCCATCTTAAGAACTTTTTTAAAGATGCTCTTTTGTGACTGAAGTTATGTGATTACTTACTTGCTTAGTCACACAGCTGAGGCTCACTCTTGGGGAAGGGGCTATGTGTTCACAGCACCAGACTCAATAATTAATTATAAGGAGTATCTGATGTGGGAAGTAACTTCTACAGACAGAGCTTCTCAGCTCTTGGGGCCATATTACACGGCAACTCTGCAAACACGTTTCAGGATCTGGGGAAAGAGAGGTGGCAAAAGGTGTTTCATTCAGAAGAATCTATCTTTTGGCCACCAAGTGTTTCATTCGGAAGAATCTATCTTTTGGCCATAAAGAAAAGGAGACGACTAGGAGTGTTTAAGGCTTCTGCTAGCCAGTCTTATGTACGATCTGTTAAATCTATACTAAAAAAAGGGTAATATGCTAATTAGACCGGGTGACTGGCCATCTTCCAGAAGTCCGACTTCCTTCCAGACAAAGCCACGGTGGTGGTGGCTGAGGCAGAGGAGGTTAGGGGTGATCAGGCTGGCAGGGGAGGGCAGCTGGGAACCATCAGGCTGGCAGGACAGTTGGGGGCCATCAGGCCGGCAGGGGAGCAAGTTAGGTGGTGATCAGGCTAATAGAGGCGGCTGGGCGATCAGACGGGCAGGCAGGCAGGCAAGTGGTTAGGAGCCAGCGGTCCAGGATTGTGAGAGGGATGCCCCAGATTGGAGAGGGTGCAGGCCAGGCTGAGGGACACCACCAGGCTCTAGTGATTCTACAGAAAGAGGTGGGCTAAAGGTGCTCTCTCTGTCTCTCCACCATCTCCCTTGTTTCAGAAATAAAGTCAGACCTATGCAACTAGAGCTTGCTATGCTTGCTATGCTGTAAAAAGCTATACAAAACGCTAGGTCCTCAATGACAAGTACACCACTCAAATGAAGATCTCACTAAACATTAGTCTTTCAGCTCATTCCAATATCCAATAGCCTTTAGTGTCAAGGAGTGTTCCTATTTTGCTGCTGACAATTTCTTCCTTGCTATTTATAAAGTAGCAGGGAACTAAAGAGTTATATACTGCAAACTAACCTGCTTTATTTGGGGAAAACTTGAAAAATCTTATGCTTCCAGGTCACTCACTAGCTAAGCCCTATTCCCAAATATAACTACAACCTATGAAGTTGGTGCTAATTCTAGTTCTCCTAATACACATCAACATCATTAAGGTATTCCATTTACACCCAGATCACCAATCTAGTTTTCCTCAAGCAGGATATTTCCTAGCAAGAAAAAATATATATACACACACACATACTGTGACCAGGAGTTATTAGATTTTTACAATCTCCATAGGAATGTTGTTTTCCTAATGCAGAATCCACAGCCTAATTGAGGTGTAGTTCCAAGATTTTCTGTATCATCTCCTGAAACCTGCTGATATCCTGGCCAGGCCATCCCTCTCCCCACCCCTACACCATGTTTTTACTTGAAGCTACTTGACCAGATAGCCCGTTCTGATCCTTTAAGCTTACCTAAGTAGCTAAACAGGGTGCAAGGTAAGCACATAAAATTGACTGGATATTCTTACAATTACAGCTATGATTCTGCCTCAGTGACTAGTTAGAAACAAAAAGACTATAAACAAAGGTAAAATCAGAATTTGATCTTTACAAAGAGAACTGAAGACTGCCCCCCCCCAAAAAAAAACAACTGATGCTGATGATGTATTTCACTGATTCCATAAGACACAGAAATTTAACGCCTCCAACCATACCTATGACCCCATGTGACTAGACACCAAAGGTTTTAATTAAATGATGACTAAGTAGCACAAGAAATAAATGTGGGTCATTCACAAGAAGCCTGTCTTTGTGCAAGGTATATATGGCTCTCATAAGCTGCTACACGTGACCGGAGTCACAATATTACTGACCTCTGAAGATTAAAAACTAGAGATAAAACACCCAGAAGGACCTAATGGGTATCACAGAAGATGCCACTGCTACTAGTCCTCTCAGACATTCTCCAGGTTGTTCTCGGTCACACTCAATGAAAGTAGCGACAGTAAAACATAATAAAATGAGGGAGATGTCACAAGATATTATTACTTGGGAGGGAAAATCAATATTCCTCATTGTTCCTCATTTCTTTGCATAAGTATATCAGAACTTTCGTTTCCCCTAATACTTACAATGTGAATCAAATGAATCAACTATTTGAAAGACAAGTGACTTTATTTTCAAAATACACATATCTACATACACACCTCTCAAAGCATAGACAAACTCCTTTACCAATAGCTTTTGTTTTCCTCAAAGCTAAAAGTCTGGGGGTACCAGCGGGAAAGGGAGTGAGGTGAGGTAGAAGAGGGTATAGGGGAGATAAATGGTGGAAGGAGACTTGACTTTGGGTGGTAAACACACAATACAACCTACAGATGATGTATTATAGAACTGTACACATGAAACCTATATAATTTTATCATCCAACTAGAGGCCTGGTGCACAGATTTGTGCACTGGTGAGGTCCCTTGGGGATCAGACTGAAGCCAGCCTCCAACATCCCCCGAGGGATGTAATAGTGCATGAAGCAGCAGGCAGCTGGGGAGGAGCCGCTCGAGCTCATCCCAGCACCGCTCATCCAGGTCAGCTGAGCATCTGTCCCCCGTCTTCCTCCACTGTCCCTCGCATCTCCTGGTCTGCTACACCCAGCTATGGAGAAGTGGGTCCGTAGGGCGGAGCTCCCGCGGCCTCGCTAGGGGTGCACAATGAGGCTGGGAGAAGTGGGGTGAGTGCCCAAGGGGCCCTTGGGGTGGACCGGGAAGTTGCGGTAGCTGCATGGAGAGGCCGCCCACTTTGCGCACCATCCTGAAAGTCCTGGGGCGGCTGCGGTCTGATAGGAGGAGGTGGACACTAGGGAGGGAGTTTGTGGTCTCTCTTTTCCCTCCTTCCATCCCTTGGTCCTGGCTGCCCGGAAGGACACGGCCGGAGGGGTTGATGGGGGTCAGGGGCACCACGCCTCTGGACCAGGGCCTGGGGAGCAGCGGAATTTGGGCCAATGGCCTGGCCTCCCAATGCAAACTGCAGCTCAGCCCCACCTGCTTGTGATCTTTCATAGACTAAATCGCCTGTTTCTCTTTCGTCTGTTCAAGTTGAGTGCCCCCTGGTGGTCAGTGCACATCATAGCGACCAGGCGCTTAGGCTTTTATGCGAGGAGGCAACCCGTGGGGGGCTGGGACCCATGCAAGACCCGCATAGCCCCCGCAGCCTCATTGTGTCGGCTGGGGTGGGGGCAGGCGCTCCTGTGTGTTGTGTCTCCACTCTGGCCTGCCCACCGCGAGAGCTGCTGCTCATTTGGGCGTGATGGCATTACAACGTAACGGCCATGGCCCTTTTATATAAGAGACTAGTAGAAGATGTCACCCCAATAAATTCAATTTAAAAAAAAAAGAACTAAAATCCAACTCAATAAAGTAAGAAAACATAGTCCCACAAAGAAAAAGGCCTGGGGGCAAATAAGTAGTGTGCTTCAGCAGTTCATCCATCACAGCTATGACAAATAGGTTCAAAGGGAGAAAACTGGGACCCTACAGACATTGGGGAAAAGGTCAGGATGCCAACTTTGGAGGGATCTGGCAATGAAGGATACTCTACAAAAGGGGTGACTATTTTGTTAGAAGTGAAAGACAGTAAACAACAGCCCTCAAACTCCGTCAGCAGAGGTAAAAGCTATTTCAGACATAATAAAAACTATGCCTTTTGTCCCTATTCAGCAATATATCTGAATAGCTGACTCTAGAAAGCAATCCAAGTTCTTCCACATCATAGATGCTTTAGAGAACCTAGTTGAGTGTACAAGGTAAAGACTAAAAGTTCAGGTCAGGATGATGCAGGTGTGACAGGTATTCAACTAACTGGGCATGTCTTATGACCTGAACCAGAAAAGGACTCAGTCTCCCACTTGGATTCAAAGAACTTCCTAATGGAAAACTCTGTTTTAAACAAGATGTGGGCGGCTCCACTGCTGACTTTCAAAGGCATCCAGAAGATGATGCCTGAAACCCCCACTTTCCTTGACAAGCCTGTATGGCAAGGTGGCGAGTTCAAAGCAGGGACTTCTAAGCAATTATAAAAGTTACCCTCTAATGGCTCAAAAAATATCAACCAAAATATCAATACGCTTACTTTTGGATGTGTTGAAAAGTGAAATCTGACATAAAGAGATAAAAATATAAATAACACATAAATTGTTTCTGTGGACTTCTAAATTAGAATACAAATTGACTTTAGCTAACTAGCTGAAGGGGATTATGGGAGAGGCACAGAGGTTTTCAGAATTAATTGGGGCTGGGAACCACCTGACTCCAGAGAGCTAGGAAGTACAAAGAACCACCACCATCTCAGAACCAGAACAGACAGACTCTGATGAGATGGGTCACCGTCACTATCTCATCCCTCCATCACCTCCTTAAGAGTCCAGGTCCTGGCAGAAAATACCTAATTGACTTAACTTGGGTCCCATACTGGCCCCATGCCTACACTAAGGCAGGGACAGAGCGAACCTTCCTCATTGGCTTCTGGAATTATCCTCCCACAAGCCATCTACTAGGAAAGAGAATCCCCAATATGGAATAGTCCTAATTAAAGAGGGAGACAATTTTCCCTTAGATGCATACAGGGCCTTACAAATTTCTCCAAAGGAAAAAAATAAAAAATGCCCCTCCCACTTCTGTTTAAATAAAAGACGGCATCAAGGATGAACCATCAAATAGAATAATCAACAAATCATTCACAGACCAGATCATCCATGCATATATGAAACACTGCTTCTAAATTTTGCTCAAAAATAAAGTTGCCTGTTTAGCACATTCTGCATCTCCTTCCCAAGTGTGGCCAGGGAGGTCCTTCCAACCTCTATTTCACCTCAACAATAAAGTGCCACCATAAGAAGTTACACTATCAGTGTTTCATAACTCGGGATCTCTTCAACAGATAGAACCTACCTTGAAACCAAGTGCCCAACACTGGCTGACATTCTTTAGCATGCCCACGATTCTTAGACAAGCCTGCCAAACTAAGGGCTGAGCTTGGTCACCTTCGCCACTGTTCCCAGGCAAGACCTCACAGCCCCCGGGGCAGATCTCCCTTATCCCGGTAAGAGGCCTTGGGAAGCTCCCCGCTAATCAGGAAATGGAGAGAAGAAAAGTCTAGATGAAGTCTGAATTAAGACCTTAAACCAGCGGTTCTCAACCTGTGGGTCGCGACCCATTTGGGGGTCCAACGACCATCGGAAAACACATATATAATTACATATTGTTTTTGTGATTAATCACTATGCTTTAATTATGTTCAATTAGTAACAATGAAATTGGGGGTCACCACAACATGAGGAACTGTATTCAAGGGTCGCGGCATTAGGAAGGTTGAGAACCACTGCCTTAAACCATAAGAAGTTTATTATGTTAAACTCACACAACCTGGGGGAGGCTTTCTGCTAAGTCTCAATTCATGGAATTGCTCTTCAGTTGTCAATAGCCAACGTTTGAAAATAAATACAGTCACTAAGTGTGAAATGATGTTCCTGCAGCCAGCAGGCATTTGGCTGATGCCAACAGAGAAGGCAGGAGGCCAAGCTATGAGACCTAAAATTTTAAAGGAAGACTGCTCTACTCAGTAATGCGGAATCTGAAATAATGTAAAGGCAGAAATAGGCCACAGGCCACCTACCTCTAAATTCAACCCACATCAGCAGCTGTCTCCCAACATTGCTTCGGGAAAATGCTGAAGGCTTCCTCCACTACAGTGGCTGGTCCTATGGGCTAAGAAAAGGAATGCCTCTGCTGTGTAAGGCTTGGTTGGTTTGTTTGGTTAGTTGGGTGTGTGTGTGTGTGTGTGTGTGTGTGTGTGTGTGTGTTGGGGGGGGGGGGAGGTCTGGGGAGGGGAAAATGAAAGGAAAAGCTAAAACTATTGAAGAGAATTTCTACTTCTCCCTCTTTGGCACCTTCTACTGAGGAATGGTTTTCTGCCAAGATTTCCATCGGGTTCCCAACAGAAGACAAGGACATGAGGTAGACAAAGAAATCAGAGCTGATGCTCTGTGTCCCAGGACCCCCCTCAGATGTTCTTCCCCGGCTGCTATAACTCTGGGAGAAGAGAAAGCAGGAAAGCATGAAGGCACAGACTACTGGGGAGCAAGTCTGCTTGGTTCTCCTTCCTGCATCTACCATATGCCACTGCGTCTTCCTCCAGGTGGCCTGCCATCTCGCTGAGTGATGGAGATTGGAGGCAACTTCCAGGAAGAAGAAAACAAGGTTGAACCAGGCTGAGCAACTGCCAAGGGGCATGCAGTCAGCAATGTGGTGGAGGCTACACAAATTCACGGTTTCACAACTGGATATTCCTTCTGTGGGGAAAGTGGCAAGAACTAAGTTTGAAGATAAATAAGCTATTTCAGGGGAGCGGGGTTGGCTTACAGCCCAAGAAAGAAACCTAGCATGTCCTGAAACAATCGCTATCATTTACTTTTTAAATGCTTTGGTATGACACATAGTGGGTGCTTTGACTTTTTATTTACATGAGGTACCTAGAACAGGCAAATTCACGGAGACAGAAAATTGAACGGTGGTTTCCAGGGGCTGAGGGTGGGGAGTTACTATTTATTGGGCACAGAGTTTCTGTTTGGGATGAAGAAACAGTTCTAGAAAAGGAGAGTGGCGATGGTTGCAAAACACTGTCAGTTAGCTGCACACTTAAAATGATCAATTTTATGTATATTTTATCACACTAAAGTTATTTTTTTTTAATTTGGTATGAATCAGTGTAACGTGACCTGTACACTGGGAGTTTCAGCCTTAATTCTAGGGCTGGTCATCTAACACACTATCATGAATGCAGTCCAGGAGTCATTAAGTAGCAGAATACAAAGGTGACTACTACAGGCCTATCTACTCTCTATAGCTAAATCAACAACCAATTCTCTGCTCATTCACATAATGGGCTTTTGTTTCTTAACCTAGTTACTTGTTAATAAGTGTAATGAGAGTTAGAAATGGGGTCTCCTTGGTAAAATTAAAGGTATTCAAGAGTATGTAGATGGGCTGAATTAGAGACACTAGCCACTACTGTACCAACAGGACACGTATATCCTTATGGATAGAACCCCTACATGTGAAATGGTCCTGGGTCCAGCCTCTGTTTACTAGTAGAAGGGTTTCTTTTTTGCATGATGCTAACAGGGCACAGATCCTCTGCCTCTGGCACGGTATCAGCTCAAAGTGAACAATTCCGGTAGGTGCTGTCCAAGCACCTTCACAAGAACAGAGAACTGGGACTTCCTCAAGCAAAGCAGTCTGTCAATCACTTGGGCTTCCTTGCTAAATGTCTGCACATGTGGCAGAATTGGGTCTTGAAAAGAGGCTGTTTCATTCCTCCCTCTTTGGTGCCCCCTTTTACCTACCCAAAATGACCTATGAGCTGTATACACTAACCTAGCATAGGTCCACTTGCAATAATCTCACCCCTAAAACAAAGGGGGCAGGGACTCTTAAAAAGTCCACCATCCTGCCAGAACCGGTTTGGCTCAGTGGATAGAGCGTCGGCCTGCGGACTCAAGGGTCCCGGGTTTGATTTCTGGTGCGGGCACATCCCCAGTGGGCGGCGTGCAGGAGGCAGCTGATCAATGTTTCTCTCTCATTGATGTTTCTGGCTCTCTATCCCTCTCCCTTCCTCTCTGTAAAAAAATCAATAAAATATATATATAAAATCAATAAAATATATATATAAAAAAGTCCACCATCCTGCTCTAGAAGCCAGTAAAGAATAGCAGGTGCCCTCTCTACACTAATGCCTATGCCCACATGTGTTGCTTTCCATAAACACTCAAGAGAACTAAAATCTATAGCACTAATAAAAGCCTAGGTCAGTGATGGCGAACCTATGACACGCGTGTCAGAGGTGACACGTGAACTCATTTTTTTTGCTTGATTTTTCTTTGTTAAATGGCATTTAAATATATAAAATAAATATAAGTCTTTGTTTTACTATGGTTGCAAATATCAAAAAATTTCTATATGTGACACAGCACCAGAATCAAGTTAGGATTTTTCAAAATGCTGACACACTGAGCTCAAAAGGTTTGCCATCACTGGCCTAGGTGGTCATCACGCGCTCACACCCTCACGATCCATCACCAGGGTGGGCAGGGCTTGACGCTGGGTGCACCGCGTGGGGTCGCAGGGGCAGGTCCTGGCAGCTGTTCCACGTGGCTTCTGCTGGGGTCACCGCGGGGGCAGGACCCCCAGCTCTGGCCTACCTCTTTGGGGCAATCGATCGAGGGGCTCCTGCACTGTGAGAGGGCACAGGCCAGGCTGGGGGACACCCCCTGCCCCTCAGTGCACAAATTTCGTTCACCGGGCCACTAGTGTCAAATAAGAGCAAGAAAGCAAAGCCCCAAAGATTCCACACTACACTTCTATATAGCATATTAGGTCTTATTTTTAATGTTCTAGAATATGGCATTTGGGGATATAATACATCCAATGGTATGATATTGTGCCTTTTTGCAAAGGCTTCTAATTTTCAACGCTTACAATAATAAATGCATTGATAAAAACACAGTCACAAAGCATTATTGCCAATTCTGTATTGTAATCCTATTATAACAGGAATGATGGTACTTACCCCTGAAATAAAGGCCCAGAAATACTCAGAATATAAGGGTCTTAAAAAAACTTTAATATCTTGAGGTTAAAATGTTAGATCCTAAACTATTCTGCCTGAGAAGGTAATGTGCTGTTTGCACCTTACATCATCAAATCCTTTGACACTATATTTAATAAGAGCTAACTTAGCAGTTATGGTCACAAAAGAGTAAAGTCACAGAATTCTAGAGCTAGATAATAAGAGAAAACTGTAATTTATCTCAAAGCTCTCAGGACGACAACCAGAGATGCAAAAGGATTCAGAAAACACTGCCTTGGTGTTACTGACCCAGTGACTCCTTAAGACTGAATTTAAAGAATCAAAATATGAGGAAAGAAAGTTGTTCGCTCAGGCTCCAGTGACCTTGAATCCAATGAAATGACTCTGGTTTACTTGTTTACATGCATCTGTAACTCCTTCAAACCTCACTTTAAAATGAGAATTTGAGCCCAGCTGATATGGCTCAGTGGTTGAGCATCAACCTATGAACCAGGAGGTCATGGTTTGCTTCCTGGTCAGGGCACATGCCCAGGTTGGGGGCTTGATCCCCAGGAGGAAGCCTATCAATGATTCTCTCTTATCATTGATGTTTCTATCTTTCTCTTCCTTTCCCTTCCTCTTTGAAATCAATAACAATATGTAAAAAAAAAATTAAACTAAAAGGAGAATTGGACTTTCTCAGGATAAAGCCTGAAAGTCAGACAGGTTGTGAAGAGTCAGGGCATTTACACATCTACTCTACAAGGTAATAAGTAACCAGATCTATCACCTCAAATGCAAAAATGCAAATTTTAGTTGAGCTGGAGAGGGTGGGGTTACAGGACTTGCAAGCCATATACACTCCCCCTTCAAAATCAAAGCATCATGCAGAAAACAGCGTTCCAACAAAAAGTACAATGATGAGAAAAGAACTCATTAAGAGCTAAAAATAAACTCTAATTCACAATATGCATAAGGATTTAACAAAAAAAAAAAAAAAAGGGAAAACAAGATGTAAAACTGCATCTGCTAAGTTAACCATGGCCTCATGGAAATCACCAGCCCCCTTCCACAAACTGAAATCTGTAAAGTCTGTGATGACTAAAGAAAGCAAGGCTTTAAATGTTTTCAATGAATATTTCAACAGAAAGAAAACAAAGGGACAGCAATCTTTTTTCTACGTGCTCTGATCTGCGAACACAACAGGAATATTGGGCTTCTCAACAACCAAATATGCAGGCCCCTGCATTCCCCTAGTTGAACATCTTATTTTATGAACTCAGAATATCTAGTAATAGGATTTACAATTTATATTAAAGGGGTATTAATCTTAAGGGAAAAGATACCATAAAAGTGAAAGCAAGCCCTCCAGTTAGTTTTTATCCAACCAATACCTCATGGCTCAATTTAACAACTTGCTGACCTTCCTGGACAATGACAGTCCAATGGGGAAGCTGGGCTGAGAGTACCTTCATATTTTAAGTCAAGCTCGTTCATTCTGAATAACATTCGCACAACACCACACAGAGCAATATCTCCACACTCCAGAGCTCTAATTCACAGGGGTTAGTGTAATACCATTAATCATCCTCTGGGCTCCCAGATCCTGACTGGTACTTACTTCCTATTCCCACTTTGCAATCGCCCCTAGAAAACCAATTGCATTGGTCTAATCACCTAGAAAGCAAAGGACAGAAAATTAACTTTGCATTCTTCCCATTTTATGAGAAACTGTAAGAATGCTAAGATAATAGATCTATAGAGTGTTCCCCAAAAAAGTATAGACACACACTGCGAATCATTACAAAGGCTGTGTTTATTAAAATACATTTCATTTTCAAAATTGAGCCATCAGCTATTAAAGCATATGTATACATTTTTTGGGACACCCAGTACTTGAAGATTTTATCAAAAATCAGTTCTCCCACGCTGGCCGGGTGGCTCAGATGGTTAGAGCACCGGTCCATACACCAAAAAGTTGCATGTTTAATTCCCAGTCAGGGCACATACTTAGGTTGTAGGTTCGAGCCCCTGTCGGCACATGTACAGGAGGCAACCAATCAATGTTTCTCTCTCCCTCTCTCAAATCAATAAGCATATCCTCAGATGAGGACTGGGGAAAAATATCAGTTTACCCAAGGAAAATAGTCTGCAATTGTCAAGTAGCTGATTGTTAACTGGTAAGAAGGGAATAGCAGAGAGAGAGTACCACTGTGTACCAGGCACTTCAGGAAAGAAACTCAAGCTCAGAGTCAAATAACTCATAATAGGCTATGTTACAAGTAAGTAGCTAGGCTAGGATTTGAACCCAAGTGTAACATGTTCTTTCTAGGCTAAAACCTCTGAAATTAGTGCAATTTTAGGCCACCCCCCTAGCAGGAGAGAAGGTAGCAGGTGTTTTGTTTCAATGTTAATCCTGAGAACTTGATTCCAAGCTAAGCAAATAATATAGGGGCTTGGAAAATCCTATTACCACTGCATTCGGGTCCATTGCACATGGGAAGATGTAAAAGAATGCTTATAAACAGTTTAAAAATTAAACACTGCCATCATGCATTTTTTTTTTCCTTAAAGGAGGCAAACAGAGTGAGAATTTTTGTTATAATTTCGAACAATGTAGAGTGATCACCCTCCATTAGCTAACGATGACGTTGATGGGAGAGATTACTGAATAGTTAGAACACAAAAAGGTAGTTTTCACTGAGGATCTGTATATGCACCGAAACTTGGAAGAGCTACCAATACGGCTTTACAGCTGAGCTGAGAGATCCTCAAAAAATATCTGATGACAGATACCATTACCAATAGAAGAGACATCCAATGGTGTCAAAACACTGACAATCTAAAACTTTAAGAAGCTAAACCGAAAACATGCTAAATGAGCCACCACAAAGGCCTGACAAATCAAATGACACAACTCAAATGCCAAAAAAAAAAATTTTTTTAAGTTGACCTTTTTAGCTGGAAAGGCACACTTTCCACTGCTCTCAAAATTCAGTAGCAGCAGTGTACTCCACTGAAAGGCAATTAACTTAGAACATGTGCAAAAGAAATGGCGAATTCTGATAGTATTTTGTTCAGGAAATATTTAAAAGGAAATGTTCCAATAGGTGCAAAATAGAAATGCTTTGCTCTAGTCATAATTTAGAAAGTTACAAAACTAAGGCTGGTGTGCTCAGGTAGTGTAATAAGTAGATAAGGGAGTAATAGAAAATAAAAATCATCCAAAGAAAAGCAGGTTTAATTGGGGAGGTTGGGGGGGGGGGGGGCGGGGGAGAGGCAAGCAGGAGGGATTAAGCCAGTTTCATACTTGAGGAGAAACAGGATTTCAACATTCTACAGATTACAAAAGGAAGAAGAAATCCTCTACCAGAATTTAGTTGCTCTTTATCTTCTCCCATTAATTCATGATCTTTTTCTCATCCACATTTTTCCACCTTTACCAAGACAGCCAATAACTAATAAATTGAACATGGTTTCTATATAGTACCAGCAATCTCCCAATACAAAGGTATACAAGAACTAGAAAAAACAGTGTGGAAGGTCTGGAATAGCAAATAGCACACAAGCAGTCCTGCCTTGCTAAATACTAAGGGGGAAATCTTTACAGAAGAACTTCAACTGTATTTTATTTTCTATGTATTATACATTACCAACGTTTGCGTTTCATGTCAAACTAATAAAGAAAGTCAAAGGCACTCAACAGTTGTTCCTAGTCAACTGGCAGGACAGGTACCAGTCATTCTAAAAATCCTAGTGACAAGGCCAAGAATGCACAGAATCCAAACTCTTAAACCTCATTTACACCCAATAGGCTCAACCTCTTATTTCCCAGCAAATATTCTTAAAAAGCTGTTGGCATATGGGTAATTAGTTCTTGGGAGTTGTGATCCTTATTTCACTTCCTTCCGGTAGAATAAAATTTAAAGTAACACAGGTATCAACATCAAGAAACCAGAGAAACAAAAAATCCAAATGATTTACAAATTAACCAGGAATGGTTGTTTCAAGCATTTCTACACCCTCACAATAGATGGTTTTTCTTCCCAGCAACTAGCCATTTAAGGTTTCATTACCACAGAATATGCAAAGAAGAAACTTTTCTGTGTAGTTTTGCTTACTGAGAGACAATTTATTTCATGGTGAAGGGCTCCAGAATGTACCACCCCAAATAGGCCACGCTGGCATGAGGATTATTTTGAGCTGAAGTCAATTAAGAGGCAACAGATACAGGAAAGGTGCTCTGCCCCCTCCCTTTCCACCTAAAAGCAGGTCATAAATTTCCAGTGAATAAAGGAATCCTCTTTCCTCTGCCAGGAAGAGAGAGAGCAACTCTCACCACCAAAGGTGGAGAGCCGACACCAAGACCCATACACAATCCTTGCTAAAATAGCCTGCTATCCTCCATTACTTTCCACCATATATGTATGTCCTGGTCACTTCCCCACAATTTACTGAGCTTTGGAGCCCAAACCCTCTCTCCTTCATAAAAATGGAATATAAGCCCCGTTCCTTGAGTTTCAATTATTTCCTGTGAACTCCAGTACACTTAAAATATTAATGAAAATATGTGCCTCTTCTCCTTTTAAACTATTCCCCTTAGTTTTACTGAGATAAAACCGACATATAACATTGTATTATCTGTCTTGTTAGGTTCAGTGACTGGGGGCCTGTGAACCAAGAGGGTAGAAAAAGAGTTTTTCAGCCTTAACAATGGTAAAAAAAACTGTATTTGCTTTCTTAAATTTTATAAATTTCAAATTTCATTGTCCTGAAATTTTTTTGTCTAAGTTAATCAACACTGACACTGAAAATTGTTCTCTGAAACACCCCAGTTCAAGGTTTGAGTAGGAATAATGAATCTAGAAGAAACAATTTTTAAAGTTTATGAAATGTTTCTATAGTGATAACATCAAATTTTTTAAACCGACTGATTAGTAATTACCTTTGAAAAAGACAAAGGTATAATGTAAAAATAATTAGGTTTTAAAAAATACAAATTTCATTATTTACAAATGTAGTCACTGAACTCTAAAGACAGCCATACTCAAAAGTACTCATCCCACAGTTAACACACCAGGGCCCTCAAAGCATTTATCCATGGAGCCAAGTTATCTTAATTCCTGAAGACCTGGCCACACACCACCCTTTCTGGCAAATTTCTAACTAAATAGCACCCCAATTCTGCAAAGTGAGATGTGTATTAGGCCACCAAACCCCCACCCACTCACCCTACCTTTTTTCACCTACTGTTCTTCAAGAATCAAGATTCTTGACCTCTTGATACCATCTACGGATGTTTAACAGTTGACGTTAAGACTGTAACTGACACACACAACCACCTTTACAAATTGATGTTCATCAAAACAGCCTCATGCTCAGTATGATTGACTGACTGCATCACAGCAAACAAATGCTATTGACTTTGAAGTTATGTATTAGACTGATAAAATACCACTTATCTGTTTCAATCCCAAGGAGCTATGATTATATGTTAAAAAGGGATAGGGAGGATACCATGCCACTAAAATGAAGTTTAAAATCACATTATTCTGATAAAATAAACCAGGATCAAAAGTAACTTTACAGTTGTCAAGAAGCAATACAGACATAACTTAACCCTAGCTGAGAACCTTCGTATATTTAAAAAAAAAAATTTCTAAGGGGAAAAAAGGGAGGCCTGTGTTACCATCCATGGTACTGCCAGTTCAGACATAATCCACCTTGGCAAGGAGCCTCCTCAGGCCTCTTGTACTTTGTAGTTGGTTGGTTGATTTGGTCTTTGTTTTTTCCTTTGGTGTGAGCAGAGGACCCACCTCAAGCAATTCCTAGACTAAGAGTAAAGCCATCACACCAAGATTGAAAAGAAAGAGCAACACTCATTCCCTGAGGTCTTCAACGGACCCTATTTCTCTACCTCTTCTTTTAGAAGAAAGGAAAAGTAACAACAGAATAAGCTATCCTGGAGTTTTGAAAACTAATTACTCACTTACACACACAAGTACACATACACAAACAAACACTTTCAGGGACAGGTATGAGGTTCAATAAAGACACAGACTCATGACTTTTAAACTCAGATCTCTAGTCCTGAACCCCAGGAATTAACTCATCGGCGACCACTGTTGCGGAGGAGCAGCACCTGAAACTTAGTTTGCCACAGAATGAGGCATTGCAGTTATAACACCTCTCTCCCACCACCAGGCAGAATTCAGGTAAATCTGGAAGTCAGTCTATGGTTGTATCTCTCCGCAAAATGGTTAGGGAAAAAAGTGGATAACTCCCAGGTAACTGGAATATTCTACGCTCTACCTACAGAGATTCTGATTCAGTAGGTTGGGGTAAGGCTCAGGTACATGAATTTTTGGCAGCCATC
Organism: Myotis yumanensis; assembly: GCF_028538775.1. NCBI lineage: Eukaryota > Metazoa > Chordata > Mammalia > Chiroptera > Vespertilionidae > Myotis > Myotis yumanensis. Next base: position 983,097 of record NW_027223772.1, read on the forward strand.
CCACTGATTCTAATACAGGTATAACCCACAGACCATTTGTCAAAAGACTGAGTCCCCAAAGGGCTTGCTTGCCCATCATAATCACTTGGGGAGCTTTCTGACAAGATTCCCAAAGCCTCTGAAATCTTTATTTTTAAAGATCAGCATGCAGCCAGATTTGGAACAACTGGACTAAAATATCCAAATTTACAACCATCCTATATAATAAAAGCCTAACATGGCAATTGTCCCCTCGGGAGTTCGACCGCTCGCTATGATGTGAGCTGACCACCAGGGGGTGGGCGTCGGCGACACAACCTGGCAGTGGGGCAGCAGCTGAAGCGCTGCTAGCCCTGCTGGTCCCCGATGAGAACAGGACCATGACAGGATAGTGAGCAGGCGGCACCAGGCCAAAGCACACAGCGACCAGCAGCGGCAACGGGGGCAGGGGGGAGGGAGGGACTGTCTGGCTCCCAGGTGCTAAGGGAGCCAGACAGGGGACCCGGCCCCAATCCATCACCCCACAGGCGGGATGGTAGAGCAGGTGAGGGGGCAGCGCCAGGCCAAGGCAGGGTGCCAGGCGGGGCGGTGGGGCTGCAGGGCTGTGAGGCTAGGAGCGTGAGCTGGGGCTGCGAGCCTAGGTGTGCAAGCTGGGGCCCAATCCCCGCAGGCCACCCCAAGGAACCCCACCCGTGCACGAATTCATACACCGGGCCTCTAATAGATTATAAAGTTTCTAGAGAGGCAAGGGCGATCTTCATTTTATGGATCCCTCAGTCCTCGACTCAAAAATCTCCCATAGGCCTTCCAAGGGAGCCACACTCCCCACAAGGTGTTCCCCTCCTGTACAAGTTCTGTGTCTCACTATACATGCATCAGTTGCTCCTGCACTTCATTATTCAATGGAGCTCTGGCCTCCAAAGAGGCAAGGAGTAAACATTCCAGGAAAAAAAAAAACAAGAAAACCAGAATTCTGGTTCCTGCTCTACCACTTCATTGCCAGGTGGCCTTGGACTAGTCATTTCAACAAGCCCGGGCCTTTTATCACCTGTCAAGTGAGAGAGTTGGCTGCGGTCACCTCAAGGGCTTTTCTGACTCTAAGTCTATTATTCATTCCTTGCATCATGAAATCCATTTCACTCCTCTAGAATGCAGCATCAGCAGGTGTCAAGGACTCTGAAGTGCATTTAACAACTCAAAGGGATGAACCCACATCAGCTAAGCTGCGCAAGCGGCAGCAGCTTCTCGGGATGAATGCCTATAGATGGGAAACAGAAGGGAGCGTAAGGCTGGGGACGAGCCCAAAGAGAGGGCCTGGGGAACAGCATAATGAATAGAATGTAGGCTACAGAGAAGACTGTTGTATTTGCTACTGAAGACGTGTCTTAATGTATTTCCCTAATCCTCGTTCTATCAAAATAGTGACATTAATTTGCTAACACCAACACAATTTGAAAATTACATACTTTCTTTTAGGACTCAGGAAAGAGGCCTACACTTTGCTAAGTAGTTATTTTTACACCTGAGGTTGTTTCCTAATTCAGCATTCTTTAAGGAAAGATTTAAGAAAAGTGAAAAGGAGGGATTTAAATTTTCTTTCCAAAGAGTTATCCCAGAGTTTCCTGACAATAAAGACAATTAATGCTCACCCCCTACAAAATCAGAATACCAAGAGCTGGCCCAACAGCTCCCCAGGGAGAAGGGTAAATTGGATAATTAGAGAGGGACCAAGGCATTCTGACCTGACCCTAAACATGTGAACTGAGAGACTGCACCAACTGGCTAATGCCAAACACCACAGGGCAGGGTCCAAATCCCCACCAATTCATTCACACACTTCTAGAGGAATGGTAATAGCAGCTTCTCAGGAAGATATGCCCGCTTTGCAAAGTGCAACCATTAAAACCCGGTTTTAGAAATCTATCGTTTAGTAGACTATTTTGTTCAATACAAATAATTTACAGAAAATCAAAATTTAAAAAAAACTAAGGTAATTTATGCTCGAAACTAAGTAAGTCAGACCATTCTGAACATGATTTTTAACCCATCCAAAGGATAAGATGTCAATGGGCCAAATCAAAACAGGATTACTAGAAGAAGAGGTCCTTTGTATGTAGATTTGCTACCCAACTTTTTTTAACTTACAGTTCATTTTCATGGATTTTCATCTTATGAAACATGCTCATATTTTATTGATGTGAAAAGTTCACGGAAGAATTGTCTGGTGACCAGTTAACAAATGACTTCGAAAGCTTTTATAGCAACATGTCCAATGGAAATATAGTGTGTGTGGTGGGGGCGGGAGGGGGGGGCACAGAATGAGTTCTGTGGTCAAAAAAGGCTGGGAACTGTAAGTCACACCAGTTTCTCTTTACAGCAGGGTTTTAACAGTTTTAATGTGTTAATGATCTGCAGTGTGGATCTTCAATAGGAAACTGTGAGAGAGCAGAATTTCTCAATTTCAGTGAAAAGACAAGAGCAGTGGTGGGGGTGGGGGTGGGGGGTAGGGTGAAAGAAATGGACAAGTATTAATGTAGTTTGCCAGTATTCACTCAAGCATCAAGTTTTTTAAATGGTAGAGATCGTTACTAAGCCGTCAAACCAGAAAACACATATTTATTAACACAGCTTTCATACCATTTACCACACAGCCATTTATGTCAAAGAGGTTGCAAAATTCATATATAAAAAATACCGTTTTGCTAAAAATAATAAAATAATAGTTATCATAACAGACACATCTATAATAATAAAAGCGAAATATGCAAATCGACTGAACAACCAAACAGCAGAACGACCAACCGACCAACCGTCCGGAAAGCCTTCTGGATGACCACGCTATGACACCCACTGGCACCAGGCCAGTGAAGATGGGTGCGATGCGATTGGTCTGGGGGCCTCCGCCATCGCCCCATGATCACCCCGCAGAGGCAGGTGTGCAGGGGCCGGCCAGTGATCATACCCTACGCCTGTTGCCTGCAGAGGGAGGTAACAGGTGGCGGCAGCGGCGTTTGGGGGGGGGGGGGGGCGGGCAGCAGCACTGCACAAATGGCAAGCAGGGGCAGGGGCAGGGCCACAGCCAGGGGAAGGAAAGCCCGATAGGCCCTGATCGCCGGCCAGGTCTAGGGACCCTACCTGAGGGGTCACGGATTACGAGAGGGCACAGGCCGGACTGAGGGACACCCCCCACCCCAGGTGATAGCTCTAAGAACTCACTTATCTTAGAATAAGCCCTATCTTTTTTTAAAAGATATTTTTATTGATTTCAGAGAGAAAGGGAGAGGGGGAGAGAGAGATAGAAACATCAGTGATGAGAGAGAATCATCGATCGGCTGCCTCCTGCACACTCCCGCACTGGGGATCGAGCCCGTAACCTGGGCATGTACAGCGAACTGGGAATCGAAACCACCCACACCAGCTGGGCAAGCCCTGCTATCTTGATAGAAGAACAGTTAAAGCCATTTCAGGACAAGTCACAACTGACCTCAGAAATTACCGAGTGTGGTTTGTCCTCTGCCCTCTACCTCACTTTACCAGGGGAAACCTGAAGTCAAGAATTGACATGACCAAGGTAACTGACTAACGTTCAGGCTCCAGGTCTGACTTGTCACGCTGTCTTTAAGTATCTTTTACTCACTTGGAATATTTAGTTTTATTTTTGTTATAAGCCAGGTAAACCAATTTGACACACATCATTATGCACATTTACCAACACCTACAGAGTCTGTCTACACTTAACTTCATACAGCCTCAGTGTTTGAAGAGAACTCCTGCAGGAAGCACTAGCCCTTCTATCCAAGAGCATGCTCTGAATTGGATTCTGGCTTATTCTAAAAACTTAGTCAAATCTTACAAAAGACCAAGGAGATACCTAATATTCAAAATACCTAATATTCAAAATGTAGCGTCCACCATTAAAGGCCAAATTACCCATCCTTTCATTCTTATCTTTAGAAGAGGAGCAATCCTTTCCCGGTCAAGGAACAAAACGTAAGACCTTGCTACGCTCAAATGGTATCAGTGCAAATATTTAGACACTGACAATGTGAGTATTACCACTTACTCTGTTCATATATGTTATACGCAGGACTATACCGACTTAAGGGAAAGGACATTTAGAGAGGGTTTTTTCCCCTCTCCCAACACACTAGTTTCCTTATTATCTCACTGCTGAAATGCTAAGTCATGTAAGCTCAGGAAACTAAAAACCAAAGGTTAACATGATACTTGCTGTCCCAGACACATGCACGTTTAAAACATTTTTCAAAGGCCCTGGCCGGTTTGGCTCACTGGATAGAGCATCGGCCTGCGGACTGAAGGGTTCCAGGTTCAATTCCGGTCAAGGGCATGTACCTTGGTTGCAGGCACATCCCCAGTAGGGGGCGTGCAGGAGGCAACTAATTGATGTTTCTCTCTCATCAATGTTTCTGACTCTCTATCCCTCTCACTTCCTCTCTGTAAAAGTCAATAAAATATATTTTAAAAAAAAAACAACACATTTTTCAAAGATGTTATTATACAGTTCAGAGTATATAAAAGTCTAGTTATAATATAGACTGCCCATAAAACAATGTTATACTTTTAAAAAAAGGAAAATAAAATTCTTAAAAGTAAGTTTCACACAGGAAATAACTGGATGTGTAAAATGCAGGACAAGTAGTAAACTTATTTTCTCACACCTTGGAACACGGTCCTTCCTTTAAAGATGAGTGAATGTATAAAACTGCATACCTGTTATTTTGTCTCTTACAAGCTTACAAGACTCTATCTCTCCGATGCTTCCAAAAAGACTCTTGAGCTCCTCCTGTGTCATGTTCTGAGGAAGGTAGTTGACTATTAGGTTGGTCTTGCTGTCCTCCGTGTTCCCAGAGTCCACTGGTGAGGAGCAGTTGTTGTTTATGGTGGTTGGACCATTGGCTGTGTTATTGCAAGTTGGCCCATTAGACAGTTGTGTTTCCATGGCAGCAATTACCTGCTAAACACAGAGACAATAAGAAATGTCAGAATTCATATTTCACAAACTATTAAAGATTCCACCCAAAAATTTAAACACAGTCATTCCGCTGAAATCACAATAAAGCTTCAACCAAAAGTGCAACGCCTATGCTGATTTTTACTTCATATTAAGCTATTAAGATCACAGTGATACTTACACATACATATTCCATACATGCACATATGCACAACTTAAATCTTAAACATTCTCTAGAACCACCTTCTGAGTCTACTCACATACCCTTACTCACCTGCAGTGTCCAGACTTCAGAAAATTTAGCACCAAAAGGCACAGAATTGAACCCTGACTAAAAAAAACAAACTAGAAAATAAAAGGCTTAACATGCTACCAAAAACAAACCAAAAAAAATGTTCTACCTAACTTTGAAGAGGTTTTCAGTTAGCCTAGGAATTTCAATATTCTAAAAACTGACAGACATCCATTAACTTAAAATGAAGAAGCAAAAGTACTTTAAAAATATAAATTTGTCAACATGTACTGTTTTGGTTACATATTGAAAATGGTTTTGATTGACAATATCTTATACCCCCTTCTGTTGGTAAGAAATAAGAAAATATCAGATGTTATATGCTAGGGTATGAAAAGGATTTGTAGGATATCTTGGGAAAGAAGTATGAGTACTTACTTATAGTGTACCTTGTAGAATCTAACTAGCCATTTTTGTCAACCTTGGCAGCTAAAGATCACCAACAAGGCAACTGATCTGAAGCATCAAAATGAAATCCCCAAACAATTCAACATGGATATTGTGCCTGAAGTCTGACATTGAAAAAAAAAATAAAACTATCCAGTCCACTAAAACAGCAGTGTAAATACATCAACTTTTGCAAACAGACCAGCCCAAGGAATTTTCAATTGAGCACATAGCCTGTTGAAAATGCATCTATAAACTCCAAATGCAGCATCAACAGCAGAGTTGGGGAACTAGCCTCAAATTTTTCAGGCTACTCTAAAAAAATTTGGATCTAATTCCCTAAAAATCAATCCTCTGCTCTTTGAGCAACAGAATCATTCATAACCACAGCCCCAAATTTTCTAAAACCATCTTTCAACAGCTTTCTACCCAGGATAGCCAAGATTGTGGGAGAATCCAAACACCAAAGCATCGCTGAAAAGATCACCATTCCTCGTTCATCTAATACACCACTCAACTTACCAAAAAAAGAACCCACTTCTCAAAAGTGACAACTCTGAATGGGTCGGGTACTAGTTTTGGGGAAGTTTTAACATATAAAAAAGCAAAGAATCTGAGACAAAATTTAAAAAGCCAAGTAGAGGAAAAGGGTATTACAGGAAAAGAGGGGAAAAAAGTATTTAAAAAAAAAACATATTGCCTGGGAAAAACAAAAGGACACAACGGTGCATAAGCAAAATAGGAAGAAATCTCTGCTGCAAGAGATGTTTACAAAGAAGGCAGCAGAGAACAGACTGGGACGGGCCAGACTGAGGCTGGCCGCACGGGACAAGAATCAGTGCTATCATGATAAAAAATAGGAGACAAAGCCAGAGGACCTAGGAAACATCAAACAGCCCATAGCCCCTCCACGACTTCATTTCCTCTTCTTTTCAAAGAAATGGGTCTTTATTCCACAAGCTGCAAGCTACATCTCTAGGACAAGTATTCTCAGGGAGTTGCTTAAAGGAATAAAGAAACCTGAATGGGGGGGGGGGGGAATCTGACACAATTCAGGATGTGCATTTTATTATAATTAACAAATTTACCTGAAATTGAGAAAGGAGGTTTCAGGTTTCCTAATAAAGCATAACGGTTCCAATTTGTAGAACACTAGCTATGGGTCACTTCCCACAGCATAATTTTTGTGGGATTAACCTTTGCCCAGCAGTTATGAAAACAATGAGCTGCAGGATGAGAGAGGCCAAGGCCAATTAAAACAACTCGCTATTCAAAAGTTAGGGTTATGCATGTGTAGAAACTAGATGAGCCCCAACTCTGAGATTTGGACTGAAGCTCACTGGGATGGCATTTGAAACATAAAGTGTTCACTGACTGAAATTAGCAGGATTTAGCAAGGACAACAAACACTCCTCACTTAATTGCACATTTATTTCCATGTTCAGGTGGCAAGAATGAGCTCCTAAGCCAACATTCAAGTGAACAGCTGCAGTAGGCTGTGTGCACTGAAAATTACAGCATCTCTCAGCTATAGGACCATCTGCTCAGAATAAAATGATACTAATGTGCTATATTTTACAAATAATGCATATTTCATTGATAGGCTCAACACAACTGTTCACAGAATGCAAACTCTTTCAACAGTTACTGGGCAAATAATTTCCAGCCAGATTTACCATTTCAACAACTTTTGGGGAGCGTCAGGAATTGTGAATGACTTCAAAAATTTAGTAACCAAAAAAATACATAGTAAACAGAATGTAAAGAATTACGGTAACTTAGTATTCAGACCATACCAAAACTTTTTTGTATTTTTTTTTTTTAAAGAAAGCTTGTCACTCTTTTTCTTTGAGTCTGCGCTAAATCCTAATTTAGAATAGAAAAAGTCAGAGACAAAAGCATGGTTCTGATGCTGCATAGACCACTGTGGTTAAAATTGCCATGGGCTTTAAGTCCTAATGATGGCCATACCGTCATCGGCTGAATGTAAGAGTAATTCGTATGCCAAATGAAAAGTTCAAGTGTTTGGTATGGCCTCAGCACTCCTGCAACATGCTTGAAAAAAGCAGCCTACAGAATTTAAGAAAAATCCCACAGACCCCAGTCCAAGGCTCTGCTGCCCACGAACCACTTCTAAGCAGAGAAGCCACATCACACAGTCTGACTGCCATGTTAGTTTGGAGTTGCCGTCTGCAATATGGACACAAAAAGTACCGTATGTTAGATGAGCAAGATAATGCAACAGATCAGTTTGTACAAAATTTACAGTGATTGCATTAATATTCCCAGCACGTCCATGCAGTGTGGCGTAATTGAATTTGAGGCAATTCCAATCTAATCTTTCCAAATTCATTTTAACATGTCGCTTTCTTGCACAAATTAAGCATTTTAAATTAAGAGCCTGATTTCAAAACAGTATTAACTAGTTACCTTGGCATCTATCCTAAAGGACTACCTTAAAAATGTATTTTAAATCGTAAAATGAAGAAAAGCACTGCATGCTGTCCTAACTCTTATGGATGTGGGAGAAGGGAGGAAATGTGAATGAAGTTTTATAGTGAGAAAGGCAGTCATGCAATTCATAAGTGAACGCTTTGCATAAAAGCACTCTTTCCCCAAAATATCAGAAGGGCATTAAGAGAAGCTATATTTGCCCACAATGTTACATTATACTTTAAATGATCCTTAATCCTGGGACTGAAAATTAAAAGTGAATCGGAACCCTGTGAGGTTATTCTGCCACAGTTTCACTGAGAATTGTTCACATATACTAAGAGGCAGTAAACCAGCATCCTTCAATTGAAATAATTGGACCAATAAATAGGATTGTTTGGAGTAATGCTTATATAGGATGTCAGCTTTGTCCCTGAACGAAATCAAGTGAACATTTTTTAATATGTAAATTGTAAACCCAGCACGATTTGAAATTAGTGCTGCTATGAGGCCTCCAATATAGTTAATGGGCCATTCACGACTTATTACAACTTGCCCGAATACTAAACAAAGCCACCGGTATTGGCACAAAAGCCAAAGTTTACATTTAGCCATATATGCAGGTGATTTAAATGGTCAACATAATATTAAAAAAAAAAAAAACAAGCCGAAACCGGTTTGGCTCAGTGGATAAAGCGTCGGCCTGCGGACTGAAGGGTCCCAGGTTCGATTCCAGTCAAGGGCATGTATCTGGGTTGCGGGCACATCCCCAGTAGGGGGTGTGGAGGAGGCAGCTGATCGATGTTTCTCTCTCATCGATGTTTCTAACTCTCTATCCCTCTCCCTTCCTCTCTGTAAAAAATCAATAAAATATATTTTTAAAAAAAAACAAAACAAAAAAATAACTCAGTCTCTGAAATAAACAATGAGCAACAAAGGAGGGCCAAAAACAGCTTTGACTTGCATATTTATGATGATAAAAACTTTATCCTCAGAGTTAAATCTGGCTTCGATTTACTCTTCATGCAAGTGATGACATTAATAACATGTAACCATGGATTCCATGTTCTGGCATCTACCATCTTTACAGGATGCCATGAAAATGTTTCATCTTCTTCCCTTCTCCCACTGTTACCAGAGAATTCAGGCTGATTTCTATGTTATTTTTAAAAAAACCAAAAAACTTATAGTTGAACTGAACCTGTGAAAAAATAAAGTGCTTTTAAACCCATGCAATATTTTGACAATAACCTAATTGTGGTCAGCCTACGTAGGTAAAATAGGTGGAGGACCTCACTCAGCAGGTCAAACCAAGCTTGCTCTATCCTGAGTACCCTTGGGAGTTCCTATCTAAACATTTTCACTACATAAAACCATAGATTCCAACTGAATGGCCTCAGTCCCTTCTATTCCACAGGAGGGGACACTAATGAACTAATCTACTGACACCCCCCCCCCCCTTTCTGAAAGCCCCAGGGGGATGCCAACCATCACTTTACTGCACCAACTAGCTAGGGCAGCGGTTCTCAACCTGTGGGTCGAGACCCCTTTGGCGGTCGAACGACCCTTTCACAGGGGTCGCCTAAGACCACCCTGCAAATCAGATATTTACATTACGATTCATAACAGTAGCAACATTACAGTTATAAAGCAGCAACGAAAATAATTTTATGGTTGGGGGTCACCACAACATGAGGAACTGTATTAAAGGGCCAGAAGGTTGAGAACCACTGAGCTAGGGGAAGCTGGGTATGGAAAATGATTCTGCTGCACTTTCCTATTGCAAGCACCCCAGACAGTTTCTCTGCTTGAGGCAGACACATACCTTTATGGGAAGTTATAAATAAGCTGCTCACATGGCCCTTACCTTTATGCTGGCCAACAATTCAGTTACTAAAAATGTAAAGCTACTTCCCCTTCACTTAAGGACAGGCGAGTCTGCTCTACTCAATCTACCACAGACAACCGGGCTGGGCACTATTTATAGATCCCACTGGCTCTGAAACTCTTCGGAAAGAGGAAAAAAGGCCGTATTTTAATGACACCAAACCATTAATTTTAAGGCCGAAAAATATGTTTCAATGTATGTTCACGTCTCAATTTTGACATCAATTGTGCCAACTGAGACTGCTTTTCCTCCTGTCGTTCGTCGCCAAGCAGTAATTTATGAAAAGGCACTTTCACATAGATCAGTCTAAAATATTCTAAAGGTTCCCTGGACTCCAAGAGAAAAGGATGAGGTGTTAGTTTTGGTGTGGCATGATGTTACTGGAGCGGGGAGGGACCTCTATGTTATCCCACTCACACAGTTTACTTCCCATATATCTATACAAACGTTTAAAATTGAATTGTTTTCCCTTTTACTTCAATGGCCCTCTGTGTACTTTAATTTCAAAAGTTAATCACAATAGTACATTTTAGGAAACCAATGCTATTGCTTGATTTCTCTTATCTGGGACCGACAGTTTTCTGGTCACATGAGAGAAAAGGAAAAGTCCCTATTTTCCAATCTTCCCAATAAAAATAATCTGAAAGCCTCTTTGCTATTTCCAACCTCTGCAAGACAGCCACCACACAAAAGAGGTTGCTAATCAAAAACATCCTAAATATATCCTGAGAATTCTCTTTGAGTGCCTTATCTGCAGTGGAGGTTTCTAAGACCTAGCACCCACAGGACTTGGGGAACAGACCTCTGCAGGTGAATGTCATCGCAGGACTGCTGCAAGGGCCACTGCACCCCCCCGTGAGGCCTGTCTGTTTGCACCAGTCTCTGCAATGCCATGGTTACCATCCTGATCTGGGCCCTCACCTCTCATCTGAACCACTGAATGCCAGCCTCCCAAAAGGTCCCCTCATCATCCTGGTCCACACTGACACTGTTCCCAGACGGACTTTCCTCAACCCTCAATAGCCGCCCTCCACTCCTGCCTATCAAATGAAGTACAAATACTCAGTACAAACATTATCAATATCAGAGATCCTCTACACGCCCACTTATTCAAGTAAGGAAAAATCTGGAACACTTGGTGTGGCTTAAACAGGTGCGGCACATTCAAAGACATCCGTTCTCTGGCTTTGCTCATGAGGTTCCATCTCTGTGGAAGGCCTCAGCCAAACCCACCCCACGTCCATGTCAGGGGTTGTAGAGACTAAGCATTCGAAAACGTAAGTAAAGACGAGAACAGTTCCTGTAAAAAAAAAAAAAAAAAAAAACTGGAGCAGGAATGGGCAGTCACCTCCCTAAATGCATGCAAACCTGGTAGCTTGTTTTCCTATCCCATCTCAAGCATTTCAAACCAGAGAGAGATTTATGAAAACCTGTTTTCAATTTTTGGCACACTCCATCAGTCATCCTTACTAACTAAAATCCAAACTCTTGTTAAATGGCATAACAAAGGAAATTACTTGGACCACTTGTGTACTTTAAAAAAAAAATCGTTTTTCGCTGATTTTAGAGAAAAGGAGGGGGTGAGGAAGGGGGGGAGAGATACCTATGTGAGAGAGAGACATTGATCGGTTGTCTCCCGCACTGACTGGGGATCAAACCCAAAACCTAGGTATAAGCCCTGACCAGGAATTGAACCCAAGACCTTCCGGTTTTCAGGACTACAACCAACTGAGCCATACCAGCCAGGAGCCACTTGAGTACTTTTTTATTTCAAGAGCTCAACATGCCAACTTGCCAACTACAAAAAAGCCAGAAGCCAAGACAAACCCAAAACCATGACACAAATGAGCTCCAAGCCTCTGGCCAGCAGGGCTACGGAGCAGTGGCATCTGGAATCGGCATCTAACTTGAGAAAAATGGCAGAAGCAAAGATATGTGTGAAAAAAATGAACAGATTTTAACACAAAGGTGTTTAAAAATGCATCATAACTAAGTTATTAATTTCAAACAGGTGTGATTCAACACAAACTGGAAAGTTTAAGCAAACATAAAAGACTAGAGGCCGGGTGCACAAAATTCATGCATGGGTAGGGTCCCTAGGCCTGGCCAGCGATCAGGGCCAATCGAGGCCTTCCTTCCGGCTGAGGGCCGGGGCCTTCCTTTTTTCCTCGCCACCCCCTGGTGGTCAGCACACATCATAGCAAGCGATCCAACTCCTGGTCTCTGGATCAAACTACCAAGGGGACACTTTGCATATTAGCCAGATAGATAGATAAATAGATAGATAGATAGATAGATAGATAGATAGATAACAGCTCTAAAAAGAATCGGGAGTAAGGTCAAGGGCAAACGTCTCTCTCACACTAGAAAGTTCCAGCTTGGGTAAAGTGACCTTGGTCTGGACACTTATTTGCAGCAAGAAGGTTCTTTGAGGAGCAAGATACCAGGGCAGAATCAGTACCAGGGCATAACGTTCCTCTGACCACAAACAAGTCATTTGTCTCTCAAGTTTAAGAGCAGAACCTACCTAAAGACGGCAACGTTGGCCAAAACACATCTAAGCACTCGAAATAATCAGTGAAGGGATGCACACTTACAGGTGACAGCTGGATAAGCAGCAAATGGGGTCATCTATCTAGCAGACACCATTCCTACAGAACAATGTTTTACCTTTCCCAACAAAATGGCATTTCGGGGATACATTTCAGCTTTGCAGAATTAAGCAATGGAAGAGTCAACCAAGCCCCCAAATCCATGGGCGGATGTGTCAGCTACAGGAATGAGCCATTAGTTTTGTTTTCTTTAAAGCCCTTCACTTTGTGGTCCCTAAAATTATAAAGGTTTGTGGCTTGACACTTCACGGGATTTCCTCAATCCCAGAATCCCTGTCAAGTCCCCGCCCCATCCCCACACCATTTTAGCTGCTCGCCCGCTCTATGGATTGCTCAGCCCTGTCAAACTAGCTTTTGGGCCTTGGGGCTAACAAGGGCAACGGCTGCAAGAGACAGAGAGGAATGTTCTCCGGCTGTGAATGCCGGCATTTCTGTCTCTTGGTCCACTGTGGCTCCTCCAGACAAAATACAGTCTTTCCAAGGCCAGTCCTTTGGAGGCCAGACCACACGCGGTCTCGGAGGCATAGCGGGGAGGAACACGTTTTCTTCAAAAATCCTAAGGTCCCTGGCTGGGTCTGAAAACTAAACTGACAAAGACAGACTAACAAGAGAAAAGCACACAATCTTTATTGAATTTTTACATCTACACGGGAGCCTTCACAAGAAAATGAAGACCCAAAGACATGACCAGAGTAGGAAGCTGTTTATTTGCTCAGCCAGTGGTCAGCAAACTTATTAGTCAACAGAGCCAAATATCAACAGTACAATGATTGAAATTTCTTTTGAAAGCCAAATTTTTTAAACTTAAACTATATAGGTAGGCACAGTGTTATTAACTTAATTAGGGTACTCCTAAGGCTTAGGAAGAGCCACACTCAAAGGGCCAAAAGCTGCATGTGGCTCGCAAGCCGCAGTTTGCCGACCACAGGCTTAGACAAACACTAAATTTCTGAAGAAATGACAGATTAAAGGGGTCTGGGCTAGGGACAGTAAGTGATGAAGAACTAGCAAGGTAAGTTTAATGACGTTTGCTGGTACAGAATTCTTGGCCCTGAATCCCCTTCTCTGGTGATAAGAGTGTCTTCCTTCCTCCTGGTACAAGGAGGGACCTTTCACCTGGGAGGTTTAGGACCTGTTTCAGGGAGGAAGAGGGTGGACTATCTGCTCCTGCTGTTTCCTCAATCTCCTTCAGCTGAAGACAGTCAATGTGCCAAGGTGCCATATTTTGTGTGTCCTAAACCCCATCAGAGGCCACTGTCAGAAAGGAAATCACAGGGAGATTTTAAGTGAAAGAGTTGCTATTGTGAAAGGAAATCACTGTGTGACTGTGTGGGAGGACTCACTACTTTGGAAGCAGGAAGACCAGTGAAAAACACAACTGCGGTAATCAAGGTGATGAGGGTGACTACAATCAGAGGGGAGAGAGGAGGGTATACCCAGAAGGAAACCCGTCACTAACGTGCTACTTTAATTACCTCAGTGAGCTGTTTCAATCCATTATCAAGGTATCAGTTTAGATTTCAATTGCTCACCTTCAAACAAACCTCCAATGCATTTATTAATTTCCAGGCATTAAGAATACAAGGTAAGCAAAGAAATAGCTTGTCATGTCAAAGAAAAAAAGAAAGATCTTTTGAAAGAAACCCCAACATATGAAAACCTGAATTTATATTAAACCAAGAAGTCAGCAAATGATTCATTTAATAGCAAATGTAAATGTCTTGAAAACCCGGTGTAACTTAAAAGATGCAACTACTAAACAGAGTACTATTCAGAAACTTAGTACTATTTGTAACTTAGGAAGGAAGCCCCATTAAAACTGTCAAAAATGCAAAATAAGAAAACATCTCCCAGTTCCCCCCAAACCTTTGAAACAAATCAGATGAAAATAAGTTACATTTTGGGAAATGGAAGTAAACTTTAAAATCTATATTCTTCAACTGTGCTATTTATACACCGCCACAGTAGTGATGGTTAAGCCAGGAGTTAACTCAATCTTGGTTACAGGCTGGCATACACTCGCTACCTTCTAGAGATGAATCATTCCAACCTCATTCTTTCATTCCAACCTGAGTGGGCCTAATTAGTGTCCATGTCGTTATTTGGCTATGGAACCTAAAGAGGGATATTGAGTAGAACATGAGAATGTGAAGACATTCTTCTACAAAAGTCACAGCTAAAAGGGAGCCCCCTCAGGGGAGTACAGACTTTGTGAAAGGCAGATTGGAAATCCTCTAATCCCCGGAGTTGGGCGTTTTCATTCGGTAGGTGAAAAACATAGCTCCTAACTACTGTCATACTCAAGTTCCAAAACAGAAAGTATGCCCACTCTTTTAATTTTTTAAAAAAGTATATTTTTTTATTCATTTCAAAGAGAGGAAGGGAGAGGGAGAGAGAGACAGAAACATCTATGATGAGAGAGAATCATTGACTGGCTGCCTCCTGCACGCCCCCTACTGGGGATTAAGCCCTCAACCCAGGCACATGCCCTTGACCAGAATCGAACCCGGGACCCTTCAGTTCCACAGGCCGACGCTCCATCCATTGAGACAAACCGGCTAGGGCAGTATGCCCAGTCTTACTGGGAATAAAAAACACAAGGAAGTTTTATGGTCACCGGTATCATCTTTAACTCACCAGTGTAATAAAGGACCACAATACTCCATGTGGCCCTGAAGAGATATTTCACTCGTCCCTGTCACTTAGCAGGACTTACAGACAGAAAACCGAAGAGTATAGTTAACTTTAATTAGCTTACACCAAAATAAAGTCAATAAAGTAAAATATAAGCAAAACAAGGTCTATTTCCTTAATAATGTTGGGAGGCTACGAATATTTCTGAGCTTCAGAGAAACTGAAAATGATGAGAGGCAGCCCTGGGACATATAAAATCCTGTAATTAACTGATATACCGGGGAGAGTGGAAAAAGCCCCCCTACCCTCCCACCCCTGCCACCTAAACCTGATCAACAGAGGTGCCAGCCCCTTCCTCTCTGCAATGTCGGCATCTCCAATAGATACTTCACCTATACTTCCACCAGGAAATATGTATTTTTCTTTTCAGTTGATATTTAAAGTACTGCGATTCCCAAGAGATACATACTTTTGATTTAGAAACATGACTAGGAATTATTTAGACTGGAAAGCTGGAACATCTTGAAAAACAAGGTTCAGACAAAGAAAGAGACTTTATTTCCTTTGGTCTAGCTCTTTTCCTTCTTCCTCCAAAGACAACTTTCTTTCAACTTCATCCGAGCTAGGAAAAAAACACCTCTAAGTACCACTGTGTCTTCCTATGGTAATTAAGCTCCTGGTTATTTACTACATTTCAAGAGGGAAGAGGGCAGGGAGAATTGGAATTCAATTAAAGTGTTATTTTTAGTCCTGGTGATTCCGACTAGGGGAGGGGGATGAGGGAGAGGAAATTTCTGGGTAACCTGCAGACTGAGAATGTGTTGAAGAGTTAAAGCTGGAAAGGAGGCAGGGAGTTCATCCTTTACACCACAGATCAGGAAAAGTCTTTGCCAGCCTCCTACCTTTGCTTGTTATATCCACAGCAGGCACACACACACCCCTGGTGTCAGATCTTGGCTACCTCTCTACTAGGGAAAGGAGTCAAAACATTTAGGTTCCCCGTCAAGGACTGTCGAAGACTTCAACTTCTGTCCAACTTCTCTTCGAAAATTATCTTAATATCACTAAGGTACAGCACATTTTAACTGAAATGCTTAAGAAATCTTCAAGTATATTGGGGCAAGGCCTACTCTGCATAAATGAACAATAAGGCAAGGGTTTGAGCCAATGAATACATATATATTATATATATATATATATATATAATATATATTCATCTTATTTATGTATGTGCACACATATTTCTAAGAGTTGATAAGAAGCAATATCCATTTCCCATAGGCTGAGGTTAGGAAAAAGGGAACATATGTTAATAACAGGATGCATCTTAACACGGGGAAAATTTTCTTAAGACTCAAACCACAGAAGCATCTAGGTTTTCAAATATTTCCACGATGGTAAGAGGGAGAGGGGATAAAAGGGTCTGTGTTCTTTAAAAAGCTTTAATTAGATACGTCTAATTTGGTCAAATAATATGTGAAAGCACTTTAGACACTGTGAAGTGCCCAGTGAGTATTAGAGGCTATTATCATTACTGCTGGACAAAGGAAAATGCCTCTTTTAGAATGTTACCATAGGAAATCTGCCTCTCTGGCTTTGCGGTCATGGAGTAGCTTTTTTTTTTTCCTTCCATGTCTAAATGGACAAGCTTGCAGAGCTGTGTTGGGAGCTTCCTGACGAGAACACTGTGGACGGAAGAGCAGTAGGCAGACTTCTCCATCATGACTGCCAGCTCCTGTGTTGGGCTCTGAAGCAGATGCTACGCTAACCTACATTTAGCACAGTCACAAATGGTGACTAAGGAGGATAAGAATTTTTACTTAAAGTGCTGCAATTTTTAATCCCAGACCTCCAAGGACTATTGAAATATATAGGATACCAATAGCCTAAGTGTTTCACATCAGAATTTCAACTTTGTCTATTTTAGTACACCTTACTTTAAAAAGTACACCACTGCCGCCCCCCCACCCACCCCCTGCACACACACACAAGTGCACATGTGTTCCATCCTCTCCAACTCAGTCTGCTCATGCTCAGCTGCTCAGCCACTTGGGATTTTAATATTTAAGATTAGAAGCTGCTACCTCTCTGTTCCCTTTGCTAAGAACACCAAGGATGATACAAGCATCTTCTACTTATATTTAGATTTATTATTTACAACATAGGGAGAGAGTGTAGAAGTCTCATCCATGATGCACTCTAAAATCTAGGTTGATAACGTGCAGACTGAGACGTATCATGTGGTGTCACCACTTCTACGATTCACACATAAGGGAAATGACCCCACACGCACACAACTGAACCATCTCCTCCCATTTTTCTCCTACTGCCATTTTCAAAATGATCTGAATTTAAACATTTTTTTCTAAGCATGCACTTCAGTTTTAAGATCATGTTAAATAAATAAATAAATACATACATACATACATAAGGCATCTTCCTGAATTCTCTGAACCAAATCATAGGACTTGGATCTCTTTTGCTGCAGAAAAGAGATTCAGATTATTTGACTGCCTCTTATAGAATTTAATGAATCCTAACTACTGAAAGAGGGTAGGGAACAGCCTTTATTGATTCCTCATTCCAGACAAGTCCTCAAGTTAGATATTTTACAAACAAAATCCCACTTAATCCTCTCATGTACTAGGAGCTCCGTACAGTAGCTTCAATTTACAAATGAGAAATCTCAGAACTTCAAGAGTCCATACAGCTATTAAGTAGAGAAACAAGGATATTTAAACCAGTGCTAGTACAACTCGATCTAAAGCCTCCTATCTGCTTCCAATCTTGCTCCTCCATCCATCCTTCGTTCCACTGCTACAGTGATCTACCTAACCAGGGCTCAGCAGCCCACAACCACTCCTCTTTTTAAGGCCTTCACTGACTCCCCACTGCCTACACACCAACAGCTCCGCAGTGAGGCACCCAACCTGACCTTGTTCCCACCCACCTCCCATGCGCATGCCCACCCCTCCCTGCCGCACACAGAGGCCCTAACCAACTCCAGTGGTTCCTCCCAGGCCCGGGCTGCTTCCCACTGTTACTCATGCTCTTTTCTGGGCCTGCAACTGCCTCGTTACCATTCTTCTCCTGGCAATGGGAACACGCTAAGCTCTCTAAAGGAGGCACAATGCCTCCAGGAAGCCTTCTGGACCGCACAGTCTCCGCGCTCCTGTTAGCCAAGACACTCACCTTTGTCACCTCAGCAAGAAATGTGCAGAGACCCATAGATAGAAAGAGCGCCATTGCCATTGCCATGAGATGCACACAGCAAGTAAAAATAATTCCCACTTGTTTATGGGATTTTTCATGGGGTTTACATTCCCTGCCAAGTGGGAAACCTTCCACTGCGACTCTATGTACCTGGAGGAGCCAACATCGCCACAGGTTATTAATAAACGGGAAGGTAGCCTTGCCGTAGGCTGTCATTCCCCACCACTGACACACACACATTCCCTTCCAGATACACCTACTAATTCTTGTATTATCTGCTCAGCTTCAAGTTGAATCAGCATTACAAAAAAAAAAAAAAAAATCCTAACTAGAAGCCTTTGTGAAAACAACAAAGCCTCAGGAAGGAAGGGAGAGAGGGAAAGACAGGAGTGGTCCATCCTCATCAAATCAGTTAAAAATAAGCAAAACTCACCACCAACGTGAAACACCAAGACCACCCCAGATGTTCACCCCCCCTCTCTGCCAGCCCAGCCATGGTCTCCAGAAGCTGGGAAGAAACTGCCGGACGCGAGGAAAACAAGGATACCCCCAACGCACTCGTATTCCACCCCTCAAGGAGCTCCCCCAGAACACACCTGCACCCCGTGAAGAGAAGGCTTGCCAGGCAGTCTTTAAGAACCTACAGTCAGAAATAACACTCTCTCCGGGTGACCTATGCTAAAAATTGTACTATCTAAGAAAAAGATAAAAGGGCAAAGTCATGGCTGCTATGGAAACTACCACATCTAACTTAAACATCTGAGCCTGGGCATACATTTAAGAAGACGTGAAGCACTTTGCTTCCGAATGTTTAAAGTGCCAGAGAATAATAGGAGCTTGTGCAGAGCCTTCGCATTTAAACATGAAACTGGATTTCTGCCTCATTATAAAAATGTGAAACGACAAAGGAGCAAAGGTGGAAGGTTTTCTGATTTTGGACTGCTAAGAGCTGCTTGGTATCCATGTCCTGCTATGCCATAAAAAGAACAAATTTCTTTAGAAGAACTCCTTAATACAGTAGATTTAACACATTAATCGCTTGGCAGTGGGTACACAGTATTTTACCATTGACAGGACTTTCAGAAAGTACCTACTGTGTAATAGGCAATATATACTAGTCTACAGCAGTAATGAATGCAATCTCTTTTGGATCAGCCTCAAATAAACTTGTACCATCATCCACTACTTTTATCTCACATGCATTTGGAAAAAAAATAAAGGATCCTCAAGCCATTCTTGAGGCTATCAAACCCAAATTTTTCACTCTTTTTTCTGTAAAGAGAGCAGAGACCTACAAAAGTATAGTTTCTCAGACATATTTTACAGAGTTCCTTCACACGATCTAGATTCTCTGGTTGAGAAACATCAGATAACAAATGCAGAATGGTAACCTGAGCCCCCCCCCCCCCCCCCCCTCGGCAAACATGCTTTTATGAAATGTATCTTTCCTCAGGAAGAGAACTCAGGATTCACAACAAAGATCTAGGGAGGGCAGGACTCAGAATGGAGTTGAGGAAATAGGATACTATTTTTCATTCTCTAATTGGAGGAGAGCAAAAGCGCCTATGGGGGAAGGGAATCTTCAAGGTAGAAGCAGGAGTAGTAAATTCAGACCAGAGAACACTTCCACTGCACTGGGGCACTCATTAGAGTGAATTTCACTGCTACTGCTATCAGATCGAGAAGGAACAACCACTATGCATCACTGGCCAAGACACAGCCGCATTTTGCCAAAGTAACTTCTAACTGCAAATGCCCCATCTTCTTGACTTGCTGAGACTAAAGACAGCTGACCTCCTATACTGAGAACTGACCAAAATGCAAACAAATGAATCCTCTTATTTATCTGTCCAGGTTGGCTACACATTAACAAATACCTAAAAGAACCACAGCCAGGTGGCCACTTGCAGCATTCTTCATGGTACAAAGTTCATCCTATACCTAACGGCATGGTGAACAAGACCGAGCAGCGGCTCTGACCAGCAAGAAGAAAAGAAGTTGGGGAAAGAGGGAGCATAGAGGTGGGAGGGAGTCAAAAGTCTTCCTGCCCTAACCAGTTTGGCTCAGTGGATAGAGCGTTGGCCTGAGGACTGAAGGGTCCCAGGTTCGATTCCAGTCAAGGGCATGTACCTTGGTTGCGGGCATATCCCCAGTGGGGGGTGTGCAGGAGGCAGCTGATGGATGTTTCTCTCCCATTTATGTTTCTAACTCTCTATCCCTCTCCCTTCCTCTCTGTAAAAAATCAATATATTTTTTTAAAAAAGTCTTCCTAAGTTATCACACATTCAAATATTATCACACATTCAAATAAATGGCAGAGTCTGATAACCACAGAAAATAAAAGTAAAAGGTGGCAATGGACTCTGCTTAAATCCATGCACGAAGTCAAACAGAGGCTGCAGGATCACATTTGAAAGCAGGAAGAAGGAAAGATCCCAAAACCAATCGTCATCAGTAGCCACCTATGCTCATGCCCATGGGAAAGCAAGAGATAGAAACAGGCAGCCAAGCCATGAACGGCCAGGATCTCTGCCCAGAGTCACACTGGAAGCCAGGAGGCGGAGTTAGTCTACATCTATGTTATCTGGGCTAGCCAATGTCTACAAAACTAGTAGTGCTCAACACTGAAAACTTTATCAACTTAGCAATTTCACATTCATTCAAAAACATGACTGGCTTCTCTTTAAAAAAGTAAAATAAATCAGTGAAAAGCAGGAAAGGCTGGCCACAGAGGCCACATTCCCAGAGCTGCTAGCCAGCAGGCTGCCCTTTGCATGGAGCACACCCTCTGCAATTCTCCGAAGAACAGCTCCTTTACGCCTTTGCCTGAACGCCCTGGTTCCTGCCAGGGCTGGATCGCAGGTCGAACCTCCGAGCCTAAAGGTCAAACACACTGAAGGGTGTGTGGCTTTTCTATCGCGATGGTTGAGGGGTTCGGAAGACCGGAGCACTGAGGTGTGAGTGGAGAGGTAGGAAGGACAACTCCTGGTGCAAAAGGCCTGAGAATGTCACCGTTGAGACAGCACAGAGGTGCAACGAATGACGGTCTAGGGTGGGGCAAATTAATCTCAACCCTTTTTGACATATCATATTCATCTAAACTCAGGATCTCTAATTGTAGGCCTAATAGTCTATGAAACATTCCAAGGGATAACCATAACGAAGGATGAAGCAAAAGAGCATACATTCTGTGTTCCATACGTCTTAATATGACGGCCACATACGTTAAAGGCACTATGAAATGAGATCCATTTTGGCATCCTGTGCTACGCGGATTGGGACTAGAAAGCCATCCTGTCCACAGAAATTAAGTATATCCTGCCCCTTCTTGAGTTAACCCAGTCCTAAGTAAATATTTTGATACCAGAAAAAAGGGGAGGGGACTATTAAGTGCTTATCTCCAGGATTGCAAGGATGGGGGGGAAGGGGACCAGCACACACAAAAAATAAAGATCACCCTGCATTATACCAGCAGCCCTGAATGAATAGAAACAACCTTTTAAGTTCAACCTCGGTAAAAACTGTCTCTCGTGGCCAACAGAAATTACATTTGAGGTAGGACAGAGTGAAAGTAGGGACAAAAGTGTATAAAAAGGTCTTACTCCACACTCTCTCTGCTGCTTCAGCTTCACCAAAAAGATCCCCATGAGAACCTGCTTGGAACCAACAGAGCGGGCAGGCGGTGGTGGACAAAGGCGGGCGACCAGCCCCTGGTGGGAGCTCCCCTGGATGAAGGCAGGCTGAATGCAGCTTCCACAGTCCCCAAGCTGCTATTTTGTCTCAGGTGTAAGTTTTCAAAACACTGCCAAACTGCCCCGGGTCCATTTGGCAATATCAGGGTAATTACAATTTGGTTAAAATCCTGAGGCAATTAACTCACCATTCTTTGCAAATCTCTAGAAACAAGAGGTCTGTCTGAGCCAAGAGCAGGCACCACCACCACCCAATGCCTAACAAGGGTCTGTCTCTCCCGAGAATCTTACCTGAACTGGAAGTTTCTGTGATTTCAGGCAGAGACTAGGAGAAAATGATACTTTTCACCTCTTCTCATTAAGCTAAAAGCCACAGCTAAAAATAAAAAGCTGGAAGAACTTCAAAATTGAGGGTTTTATAGAACCTGTTATTTCTCTGTCAACTGCAAATCTTTAAGACTGCCAAGTATTACTTTAATGCTATTAATTTATCTTGTTTGTTTGTTTTTTTCAGAACCCCTAATTTTCCTTTAAAAATGTCCTCATGAACTTCCAATCCCTATTATGAGGAAGGAGGTATGGGTTCCTAAAACATGGGGAACATACTGCCCATCCTGCAAAACCTCAGATGTAATTTAGGGAGATCCTCTCTTTTTCCAGGGCTGTATTATAGTATGTGAACTGGGAACAGACCAACATTTGACATTACATAGCAGTACGTTATAATAACTTCGTATTTTGTTTACTAAGCTACTGTATGAGATTCCAAAACAAAGTAGTCAAACAACAGAGAATTTACTAAAAAGAATCTGACATTCTCACATTTTATTTAAATATAAACACTGACAAGTATTTAAGTTCTCCCTTCAATACCTGATTACAACTAACCCTCCAGGTAAAATTTCAGCCTAACAAATTTAGGAAAAAAAGCTTTCTACATACTAATACCCCCAAATCTGACAAAAGTTTGCAAGTATTAAGTCCTTATGCATCTCTATATCATCACTTTCTCATAATTTTGGTCCATCTATTATGCCCTTATAAAGTTAAACTCCAGAATACATGAAAACCAGACAAAAATTACAGCTTAGTTCACATCATTCATGACGTTGGCCCGCACCAAGATTCTTACTGTATTCCTCATTAAGGGCCAAGGTAACAGAAATAAGTGCTCGAATCAAAATTATCAAACGTAACAAAGCAGCTCCCCAGCACAGCTAGTTATTTCCCATATTTAAAATATCGGAATGAAATGCATCCATTTGTAGTAAAAGGAAGGCTTCGGTTCAGGTCTTCAGAAGAGTTAAGAGATGGCAGGTAAACACCACGGTGGAGAAAAAAACAGGTTTCAATGTCTGGTAGCATGCAAGGGAAATCTGGGAGTGTAAGCTTTCACATCAGCCCACTTCAGGGCCAGGAACTAACCGCAGGGGGTAAATACCTCCATCCAGGTCCTAGTCTCACAGACAACTAATGAGGATATGGAAACAGAATCAAAGTAAAATCCCCCATGAAGTAAAGAAGCTGGCTGCCAGCCCTCATTGTATTGCTTAGGTTTTGTTTGTTTTTTTTATCTTTGACAAATTTTTAACATCAGTAACTTCCCTCATCTATAAAGTATAGATTTTCCCACTCTGACTAGCAAACAGGGTTTTTCTCAGAATTAAGTTCAATAATAGATAAAAGAATGGCTTATAAAAATTATAAGACACCATATAAAGTATTGTTTCTTAGACTCTAACCTTGAGAACCGTTTTTCTGCTATCACTACCTCATTCCAACAGCACATTTCTAATGTATGCGGACGTCAAGTTGTTCAAAGTTAACAAAAATACACACAACACACTCCTGCATATAGGCAAGGCTGCACTTGGTTCACTCAGTCAGCAAGAGGCCCATTGTCTACCTTAAACTCACCTACAAACAGGCCAAATGTTCTCAGTAAGTTCCAAGTACCAAATATTTAAACCACCACAACAGCAGACAGAACAGTCTATTTGAGTAAAGTCTGTTTAACATAGAAATGCTTAAGCAGATACCAATTAAAAAAACAATTTGTTGCTATATAGCTGATGGTGGTGTTCAGGTGTCAAGAATCATACACTATAGCTATTCTATACTATACATAATTATCATACACTATAGATAATTCACAATAAAGTGTGTGGTAAGCATCTGCTCAAGGCCTACCATAGTGCTTAACACAGGGTCATAGCATGGTCAACAAACTGACTCACCTGCGATTAATATAAAGTGCTGGCATTTCTAAAAACGTCTAAGACATTAGACCATTTTAAAGAGCTAGAACTGTGAACTAAAATTAAGCCTGAAGATGACTATGCCATATCACACTAAGATTATCGTCTGCTGATGAGGCAATCCTACCTGAATTTACTGATAAAGAAACTACTGACATGCCTACAAAACAGACTAGGGCACTAGAAGAAAGCATAACTGAGGAAGGAAACTCCAGAGCACTGAAGGTAAAGATGGCACTGGAAAGGGAGTAGGCGGTAGGAAGACCAGGAAGAAAAGCTGGAGGCGGCCAAATTTCTTCCAAAGTGTGAGTGTGTGTGTGTGTGTGTGTGTGTGTGTGTGTGTGTGTGTATTTTTTTATTTCAGAGAGGAAGAGAGAGAAACATTAATGATGAGAGAGCATCACTGATTGGCTGCCTCCTGAATGGCCCTACTGGGGATCCAGCCCGCAACCCGGGCATGTGCCCTTGGCTGGAATCAAACCCTGACCTCCTGATTCACAGATTGATGCTTAACCACTGAGCAACCCCAGCCAGGCTTTACCACAGTCTTGTGTATTATATTCCAGCCTCCTCCTTCCCTCCTAGCTTCTCATTTCAGCTATTCAAAGAGCCCTTATCCCCTCTCCCATTTGAGAACTCAGCTGGGTTCCCAAATATCCCAAGATACTGTTACAGAAGAAAACCAGAGAAGAACCAGGCAACGCTTACAGAGATGGAGTTACATTTATCGTTATTATTATGATGTGCGGGCCCAGAGAAAAATGTCTCTAGAATTCTGGGGGAAGTCACACAGGAAGTTTCCTGTATTTATACCTTTTTACCCTCTTTATCTCCCAAATATGGGCTTCTGTTCCGGTTCCCTTTGCAAGTTCTTAAAGAGCCCTATGTGCTGGGGCTTTGAGACCTTGACCAAAGGCTTGGCCTGGTGCCAGCACTGATAACTTCATCTGGGGAAGGTTTATGGCCTCTCTGAAATGGGAATAGTCTCATTTTACTTATTATTTAAGCAAGTATTTACAGAAGCCAAAATAGCAGGGTTCAAATTTCAAACAGCAGTTCTTATATAAAATGGATGCTTCAATACTAACTGGTAAATATTTGGCTAGAGAGCGACAGCCCATCTCATTTTCTATGCAGCCAACAAACTCACACCTCAAAAGAGCAGAAACTCTCTGGAAACGTATTCCAATACTTGTGAAAGGCAGCCAATCCCGATGCTCTGGAAGACGGAATCATCACACTCCCTGATAATCCACTGGGCAGAACTATCCTCATCACATCTGTTACCCCTTTACTGCTCAAATAAAAATAGACAACGTGAACATGAAAAAATGCTCCAAGTGCCAAGGATGGAAGAAAGCACTATCTCAGCTTATAAAGCAGGAGTGGCTACAAGCAAAACCAAGGAAGTTAAAGAGACACATAACTTCAGACAAGACAAACCTGCACAATAATGGACAACTACAAAGTGCCATACACCCACCTGAAAAAAATAAAGTTCGTTACTGAATAAAAGGCATCAGGAATCCTGTCAGATGAAGCTTTCAAATGAGGCATAAGTCACAACTAAAAGGATAGGGGGAAAAAATAGATGTGCCTCAACTATCAACACACATAAAGGCAAAGACACTCTCATTCTAATATGCATCTCCCACAACATGCACTGTGCTGGATACTCACAATAACTCAGATAAGGAGTTCCTGCTTGGTGTCTAGCAAAAGATTGAACACATACAGAACCACAATACAGGACACAATCTGGTACATGTGAGCAGGAGGGATTATATCTGGATGACAGAACAAAAATCAAAGGTTCAGAGGACAGAGAAAGGGCATATACACTAGGCCCGTGGTCGGCAAACTGCGGCTCGCGAGACACATGCGGCTCTTTGGCCCCTTGAGTGTGGCTCTTCCACAAAATACCACGTGTGGGTGCGAGTACAGTGCAATTGAAACTTCGTGGCCCATGCACAGAAGTCGGTTTTTGGCCTGGGCGAGTCTATTTTGAAGAAGTACTGTTGATATTTGGCTCTGTTGACTAATGAGTTTGCCAACCACTGCACTAGGCTATCCATTGTCGTAGGTTCAAATAAGGGATGAGCCACATGTGGGTTCAACCAATTAATACATGCCTGCCTACTATGACAGTCCACAAGATAGGCACTCAAGAGAGAGAGTAAATCAAGAAGAAAAAAAAAAACACACAAACTAAATATTTTTTAAAATTTAAAAATGAAAACTGGGAATTAAATGGGTAGCCTGATACAAAAGGCCTCACTAAAGAAGGGACATTTAAACTGAGACCTAAAGGAACGTGTTTAGATACAGGTAATAAGTGGTCTTTGGAGGGAGGGGAGGGTACCATGCAACAAGCTGGGTGTTGTGGGGGTGGAGGGGGATGATGAGTAAGATACAACCTGTGCCCTGAGGGGGTGCTCCCTAGGGAAGCAGGCACACACACACACACACAGTGTGGAAGCCCAGGAAGCAGATTTTTACTATTACGGAACCTTAAGAACCTGGAGAAATCCTGAAACCCATCCAGATTATAACCATTCCTTGTTTTTCCAACGGAGGAAAGGAAGCCCAGAGATTGCTCTGAGTCACTAAACTAGGTAGGGGCAAAGGCGAGGCCCCAGCCTATTAGCTCCATTAGTCACTCCACACTGCCCACTGGGCTTTTCAATCAGAAGATTCATTTGGAAAAATCAAGCTCAGTAAATTAGCAAGGTACAAGGAACATGGTATCTGTAGGGAAAACAAGCAGACTCGGGCTTAAAGTGCCAAGCCCTTCACCAGACATCGTAGAGTAATCTTCCCTGGTTCAGAACAAAAAATGAGAAAACGCAGCGAGTTTTTCATGAAGTGAAATGTATTTGATTTCACTTCTGAAGTTATGAACATCCTACTTTTGTGTGTCTAAGCATCCAGGAAACGACAGTGATAACAGAGATTCTGTCGAATGTTTTTAAATACCTTCCCCTGGCGAAACAGAGTTGGCAAAACTCTCAGCCCCGCCCCCCATATACACTTTTATTTTTTATTGTACTTGCCTGAAAAATACAAACATCGAGGAACAACTATTACAGAGAGAATGGGGGAGAACATGAGGAACCACTAAGAGGAAGTCATAACAGCACGTTCATTAAAGCATAAAAAAGAAAAACTCCAGCCCTTATCAAGGAAGATAAACAGGAAGACATGAAGACAAAGTCATACATTCACACAACTGAATACTATTCAGCAGCAAAATAAGAGGGCCTATGTACAGATCAAAGTATATTATAAACTGAGAATTTTCATGAATTCAATTTTGTGTCCTGCAAGACAAAAAAAAGGACTTTCCATTTTTGAAGTTATTAGAGCTGCCCTTAGAAGTCAATTATATTCAAAAAGAAACATTTATTTTTAATTACACATTTTCCAATTCTTACATTATACATGTTTACAAATAGTGTGGGAACAAATATAATGGGGGATGGGGGAGGGGGAGGAGGGAATGTCCTTCAAATTGGAGCTACTATAATTCATCCCTCACTGTCTCATGTCTGGGTAACCCAAACCTCCCACTGCCGGCACTCAGCTGTAACAGAAACCTGGACCTATTCTGCCCATTAGCAGCTGCTCAAAGTCCGGGTCAACCTGTAAACAGGCATTTTTATAGCATATGACCAGGTTCAGCACGCGCAGAATAATAGGTTCAAACTGGAGCAGGAATATAATGGGGAAAAACAATTAACCAGTCGATGGAATTCTGCACAGAAGTGGCACAACACGGGGTCCCACGTGAAGGAGGCTTACCTCAACCTTTCAACATAGTTTACAGTCCCAGAAAAGAAACGGTAACTAAGAGTCCCAGACCCTTTTGCCCCGAAAGTCAGCGGGTGGGGTCACCCTGAACAGGAATTCTCCCAGAATGCTGAATGATCTACTGGAAGGACAGCCGAGCTGGTCTTCACTGATGCTACGCTCTATTTTGGACACTGTCTCAGGCTCGCTGAACTTGAGAGATTTCTAAATCTTTCCAAGGACATGAGAAACATTTGTGTCTGTACCAGAGCATTTATCTCTGTTACTAAAGAAAAGTCACCTTCCAGAAGAATTGCTGTGAAAACCCACATCATGTGCGCTAAAAGTAACAGAAAGAAAAGCGGTTTAAAAACACATTCACTGGGAAAGTCAAGGTGAACTCCAAGAAAATTAAAACCTCACCGCCTAACTTTATCAAAGTGATGCAAGCAATAAAGATCTGAATTATATTGAGATGAACTATATAGCTCAGACTGTGCCAGGCAAGGAACTCAGGCAGGCTTATTTCATACCAAGACTTGTAAGACATGAATGATTTAGAAACATACTGAAGCCTGAATTGCTAAAATGATGACAATCCAAAGGTGATTACTGACTTATCAGAAGACTAACAATGGGAGCTTTGAGGGAGAGAGAGTCTCTTTTACCCTCCCCTCATCCCAGAAAAATCAGTTCAATAAAAACCCATCTTTTGCCGAAACCGGTTTGGCTCAGTGGATAGAGCGTCGGCCTGCGGACTGAAAGGTCCCAGGTTCGATTCCGGTCAAGGGCATGTACCTGGGTTGCGGGCACATCCCCAGTGGAAGATGTGCAGGAGGCAGCTGATCGATGTTTCTCTCTCATCGATGTTTCTGGCTCTCTATCTCTCTCCCTTCCTCTCTGTAAAAAAACAATAAAATATATTTAAAAAAAAAAAAAAAAACAAAAAAAAAAAAAAACCCATCTTTTAAAAAAAGTTACTCCTTTCAACTGGTGTTGATTTGCCCTTTATCGCTGGAGACAGACTGTATCACTCAGAAAGTTATCCTGAAGACATAAGCAGCTGGTGGGGGGAGGGGGGTGGGGGATAAACTTCAGGTAAAGATAGGACTAGAAACCCATTAAGGCAAAAAACTAAGACCTCGCCCTGGCCAGTGCAGCTCTGTGGTTAGAGCATCAGCTGCACACCAAAGGGTCTTGGGTTTGATTCCCGGTCAAGGGCAGGTACCTGCATTGGGATTCGTTCCTGGCCCAGTTGGAGCACTTGCAGGAGGCAACCAATCCATCCATGTCTCTCTCTCTCTCTCTCTATCCACCCCCCTCACTCTCTCTAAAACTCAATGGAAAAAATATCCTCTGGTGAGGATTAACAACAACAACAAAACCTAAGACCTCAGTGTTCCTAAAGTATAGTAGCAGGAATCTTGCAGTGGTTTCAGTAATATAGCCTTTTAGTGACGAGGGGAAAAAAGACAGCCTTTAAAAATTTAAGCCACTAAAATTTTCAAATGACACACACATGGCCCAGTCAGTTTACTTTTCTACTCAATGAATTTTTATGGTATGTGTCTATTTTTCCTTGTAAGCTTTTTATGTCTAATATATTTCAAGAGGTATGATTTTACTTAAGCACACAATGGAATAAAACATCGTTAAGGATCTTGGCCCTATAAACAAATTCTAATGGGAAAGACATAAATTCAAACAAGGGGAGAAAGGCAATATATAAATGGCAAATGTGAGAAAGAATATGGGCATTTGGGAAGGAAGACATGGTTGGATGGGCTGAGAAAGACAGTAGCTATAAGTTTAATTCAGGGTGTGCCAGGCAAAACTACCCCCATGTGATCCTAACAACCTAGAGAAATGGATCACTTTATCTCTATTTTTCAGAGGAAGAAATGGGCTTTAAAATATTAACTTGCCCAAAACTACAAAACTTGTAGATCCAGGTCTATTCAGACTGCAACGCATATGCTCTTTGTAACACATCAGTAAAGCAATTAGCACGCCCAATGCCTGGCTTCTCCCCAGACCTATTAAGTAAGAATCTCTCCTGAGGGCCCAGACACTGCTATTTTTTAAAGCACCCCATTTGACTCTAATGTGCGGCCAGGGTTGAGCGCCATGGCAAAGACCTGCATAAAACAAGTGGAATATCAGGTGGGAGGTGCAGAACAGGCCAGAGTCAAGTAGTCAAAGACGGGAGAACACCCAGCTTTCGGGGAGAACAGGACTGGGGCCATCAGTGAAGGTGTGAAGGCACAGCCGGCAAGAGCGTATCGGGGCAGGTGTCACCAGAGCAGTGACTAAAATAGCAGAGAAAAGTTGTACTTTTAAAAAATTCCTCATCCAAGGATGTTTATTGATTTGAATGACGGAGGGAAGGAGGAGGGAGGGGGGAGAGAAAGGGGAGAAGGGAACTAAGGGAGAGGGAAAAAGACAGACAGAGAAAGAGAAAGAGAGAGAGAGAAAGAGAGAGAGAGAGACAGAGAGACAGAGAGATGGATTAGTTGCCTCCAGCGAGACCCTGACCAGGGTATGGAACCCAAAACCTAGGTATGTGCTCTGACCAGGAATCAAACCCAAAACATTTTTGATGGACAACACTCCAACCAACTGAGCCACCCAGCCGGGGCAGGAACTTGTACTTTTAATACTGTAGGGCCTGGCCAGCGTGGCTCAGTGGTTGAGCATCAACCTATGAACCAGGTCCGATTCCCAGTCAGGGTACATGCCCGGGTGTGGCTCGATTCCCCAGTATGGGGCGTGCAGGAGACAGCTGATCAATAATTCTCATCATTGATGTTTCTCCCTCTCTCTCTCCCTCTCCTTTCCTCTCTGAAATCAATAAAAATAGATTTAAAAAAAAGACTGTAGGTAAGAAGGGGCAAAAATAATTTTTATAACTAAGGTGACAAAAGGGATAAAAATTTTAGAAAGATAAGGAAGAAATAACCATTGACTAACCTAAAGCTAATGGGAGAGCAACAAAAGGACAGATAAGGAGCAGGGCTTGCTGAACAATCAGAAGTGTTTACAACCATAAGCTCTATGGTGACCCTTTCTAAGCATTCATCATTCTAAGCCTCACCTTCCTCCTTTAGAAAATGGAGAAAATAATCATATCATCTTGCTCGCTTTATTGGGAGGAACAAATGAGATAATCCAAATAAAACAGATTCAGAGCTTCTGTATTCTAATAGAGTACAGTATGAGAAAACAGTATCCCAATTTTCCCCTTCTTACCATTACCCCTTTAAATGGCCTTGATAGTTTTAAAGGCTCAGTAAATGCACCTGTCTATTCAACTTCTATTTTCAATCACAGTATTCTCTCCATCAGTCCAAGCCAGTACGCTTGATGCAGCCGTGAAAAAAATTAAAATTGTTCTAAATGGTAAGGTGGGACACACACCCTGGGAGGTGACTGTTATTTCACAAATGGCTGGAAAATGTGTATAAGTGATAGATTAAATGTACATAATTTGTATATATACTTATATACAAAATTATATATGAATGATACTCTGTACGTCCTTGAATGAATTCTTGGGGCTGAATATTATTCAGGAAACAAATCTAGTAACAAGCTTGGTTAAAATTTCAACTATTGGTTAAAATAACCCACACACAACTAAAAATCTGACACCTGCCGGATGATAAAGCTTGGTAGTAGTCTGTGAGATTTCCTTTTAAACAGTCATCTTCACTTACCTTATTCTGTTTTAAGATGACTTCCCACACCCGTAGTAGCTAATCTCTTAGCTAAGTGATCTTTAAACTCACACTCTACATGGCAAGAAATTTCTTCCTGAATAACTTACGCAAACTCTCATGTCCAGTCACTATGATGGAAAACTGAGTTGCTGCGTAGGGTATATTTCCTTCCCCAAGAAAATAAGCATTCTTACAGAGATGGGAAGGGTGGTCAACATGGAAAAAAAAATAGAGTACAGTTGTAAAAAGTATTAGCCTCTCATATCTTTCAAGCCTTTCCCAAGTGCAGTTTACAAGTGAGAAAAAGATATTGAAGTTGCTTTTTAAAGAGCTGTGTTCATTTAACCCTCTCTCAGACATAAGGGGGCACCTTTCTAATTCCTGAAACCAGTTTTCAAAGGGAAAGATGATAATGCTTGGATAACCCATCAGACACATGAAATGACCACTGCTGCGGAAAAAGCCTTTTGGTAAATGAGAAATTTTCTCTGAAATCATTGTCTAGAGAACCACTCTAAGAGAACTGAAGGGCCTGTTGCTGTTCTCTTGTTGTGAGCTGGAAACAAAATAGATCTAACAGTGATACTGAAGGGAGAGGTCAGAGAGGGGATCCTAAAATGGAAAACCTAACATGGTGAAAAGGGTTGGGGGAGAGAGGGCACCAAAATACACGGAAATGCCTGCTTCATGAAAAGATGGGATAATTTCACCAAACCGTTTGAATCCACATTCTCTTTCCCAGGTTCTGTGCCTGCACAGGTAAAGTGAATTTTGGAATGAATTTTCTAGTTAGGATTAACTACCAGCATACCAGCTGCCCTGGGAGTTCACCCTCACACAAAATGAGGCCACCCTTAAAGCCTGACTGAAGAAAATGGGGTGATACCCAGCTCAGGCTCCCAGCCGTTCTCACAACTCAATCCACAAACACCTGTCACACCTCGGCCTAGAGAAATCTACAGAAAATCCCCCGGCACTCCCCCAGAGGAGACAGTAAGCACTGAATCTCATAGTTACCCTGAAGAGACAGGGAGATAGTTAAGTTAGGGCAGGGCCAGTAACTATAGACTGACCTGCTAATACAGTCATTGCTAGCCATTTATGTCCAACCTTTGGTTTTGTGTTTTATATATTACTAGAGGCCCGGTGCACATATTAGTGCACCAGCGGGGTCCCTTGTCCTGGCTTGCGGGGATCAGGCCGAAACCAGCTCTCTGACATCCCCTGAAGGGTCCCGGATTGCAAGAGGGCGGTTCTCGGATGACGCACCCTGGAATTGGGCTCCCTCCTCTCTGGTTCCGGATGCGTCACCAGAGAACCGCAGCTGCCAAGTCATCACAGTCGGCAGCTCTTGCGTTGAGCGTCTGCCCCCTGGTGGTCAGTGCATGTCATAGCTCCTGGCCGGACGGTCGAATGGTTGGCTGGTTGGCTGGTTGCTTAGGCTTTTATATATATAGATGGTTCCACTGCGAATTTTCTAAGTTTGAAAACCAAGTCCTCATTAAGAAGTCGTGACTTACAGAGGTGTGCCCTGGGCAACTACACAAAGCAAAAGAAACAAAAAATGTCCCGAACCTCACATCTCAGCATTTCCAACACAAATATCACAGGTTCCAGGGTGAACGCTTGGACTTCTGACGTTCAAGCCCAGGGGGCCCAGGAGGTCTCAGAGCGGCACAGATAGGTGAGGTGTGCAGGGAGAACACTGCGAGACCCTCTTGGCACCTATGGCAAAGCATCCTGTCTTCCAACTACACTCTGTTTAAGTGGCTTTTAAAGCATTGGCACTGTGCCTTTAAAAGCAACTGTAACAGGAGGTCAGACTATAGAAGTGAAGAGATGAGAGAAGAAATCAATTGTGTATCAATTGTCAAACCCAACTTTAAAAGGCAGAGCTGATCAGAAGCTGTTGTACGGGGGGGGGGGGGGGGGGGGGGGTGGGCAGGGAATCTATCTCCACATTGGAAATGCCCAATCCCTGGGGTGGGAGCAAGGAGCCTTTGACTAGTTGTCGAGATCAGAAACTATTTCTTATCCACACTGAAAAAAGAAAAGCTATGGATGAAAAATCAAGGGAAAGAGACAAGTTTCCCTTCATCCCCAGAGGAATCAAATACCTTCAAGTCCTCTTCTGAACTGAATGTGTCCCAAAATTCACCTGTTGAAGTCCTTATGCCAATGTCATTGTGTTTGGGGATAGGGTCTTTCAGGAGGTAATTAATATTAATGAGGTCACAACAGTGCATCCCTAATCCAATAGGGCACCATATAAAGGGAGGAAGCGACACCAGGCGAAAGGCCATGTGAGAAGGCAGCCATCTACAAGCCAGGAAGAGAGGCCTCACCACAAACCAACCCTGCCACCAGCACTTTGATCTGGGACTTTCAGCCCCCAGAACTGAGAGAGAACGGATTTCTTTTGCTTAAACAATCCAGTCTGTGGTATTTGGTTATGGCAGCCTGTGCAGACTAACACAGCCCCCAAACCAACCCTTTCTCTCAGTTATAGTTTGCTTTCTAATGCTGTCGGCCAACCTTGCAGACTCCGGGGAGATAAACATCTGACCCACATCTCAGCACGTTTGAACCCACAACTATTCATGTTTGCTTCACTACCACCAACATCCACCCTTCCTTCTCCTAATTTCCATGACACCAGGGCAGGCCCGTGTTACCGTATATAATTCTTCCTCTCTCTCTCCCCCACCACCTGCCCTTAATTCCAATCTGACTAGCTTCCACTTCCCAAGAGCAACACATGCTATATCACCTGCTCAAATACCATCAATTGCATTCGTACACACCTGCATCCAGGAGCCTTTTCAACTGTAACCCCATGGTTGGCAAACTGCGGCTCGCGAGCCACATGCGGCTCTTCGGCCCCTTGAGTGTGGCTCGTCCTAAGACTTAGGAGTACCCTAATTAAGTTAATAACAATGTACCCACCTATATAGTTTAAGTTTAAAAAATTTGGCTCTCAAAAGAAATTTCAATCGTTGTACTGTTGATATTTGGCTCTGTGGACTAATGCGTTTGCCGACCACTGGTCTAACCATTTGCCAACGCTAACGTTTTCTCACAACCTCTTATTTAAAAAAAAACAACCCTGCACAAGGTCAAAATGACTCACAGCCATACTGTGAATATCTCTTGCATTTTCCTATTTCCTTGCTTTTATTCACGTCATTGCAACAATTTATAATGTCCGTTCTGCTCTATTTGCTCTTTTAAAATGGTGCCTGGAAGAGAGAAGTTATGAAGAACACTGTACCATCACAAGGGGCTGCGGAAAAAAAAACAAAAAAAAAACACACACAACAAAAAACTACTTCCCTAAAACGCTGCTCTGCCAGAAAATGTGTTTCATTCAAATAGGCTGCTAGCCCCACCAAGGCATCATGCACAAGATCTGAAAGATAGAACCATCTAGTAAAAGAAAAACAGGAGAGCAAAATCACAAATTTCCTAACATGCCCATGTATTCCATAACACGTCCAAACTATTTCTGGTTCGAGAGTAGGAAGGAGAAAAACCATGAGGCTTGAAAACAGACTACATGCTCTACTTTTAGAGACAGTGATGTTTATATTTCACAACACGGAAAAATTTCCTCTCATATAAATAGGAAGTGGGGACTATCATACATAATTGAAATTCTGAAAGTTTCAGGCTCTCCTCTTCCCTGAAATGTTACCATCCTGTTTCACATAAGGTATGGAGACCATGAGGCACCCAGAGACTGACCTTGGAGTTCAAGCATGTCTCCTCTCAAACCTCCTGTTTTATTTCCAAACCCACCACCACTTCTATCCCAGCAATAACACCTCTAATGGAACTGCTCAGATTTTTTCCAATTTTCAATGGCCCCCCTCCCTCTGAGTTCTCCAGAGAATTTCACAAGCCTCCTCCTCCCTCTTTTTGTGAAGACATAACTGAGCTTCAACACCTACGCCAGATCCCTATTGATTTTCATCATGTAGTTGACAAATTAAAAAAAAAAAAACACAAAATAGTAATATATCAAGATTTCCACCAATTGAATGTCTGGCTCTTAATTTTATATGCTCCCAGAAGAAGCTCCGTCCCACTCACTGGCCTTTCCACCTCCATACTTGTACAACTGCCATTTCTCTCTCCACCTGGCATCTTCCCTCCCCTATTCCAATTCATACCTGTGCTCATCACTATAAAAATGTCACTCACCTTCAAATCCCTCCTTCTTTTTTAAAACAGTCCTCCAAGAGCTTTTTCCTGGTCACTTAGCCTGCACTGTATCATATACTTTTAAGACCGCACCGATAATGACTCCACCTGTAAGTGGTAGTTTCTACGTAGAGACCTAACTAGCACGGAGACCTAAATTGAAAGAGCCCTAGCTCTATGGCTCCAACTCAAATCAGAGAACCCTGTAGTCAACAGCAACCAGAGACACTCCAACACCACGGACTAGCCACCAAGAGCCCTCAAACTGCTGGCTGCGCTGCTTTTAACCCTAACTCGGCGGTGAACCAAGTGGATCCACAAGCAGGGTCCAGAATCAGAAGCAAACTGACAGTATACCATGCAGACACTTCACGTTTTCTCTTTTCCTGGAACACCAAGTGCCCAAGAGGGCTGGGCAATCAGCTTCCCATCAAAAAGGGGAAAGAACCACCCACTTTCTAAGACAGATTGACTGTGCAACACATGTACAGCAGGCCTCTTGCAGGAGAAAAGGCAAGCTGTCCTACCAGAGTTCTTAAAAGCTTCTGAGGGCAATTTTTTTAAGAGGGGAAAGATATGTTCTAATCCTTACTGGGTAGAGAGCCCCTTTCTTGATGCGAGGCTGAATAAGAAACCTTTCCATTTAAAAAACTCCTAGAATTTGAGAATTCCAAAATATCAACACTTTCAGATCAAATAATTACATTAGTCAAACCAGGCTATTAAAATTACACAAAGCTTGTACAATCAAGTCCTAGTGTTTAAGAGAAGTCATTCTAAAAATGTATGTGGTTAAATGCAACTTACTCTTTTCAGAGCCAGTGCACAAAACCACTTGGCATCTCTCTCTCAAGTCCGGTAAGATTTCCTGTCCAATGGGATCAAAGTAAAATACGGCAAAGTATGCATTAAAACTTATGCCTTTTATCATTAGAGTAATAAGCAAAGGCTCAGGACTATACTTGGTAGTTACATGTAGCTTCCAGAAAAATAAAAATTAACAAAAGTGAAAAAGGATTAACACTTCTCTTTAAGCAAACACACAAAATCAAAAGACACCTGTATACATACCCTACAAATCAACAACTATCAAAATAAACCACAGGAGTAAAATAATATTATTGCTCTTTAGATATTAAAACACATTTCTAAGCGGTATTTTCTAAGCCAACAACCCTGAAAAACAAATTAAGCCCCTGCCTTCATACACCATAAGAGTAACAGGCTCATGATTAAGCAAGTAATTTATTTGGTTTATATTTTATAAAAAGATTCTGAGAGTTCAAGATCCTACCAGTGACACTAACAAGACAGCATTTTAAGTACTGAACAATAATAGGTTCACAGTCACTAATCTATATATATAAAAGCCTAAGCGACCATTATGATCAAACGACCAGTCGACCAGTCACTATGACGTGCACTGACCACCAGGGGGGGAGATGCTCAACGCAGAGCTGCCCCGTGGTGGTCAGTGGGTTCCCACAGCCAACCTCCCATGGCCACCCAACCTCCCACGGTCCCTCCTCCTGGGTGGCCAACTTCCCACAGACCTTCCCCCGAGCCGGTCGGCCCCGATGGCCCCTATCTGGCCGGCAAGCGGGAGGACGGGCCGTGGGAGGTTGGCCTCCGGCCCGGATTGGCACTGGGTGAGACAGCCCCAATCAGCCCCAGTCGCCGGCCAGGCTGAGGAACCTCACCCATGCACGAATTTGTGCACCAGGCCTCTTGTAGTAGATAAAATGAGTCCCAAAGAGAGTAGGACTCATAAACATCTTACAATGGAATTTAAAATCTCAAAATTTCACATATTTAAGAAAGAACATTCCTTTGTTCATTACAAAGCTGATACAAAAACAAGACATTTAATGGCAATGTGTCTCCTTTCTAAAAGAGGATCTATTGCTATTTATCGTTTCCAGGAAAGTATTTCCAAGAGCTAAGCAATCGTTTTTAATACTTACTCCTCTTCACAACCTGCTCTGTGGCACCACCACCTTCTTACAGATTGGGGAAAATACTTAAATGAATGACTTACTTGATCTCACTATTTTTCCCCACCAGGTTGTGGAATATCACACAAAGCAAGTGTACTCATTTTGTCCTTGGAGTTTTCATTGAGTCTTAATTTTACAGGAAATAGAACTATGAAGAGGACAATATTTCCACAATCAAAAAAAAAAAATGAGGAACTTTCTAGGTCCCACTATAGAAGGAGTGCCTACAATAAAACATAGTACTAGAAGGGTAATAAAGGTAAAAGCATAATTCTGGTTCAAGCCTTGGTCTCAGTGCTTTTGCTGGGTTATTGAGGTTCCCGGTATTTACAAATGTAGAAGGTTATTACATATAAAAGCTCTTAGTTCCAATAAGCTCTGGATAACTTGCTATCTCCATTTTAAAAGGCTCTTCTTCACAATTACCATCCATTTGAAGAGTGATGTGACCCATACTCTGTCCTTTGAGACTTAGCATAAAAGAACTCACCTACTCGAAAATCAATCTTTTCAATTAGATGAAAACTTAATGAAAGCTGAGATCATCTTGATGAAAGCAAAATACTGCCAAAAGGCAAAAACAGCTTCACACTCTCTAACGGTAAACCCACAAAGTTGCCAGGTTATAATTCTGCTATATAATCATTATGGTCCAAGATCCATGAGTTTTCTCACTAGGTATGATTTTCGATAAGTAAGGTATTCAGGGTTTACCATCCTTAGGGGGCCTTTACACTGTCATTGTCAAAAGCTATGTACAGATGTGATCGCCTGAACAAGAAGGCATTTAATCTTAGTTCTATAATTAAGTCCCTTCAAAACACGATATCCCAAATACACAAAAGGTATTTTGAGAAAAACTGCACTTGTCTATGTCCTTTGTACAGGCAGCCCTACTGAGCCAATATCATGATCATTTAGTACAAGAGGGAAGGACTTTAGGTTTGCTTATCCACTCACTTTATCCCCCTTCTGTTTATGGCCAACAGGAAGGATGCATGGGATAGATGAGGGATGCATATAGGATGAGGGATGGGATGGGAAAGCAAAGCTGGTTAATGCAGAGTCCAACCCATAGGCATGACATGGTGGTCAATTTAGCTAAGTGGACACAGGCTGAATTAGCCTGACCTTTATGCTTCAATGTCCTGATTTGTACAATGGATACAATCTGCCCAGCTCTGTTCCAGGCTGCTAACAATAGGATTTGAACAGCTTAAGTTTTGAGGGGAAAAATGAGCCAAAATCTAGCATAAGTCCTACTTTTTATTTAAAACCAAGTGAACATCCATCCGCTCTGTTAAATAAAACAAACCGTAGCATGTGTTCTTTAAAAAAAAAAAAATGCAACAACAAAAGCACTTCAAAAAAGATATCTTTTCTAAAAAAAATTAAATCTTAAAACACAGCCCTAAGTAAATGCATGATCCCTAAGTCTGTAATACATCACAGGATCAGTGTAAATATAAACAATACTAAGTGAAGAAATATGTGAGTCATCTTTATGATAAGTATAAGGTTAATCTCATGTAATACACACTTAAATGAGCCCTGAATACCAGGCTTTGGGAAATGAAAACTGAAAGCTGGGGTTCTGGTTGGGGAGGAGGAGGAGATAATGACAGAACAAATAAAAGATAGGGGATAAGAGGAGGTAAAAAAGGATATTGTGTAGGATTTAGGATTGCTATAATGAGATATGTGAAGGAATAAAAAGTATGAGTTAAGAATCCATTGACCCTGTTCAAGCAAAAAATATTATTTGGCTAAACTCATAAGGTGAACATAGCACTTGGGAAAGAATGGAGAACTTTGAAGCCTGAAAGTTTTTGAAATCTGGCCTGTAGGGAGCCATGAAGGTTTCAGGCAGGAGTGGCAGAGCCAGAATTGTCCTTCATCTGTCTCCTACATACAAGTTCTAAACTCAATGTGTCTAAATTCTACAAAGTTATTTTAATCCAAGGAGATGGCTGATAAAAATCAATGCTAAAAAAGCCAAACAGTACTCCAACCGGTCCACAATGTTAGGTCTAATACCTG
Organism: Myotis yumanensis; assembly: GCF_028538775.1. NCBI lineage: Eukaryota > Metazoa > Chordata > Mammalia > Chiroptera > Vespertilionidae > Myotis > Myotis yumanensis. Next base: position 1,023,205 of record NW_027223772.1, read on the forward strand.
GACACCCAATTCCAGTACCGTGATAACCGAGCACTCAGGAGCCAGACTGCATGAGTTCTAATTCTAGCTCTGCCATTAGCTGTGCCTGGGCTTACATTAACCTCTCTGTGCTGGAGTTTCTGCAAAGAGCTCTGAGAACTTGAGATCAGTGCCCGGCACAAAGAAAAAGCTTTCCTTCCAAGTGATGCTAACACAACCACTCCTATGCCATACATATCCTTTTGACATCTGACTGATATTATAACATCATATCCTATATAATAAAAGGCTAATATGCTAAGTGCCCTGTCATCCAGTCATCCATTCAACCAATCAAAGCGTAATATGCTAATGACTAGAGGCCTGGTGCACAGGATTCATGCACTGGCGGGGGGCGTGGCCTGCGGGGATCAGCCTGCTGTGGGAGCACCGCTCATCCTGGTCAGCCGAGCAGCATTCCCACTGTGGGAGCACACTGACCACCAGGGGGTAGCTCCTGCGTTAAGCGTCTGCCCCCTGGTGATCAATGCACATCATAGCAACTGGTCAACCAGTCGTTCTGATTGTTCTGCCGTTCGGTCGCTGGGCTTTTATTATATAGGAGGATATGCTAAGACTGCTCAACTGCTCGCTATGACGTGCACTGACCACCAGGGGCAGATGCTCCGACTGGTAGGTAAGCTTGCTGCTGGGGTCTGGCCAATCAGGACTGAGCGAGACGGGCCAGACATTCCCTGGAGCCCTCCTGCAAACCCTCTCCAGCTGACCAACCTCCTGCATCCCTCCCCAGTCCCGATCGTGCACCAGTGGGGTCCCTTGGCCTGGTGTGCACCCTCTCGCAATCTGGGACCCCTTGGGGGATGTCGGAGAGCCAGTTTCTGCCCGATCCCAAAGGCCAGGCAGAGGGACCCCACTGGTGCATGAATTCATGCAACTGGCCTCTAGTTTCATATAAAATGAAGAAATACTGACTGATTCAGTAGCCTGAGGGGGAGGGGGAAGACAGAAGGGTCAGTTTTTTTCTGTTCCTAGCCTCTCAAAACCACATGCTAAAAGCTATATATCTAGGTAAACACTTTTCCTTTTCAATATGTCTTGTCCATTTTTCCCTCAATGGCCTAAAATGGTTCCCAAGCACACATACATAATTAAAATTCAGTATCTTAAAAGACTGCTTTAGAAAACCCAGCAATCAAATCTGCTATCATCCTTTCATACGGGTAGACATAATTACAACCTAATAGGTATCATTTAATTAAGACTTAACAGTTAGGTTCTTAAAGCCAAAACTTGATCATTTTCTTCCTTGATAGGCCCACAAAATTTTCTCACAGGTGATGATCATGTGACGTGAAGGGCAGAAGAACTATTAAAAACTTGATCATAATAGCCTTCTACAGTGCTAATTATTATCCAATTATGACAATCTGAGAGTAGACACTCTCAGAGCAGCTTTTTAAATTTTTCCCCCTCCATCTCCAAACAACTGCCCACAAAATGCCCAAAATAAAAGGTAAACTATTTAATTCTCACCTACTACTACTACACAGGAAAACCAAGTCACTGATAACAGCATGCATCCCTTCCCCTGGTTCTGACATCCGCAAATCAGATCCTTAAAGGAGAAAAACAATCCTAGGTTTGGCTCCCAGGCACACAAATATAAGAAAACCCGGAGAATGAAGGATGTGCTCTAAGACACTCAAGGTCAAAGCAAGGCTGGAACCCAGGACCCTCTGGGTGGGAGAAACGGAAATAATCTAAAGGGCCTACATTTTCAAGTCTGATCACTGTGCTTCTCACATTTAATTACAATCTCTACCCCCACTTCCAGCTAAATAAGATTAATTCTTAGTCACTGGTGCTTAATAGTAACTCCTGTTACTCCAGGCAGCCAACACCCCAGTTTGAAAGGGATGTGGATCACTAATTAGTGCCTCATCTATTGAGAGCCTATAATTGCCTTACCACACCCAAGTCCCTTCTGGCTAGACTTAGCTTCTTTACGGACCTGATACACCAAACAAGAGACACACAGTTGGGCAAGAAATCTATTAAGAATTAGAAAACCCTGAAAGGGCTCTATTTATCACTGAAAAGAGAAATCTAAGCTCTTTAGTTTTGCATTCTCTTCACTTTCCCAAAAGCTGTGAGAGTTCCTCCAGACCTAAGCCAAGCCTTTGCCTTTCACCTTAGCTATCCAAGGAGTCTGTGGTACATAGAACAGATCTGATACTTCATGCAAAATTCAAAGGATTCTAAATACTGTAGAAATAAAGCCCTAAAGTCAAATAATTCCTCATAAAATGATCTCATTAACATTAGCAAGTATCTTCAGTTTTCCAAAGAATTCTGATTCAGGAAAGAGAAGAGAAAACAGCTACTGTTTCTGAGAGCTTTACTACGGCATCCTACTCAACCTTTCACTCAACCTTTCATCACCAGTGTCATCATTATTCCCATCTGTAGGTCACTGAGAAGCTTGAAAGCTTGGCGAGCCTGGGTGACTTGAATAAGGACCCTGAATTCTTAAGATCAGGTGTAACAATGAAGTCCTAAAACACAAGAGTTCCTATTCCTTCCTCCCAGCTTACCTAACACCGGCAGGTGTCACCAGCTTGTCAGCTCACGGAAGGGCCACTTCACAGCCCCAGATGGTGCCGCCCAAGAGCAGCTCAGCTACATGGGGATAAGCAAATGTCAGGGTGCTTCAATGGGAATCTGCTACCTTGAGCACAGGTTCTCCCCCAGCCCTCTCCTCCCATTCAAGGGCAACTTAAAATGGACTGCAGCCCCACTTGCTTTCTTAAAACACGACCGAAGTTTTAGAAAGGCTTTCAAAGACTCTAAGTCAGTGGTTCTCAACCTTCCTAATGCCGTGACCCTTTAATACAGTTCCTCATGTTGTGGTGACCCACAACCATAAAATTATTTTCGTTGCTACTTCATAACTGTTAATTTTGCTACTGTTATGAATCGTAATGTAAATATCTGATATGCAGGATGTATTTTCATTGTTACAAATTGAATATAATTAAAGCACAGTGATTAATCACAAAAACAATATGTAATTATATATGTGTTTTCCAATGGTCTTAGGCGACCCCTGTGAAAGGGTCGTTCGACCCCCAAAGGGGTCGCGACCCACAGGTTGAGAACCGCTGCTCTAGGTCATCAACCTCATCCTTACTGACGTTAACTTGTTGTAACCTAGGTAGCATGAGAACAGAAAGCTACTTCTAATGACTTGGAGTCCCTTTCAGCAAATGAACTTAATTAGAAAAACTAAACTACTCAAAATAAGTTTCACGAAGGCTTAAAACTAAACTTCAAATTTAGTTTGGGGAAACACATAATGTATGAAATTCTTATTCAAACAGTAACTAAGATCTATCTTCATTTGATAATGGGTACCTTCCTTCAAGGGAAGGGAATGTTTTTTAAGTGTCCTCAGAGGATCTCATTCTCATTTATCAAACAGAAGCCACAGGAAAGCTGGCATAAACATCTCTTCCTGCTCTTGCAAAGCAAGCGCACCTTTTTTGGGCTTTTCAAATCAGGGGTCCATTATGTACCAATAAACCTTACAGCTGGACTCAGTTTTAAGCCTCAATATGGTGAATAGCATAGCAACCCATCCTTCCTTCCATTTTTGCTTTTCATTTCTATTTGGATTAGGTTACAGATGCACTGCCCTCCAGACGTTATTTCTCAAAACAGCCCTTTGCCTTTAGAGATAGCCTTACCCAGAAACACTTGAAAGTATCCTATATAATAAAAGGCTAATATGCAAATGGACCGAATGGCAGAATGACTGGTCACTATGATGTGCACTGACCACCAGGGGGAAGACACTCAACGCAGGAGCTGCCCCATGGTGGTCAGTGCACTCCCACAGGGCGAGTGCTGCTCAACCAGAAGCCGGGCTCACAGCTGGTGAGCGCAGTGGCGGTGGCAGGAGCCTCTCTCGCCTCTGCAGCAGCACTCAGGATGTCCGACTGCCGGCTTAGGCCTGCTTCCCGTCAGCTGGACATACCCCAAGGGCTGCCAGACTGCGAGAGGGCACCGACTGGGCTGAGGGAAGCCCCCGAGTGCACAAATTTCATGCACTGGGCCTCTAGTGAAATATAAAAACAAACATACACAGAAGCACCACTACTGGTGATCACCTCAAATTTTATACATGTATGTATATATAAATAGATACAAAGATATATAGATCAAAAGGTATATAGATAGATATACTGCTGCCTTCCTTTAAATGAGGCAGAATTTTCTCAGTTTGAAGATTTCATTTTTATAGCTACAGGTATTTCCAAAATTAAAAAAGTGATGATTGCTTACATTGAGTCTTTTGTTTGAAAGGAATAAAAGTTTTACTGTCATTCACTCAATAAATATCAAGCTATGGTGTACAAGGAACTATCACAATATAAAAGTGTCCAGTGTAGCTCAGTGGTTGAGCGTCGACCTATGAACCAGGAGGTCACAGTTCAATTCCCAGTCAGGGCAGATGCCAGGGTTGCAGGCTTGATCTCCAGTCAGGAGTGTGCAGGAGGCAGCCGATCAATGATTCTCTCTTATCACTAATGTTCCTCTCTCTCTCTCCCTCTCCCTTCCTCTCTGAAATCAGTAAATATATATATATACACTTTTTTTAAAGTATCTCTTTGCCCTCAAAGGACTTCAGAGTTTTCAGAGAAGTAAGTTTCTTGCAACATGAAATCCAAAATATCAATGATCCTCACCCATCCACCACAGGTGGCCTAGCAAAGAACTTTACTTTTAAATAGAAATCAGTATCTTTAAGAATAAGTATGTTTCATTCAGATCAGGGTATATAAATGTCTGAATACTTGAAAAGATAATGCTCGGGAATTTGTTATCCAAATAAAATGCGGAAAATGTCTAAATGAGCAAATCTGAAACTTGAAAGAAATAATTCTACCAGAATATTAAATGTGGAATCATATACAGAGAAGTATCTGGGTATCCACTCACCACCACCACCCCCAATTTGCATTTTAAAGGAAGAAGGGGCTACTGTGGCAATCCCTTCTCCCAACTACCACAGCAACCTGGAACAGACAAGTGGGTCCCTGCCTGGCCATGGTGGTTTGGGTGATATCTCACCTTCCTCCTTCTTACCCACCGAATCCTATGACTAATTAGGGGAGGAAATAAATGCATTGGCAAGTTGTTTTTTTGAAGTGCAGGTGTGTTCAACAGCTGACAAAAGAGGTTAAGATTCTATATACACCCACAGTACCATTTAGTCAATTTCTATTTAAGAAACAAACTAGGACAATGAAAGCAATGTAGGAAAAAGAAAATGCTTAGGTGAACTACTCCAAGGTGCATTTTTAGCTCATGTGACCTTCCCAAGTGCTCCAAAGGCTTGTACGTAGATGTGCGGGCATGTGTGTATTTATAGAAAGTGAAGTGTTGGGAGCACTCTAAAAAATACATGAATAACTCATAGAACGCTAGTGCTACAAGAAACTTCTGAGAGCTGGTGCACAGTCCCAAAGACAGCCCTAAGACTCGGGCCAAGGTAAAACTTGCTAGTGTCAGCACCTGGTCACAGCACTCATCCATGTCCCTCTTTAGATATCAGTGGGAACATTTTTTCAAAAAAAATGCTAGGAAGGCTCAACTGGCGTGGCTCAGTGGTTGAGCACTGACCTACGAACCAGGAGGTTATGGTTCAATTCCCAGTCAGGGCACATTCCCAAGTTGCGGGCTTGATCCCCATTGGGGGGCGTGCAGGAGGCAGCCAATTGATGATTCTCTCTCATTATCGATGTTTCTATCTCTCTCTCCCTCTCCCCCTCTCCCTTCCTCTCTGAAATCAATAAAAATATTTTTTTAATGCTAGGAAGGACATCATGCTGAATTCCCCTTTTTTTCTCCTAGAGAAAAAGGTCTCCCTCCACTTACATAAAACCTCCCCAACAGTGCCATGCTTATTTGCCTGGTTTCATGAACCCTTTCCCAACTATGCAGCAGCCCATACTGAATCCCACAATCAACTCATCCCATGTCCTGCCTATGGGCTGCCAGCTAGACTTAAGGAAAACATCCATATCGTACTGCTTCTAAACTCCCAAAGACATGGTATAAAGCTCGGCTCCACACAGGCACTGAACACTAATAGACAGTTTAGATGTAGAGAATGTTGAGGATCTATTAAAATGCTGTGGAAAATAGAAGGGGGGTTATCTTTTGAAGTAATTACTAATTATGTGTTAATATTTCTGAAAATTAAAAATATAATATGTGATGCAAAAAAATAATAACTGCTGGCCCTTACAAGATGAGAGACTGAAATCTAATTATTCCAGCACACAGCCCACAGGTTAACAGATTCATTAAAAACTTTAACATTTTCCAAGGGAACACAAAAGTGGACAAGCACAGGTGAGGAAAGCAAATACAGAGGGACAGATCTTTCTATAATGCTCTTTGCTCTTGGTTTTTACATTTAAATATCAACACACAGAGAAATTTCTCTTTATAGATGACTACTGGATAGATATGCCCAAATTAATTGAACCAAACCGCTACTGATAAACACTTCAGGTTTCAGTATTTCAAAATATGCTTTCAATACATACCTTATATACAAGAGAGCAAAACTATAAATTTAAAGTTAGAAATTGCTGGTCTGAAGTCTACTTGCCTTTTTAATTACGCTAGTTGCTGCCCAAAAAAACCCTCTAAAAACTTAGCAATTTACAGTCCCACCAAGGCATTGCCTGCATTTTAAAAATGAAACAAATAAGGCAGCAGTGTAGAGGAGAGGGCATTGGGGGAAGAAAAGGCATGTCAGGAACCGGCCACCGGTCTGGAGACCAACCGCTGTCACTATTCATAAGTCATGAGGCAACACATCTTTAGCATCAGTTCCTCCGCATGCGTGAAATGAGGGTGTTGGTCGACACTGGGTAAGGACGCCTCCAGCGTGCACATTCTCTGACGTCCCTGAATTTACTATATTTAAGAGATGCATGTTAAATATAAACACAAAATGTTTATTATTTTGGGGCTGTCCAGAAATAACAAATTGCTGCCTCAGGAAAGTAAATGCTCTGATGAAACCCCCGCTAGGAATGTTGAAATGGGAGTGAAGTTGAGACTGGAGGAAATGGCCACCTAAGAGGAAAGCTACAAAACCATTCCAAAAGTCAACACACAAAGGATTATTTTCATCATCTGGGGGTTTTCCTGGTCTAAGACAAGCTGTATCTCAGCAGAAAAAATATACCAAAGCAGCTATCCCAAGAGCCCTGATGGCTAGTAATTAATAAAAAGTCACAAACATCCCTTTCAAGTTCACCATGTACAGAGTGGATGTGAACAGGAGATATGATTTGCTGAGCTAAATAAAAAGCCTTCATTAACCAGAAGTGACAGGATCACAACCCTGCTGTTGATAAACTGCCAACACACCCAAGGCCTTCCACGAAGGGCTGCCCATTTAACATATTGCAGCTTTAAAATGAGTTGCTTTAGAACAAACAGTGCTAATGTCACGGCAGGCCTAGGACATAGCAGATGGAGCTGCTGATATACCCTGGATTGTGTGTATGTGTGTAGGGACCAGGCATAAACCACGGGTGTAGCCAGCCCAACAAACCCTTCTTAAGGTTCGCCTTCTGTGATTAGAACATCCACCTTAGCTCCCAACTTCTCTATGGGCTTCAACAACGACTCCGTGTTGAGCAGAAAGCAGCCATTCTTTGGACAGCCAGAAATGGTTTCGTGGTTTCATGCTGCTTTTAAATAACTGGCTGGCGGTCATCCCTGGAGCTTGCCTCTTTAATCCTGGCAAACACAGCCACTTCAGTCCGGTCCTGAAGCAACAATATTTTTTTTTAAATATAGCATGCTTTGAAGCGGTATAAAACAGGTCATAAATACATGTCTAAAAGCAGAATCTCCATCTAAGCAAAGTGGTTACAGAAGTATCACACCATATCTTCTCCTGTGTGGTCCAAGTAAATTGTTAAACTCACCAGGTAGGAGACTGCAAACAGATATGGTCAAGTATTAATTATTCATAGGGATGGATGGAGAGAAACAGCACTGTTAATGCAAAAGGTATCTTAAAACAAATTAACTACTATCAGCAATTAATTACTATTATATAGTAATAATTAATGTCCATTTAAAAAATATCAAAATACTCAGTTTACACATTAAGAATTGTGATTAGCGCCCGGCCAGCATAGCTCAGTGGTTGATTGTTGATCTATGAACCAGGAGGTCAGGGATTGATTCCCGGTCAGGGCATATGCCCAGGTTGCAGGCTCAATCCCCAGTGTGGGGCATGCAGGAGGCAGCCGATCAATGATTATCTCTCATCGATGTTTCTCTCTCTCTCTCTCTCTCTCTCTCCCTCTCCACTCTGAAATTAATAAAAATACATATTTTTTAAAAAGAATACTGATTAGCCCCAACTGGTTAAATGTGTGTATTATACATGGCAATTTCACAGCAGCCAGAGTTCTGAGACTGAGTACCCCATGAAGGAAGGAAGGAAGGAAGGAAGGAAGGAAGGAAGGAAGGAAGGAAGGGAGGGAGGGAGGGAGGGAGGGAGGGAGGGAAGGGTGAAGGGAGGGAGGGAAAACACCTTATATGCAATGTTTACCTTTGGCATATGTAATTTTATAACATTCATCTTTATTTTAAATTAACAGGCCCTGGGTTCAAGGAATAAAGCTGTAAGGCAGGATCACTGATATCAAGGAGCTTCCAATGTAGTTGAAAACACTGAAGAGGTATCCTAAAGATGCAAACTAATTTACAGAACCATTAAGAAAAGGCCAGACACACAAGTCAACAGGAAGTTACTACCCAGCCCGTTCCCACACCAGCCCTTAACTCTCATCCCTGTGGTCCCAGCACTGCAGGAAGCAGCATTAGAATTCTCTCCTGAACTGAAAAATGCTGTCAGCTCTCCAAGCTCCCCCTTCTCCAGGGTGGAGGCTGTAGTGCACATATTCCATGGCTTCCATCGGCACCTTAGGAAAAAGGAAGTGAGAACTAAAAGCTGTGAGGAAGTAAGACCCAATTAGAAAAGTGCTACATCCAAGTGAAACAATTCTAGATGATTAAACTAACAGGGATTCAAAGTTTTGATTACCACATAATATTAAAAACAAGACAACTGTCCTAGCAACCAGAATCCACCTCTCTGAAGATACTAATGCATTAAGTGGGCCCTAGCTGGTTTGGCTCAGTGGATAGAGCATTAGCCTGCAGGCTGAAGAATCCCGGGTTCGATTCCAGTCAAGGGCACATGCCCAGGTTGTGGGCTCAATCCCCGGTAGGGGCGTGCAGGAGGCAGCCAATCAATGATTCGCTCTCATCACTGATGTTTCTCTCTGAAATCAATAAAAAATATATATATTAAAAAAAAAGAATTCAGTGTGGGGCAAAAGGAGGTTTACAGTTATGAGTATGCAAAACACATTGTTTATTCTTGTATTATTATTTATTAACTAGAGGCCTGGTGCACAAAATTCATGCACGGGTAGGGTCCCTAGGCAGCTCCACCCCCCACCCCTATGGGTCGGGGCCTGTGGTTGTTCCACCATTCAGTCTATTTGCATATTGGAGTTTTATATAGATAATTGCTTTATTTTCCATTCCAACAACTGTAAACCTACTTCTGCCCCACCCTGTAGATTCTAGTAAGTAGAATGTTCACATAATAAGCAGGAAAGACAGTAATGTCATAAATTCACGGCATGTTTAATTCTGATGAATTGTGAGGATGAGGGAACAAGCCACATGGAGAATTCACTTCCTCCTCCTTTCTATAACCTTTTTTTTTTCTTCCTTGTTTTTGTCTGATTACTTAGAGCGATTTCCCAGAGTCTATCAATCTCTTACAAACATAAAAAACCTTTTAGGATTAAGGGGCTGCCCAAAAGCTATTCAGGTCATTTTAAGAAAAAATTCTTTTTCAAAATAAACAAATGTCTCCCAAGGTTTCTACAAAGAAAACGTCCTATGTTTCTCCCACCCCAACAAGTGTTTTAAAAACTGTCCCAAATTGATACAGTATTAGTGATTAGTTTAAATTTAAACGAATACTGGGAAACACACAATACTGTGAAGAAATGGAAAAGGTTGTCAAGATCTGTCAGAGGGCGTCTATAAAAAGCTATTCACAAACTAACTAAATAAATCAATCAAATGACAAACTACAATTCTGGGTGAGTTGGTCAAGTCCTTTAAACTAGGCAAAAAGCTTAACAGACATTCCTCTTTAATGCTTACACCTCAATCAATACACTGAAAAAATGCTTTCAAAAATGCTGATAAATTACACTTCAAAATCAGAAAAGGACAGCATTATTTCAAAGCCCCAAGCGAAGAGAATACAAGCTCTGAACTATGCAGATCTCCAGGCTAAATCACCTATCCACAGGGTTAACCTATGGATGCAAATAAAACTTCCTCAATTTAGCCGAAACCGGTTTGGCTCAGTGGATAGAGCGTCGGCCTGCGAACTGAAAGGTCCCAGGTTCGATTCCGGTCAAGGGCATGTACCTGGGTTGCGGGCGGGCACATCCCCAGTAGGAGATGTGCAGGAGGCAGCTGATCGATGTTTCTCTCTCATCGATGTTTCTAACTCTCTATCTCTCTCCCTTCCTCTCTGTAAAAAATCAATAAAATATATTATAAAAAAAAAAAACTTCCTCAATTTAGAGCAAGTTTCAAGCACTATATTATCTTACTTTTTCTCTACATTATTTTCATTCCAAACTTGGAATTCAAGTGAATTACACAAATACTTCCTGACTTTCTAATGCAAACAAGTAGTACAATTAAATGCAAGAAATAAAAATAATAAACAAGACAGATGTCTCCTTTCTGGGGAAGAATGAAAAGATTACCATGAATCTGTTTTCTTCCCCATCTACCCTCCACCCAATTTGTATGATAAATAAGTTGGAGAAACAAGGTAAATCAGTAACAATCTTTACTGGTGGATATTTTATTGATTTGAGTTTGGACATCATACATCCTATTAAGCACCTGACCTGCAATTTTTTTTTCTCAGAACAGTATGTTTCTAAAAGCCCACCAGGTTTGGAACATATTAGTTTCAGAAACTTAACAAGTTTTAGGAATAGCCCTTCCAGATTCTCTACTACAATGAGCTGGGGTTATCTAAATGCCACTTTCACCAGGAATAGAACATACAGTATTTTGATCTTTTTTTCCTTGGTTTTAATAGCATCCTAAAATAAGTCTGAACACAGTGTCTTCATTCTCTCGCTTATAGAAAATAACCAATCCATACTTCATACGGTTCCAAAAAGTAATCTTCCAAGTCAAGACTGCCAGCTGGCAACAGGAAGACGCCAGCCTGTGATGGGATCCTTCTAGAAGTCACCTTGCCACAGGCCTAAAATAAGGTAAAGTCAGAATCCTGGAGCTGGGGAAAGAGGTGGTGGGCGTTCTGGGGGGGGGGAGGGGGGGGGTGGCTCCAGGTAAAGCTTTCAACACAAAAATCTGCTTACAACAGCCTCCCCACTGAGGAGCCAAGCTATAGGCTTGGAGTCGAGATACAGTTGCTGGGCTGCCTCTTGGGTATGTCTCTGGCCTCGACCACCTTAAACTACAACCAACAAAACTACCAGAGGTGGTAAGAACATGATTCTGGGGTCACAGACCTCGGTCCTACTTCCCCACTCAGGAGGTTGAATCTTTGGGCAAATCACCTGACCCCTGAGCCTCACTTTCCCCGTCTATAAATTCGTGATCCCAAGGAGCCTTGGCAAGTCCCTGGGAGAACAGGAGCACTGGGTGTCACCACTGTCGCTACAGGAAATGCTGCTTGTCTCCTGGTTCCATCACTGCAGGTGGTGCACCACCTTCGATTACGGTCTCCATCTGGTTTTCTGTCCTAATAGCCAGGTTTCTCAGCAACTGAAAACAGGAGGCTGCTTGGGGCACCTTCCAATACACTGCCAACTTGACTGCCCTGTTCAAAATCTCTTCCTCTAATGGCAGGCTTAAGAGTCAGCCTTCCTTTAGAAGTTACTTCAGAAGTTGCACGAAAGAAAAAAGATCTCTTTCCTGTTCTTCCCTCGATCACAAATCTATGTTGTTCACCATGAAATCAAACTTTGCCCCCTACTGTCCATAAAACAATACTGGCAGATGGGCCAAACTTTTATGAAGTCCAAGGATACCTATTAGTCTCAGTTGGCCAGCTCCAGCAACCCAAGGAGATACAGCGGGCATATGGGATGGTCAATCACCTTGCAGAAGGAAGGGGGCAAAGTAATGTAAATGCTAATGCAGAACAGCAACAGCCAGACCTAAGGACGCCAAGAACTGGCACGAGAAAGTTAGAATCAGCAGCGGCCTTGAGAACCCACGCTCCAGACGGCCGTGGCCTTGGGCATGAGGAAGACTCGAAGGGAAGGCGCAGATCAGTGCTCTTAAAAGCACCCCAGCTTCCGACGTTCCCTTCCTTCCTGCCACTGGAATTGCACTAAAAGGGAGGAAGCCAAAGGAACGTTATCATCTTCAGAATTATTTTCTAGGTGTATTTGAAAAATGTGGTACCCAGAGGAGATTCCTGGCTCACCGTGCTGTCAAGAGAATAAAATTATGGGGAAACTTTGGGGGGCGTCATGTGGTTCCACACACCTGCCTGGGATCCGCTCTTCCTAGAACAGCAGCAAAATTAAGACAAGCGCGGTGGCGGTTCTGTCCAGCCGCAACTTAAAACTTGGCCATTTCCGCGTTGCATGAATATTCTCCACCTGTGACGGGCTGGCAAACCAGGAAAATAGTTACTCAGACCACAAAAGGGAGCATCAAAAGGAACAAAAGATGTGAGGGGAAGGGTGGACAAGACAGACACAAAAAACTAGGCACATAAATAAATATACACACAGAACTACCAGGAGAAGCTACACAGGCCTGTCCCGGAAGCAACAGGCAGTGACCTACCTAGGTTATAGATGCGATCCCGGGTTGGAATGCATAAGCAACCGATCAGTGTTTCTCTCTCTCCCCCAACAATGTTTCTCTCTCCCCAATTCCTCTCCCTCTCTGAAATCAATTTTAAAAAAAAACAAAACATGTCCTCAGATGAGGATTCAAAAAAAAAAGTTCAAAATACACCTATAATAATTTTTTAATATACACAGTTAATTCAAAATATTTTTTTAAATAAGCATACAGTTTTACTCATACCCCAAATACAAAAAGTAAACTTAGCTGGGCTGGAGGCTGCGACAATTTTTACAACCGCCAGCATTAACTTCCTGTTATGTTGAAGGGTTTTTCGAAGATGCTCAAGACGGGGACACATTCTAATTCCTCGTTATGATGGGCCTAGCACCAGTGGCTGCCAGGAGAGCAGGGCTTTCACGGCATTGCTCCATCCTCAAAAGCTACATCAGGGCTGGGTCGAGAAAACAGACCTTCATATCCGTTTGCCAGGCTGAACAAAAACTTAACTAGAAACGTACGTGCTGTACACGCTACCAAGGGGAAGGCCCTACACTGACATTTTCTACCTATGTAGCAGTCATCTGTATTCGTCCACCTAGACGTTAACACACACCAAAGTTGCTCTCTGCTATTCAAATTGTGCAATTATGCTCAGGCGTAGACTGGTAATATCCACCTTCCTTATTGTAAAATAAAATTACGGCATTGGTCCAAACACGACACTTGGAGCCTCTTTCTGCTTCTGGCGCAGCAGCTCGCTCTACTGCACAGGTGGGAGAAAGCTTTGCGGAAGGTGCCCTGCTGTTTCCAGAGAGGAGGAAGGCTGAAGACTGAAAAAAAGAAGGGGGAAGAGGAGAGACAACACGTAGAAGCCTCACACCTGGTCACCTCTCACATCAGCTCTTTTTTTACAGCAACCTGAGGGGGAATGTCTTTTCGAAGCTGACACCATCAGCAATGAGACTAGCAGGGGGTCCACGGGCCTCTTTCAAACAGTTCATCACATCCTGTTAGTCTGCACAGCACTAAGCAACTTCTGCTGACCCCAAGCATCTGAACAAATACAAGCAAGCAATCAACGGGCAGGAAGAAATCCCTGCTCCCGGTGGGGCCAGGTCTGACATCCCCGGGCCAGGGGAAGGGAAGATAAACTGAAGGAAACACATCTCCTGTAGGAAAGAGAAACCTTCTTGCACTCAGGGGTTAAGGGAGGGGCGCTCCAACACAAGACTTCTCTGACTGAAGTAACGAGACTAAAGAGCTGTGTAAGGAGCAATCTAATGCTGCTCTAACGTTATTTGCAAACACTAAGAAAATCAGACGAATATGATGACTTTAGAACCTTCGTCTTTATCTCGAAGTAAACTTCAGAAATAGAGCAGGGGGGTCTCAAACTCGAATACCCACCCACCCAGGCCAGGCAGTAATTTATCCTGACGTGAAACACACCACGCTCCACAGAAAGGGTGCAGTGATGGGCCCAGTGTTGCTCGTCCCTTCCAAGTTCTCAAGAGACATAAAATATGGCTCTGGATCTTTACATGATACTTCCCAACACCTAAATCAACAATTCACAACAGTTTAGGCCAAAGAAAACAGTTACAGACAAGATGCAGCCCATGGGCCACTCTTTGGGGTCTGCGGCGGAAGCTTATACCTGTTGTCCACTTTCACCCGCTTCTCTGCTTCATCTCCTAATTGCAGCAATTCACTTGTCACAGAAAATACAGTCGTTCCCCTTTATACACAGGGGATACGTTCCAAGACTCTAACCCCCCGACCATGGATGCCAAAAACCACAGATAGTACAGGACCCTATAAATGCTGTCTTTCCTACACAGACACACCTGTGATAAAGATTAACTTACACATTAGGCACAGTAAGGTTTTTAACAACAATAATGAAACAGAACAATTACAGCAATGTACTGTTAATAAAAGTTATGTGAATGTGGTCTCTCTCTCTCAAAATGCCTTCCCATACGGTACTCACCCTTCTGATGATGACGACGTGAGATAACAAAATGCCTTATTAAGTACAAGAACTTCCACTTTTTCATTTAAAGGAAGCTCTTTGTGACGTCTCTTTGGCATATCCAAACTGCCAGCATCACTATTCTTGTGCTAGGGGGTCATCGGTAAGTAAAAATAAGGGTTATCTGAACACAAGCGCTGCCCTACCAGGACAGCAGATCGGACCACCCGACTGCTACATCAGCACCGACAACCCGGCAGGAAGTGTACACGGTGTATGCAGCGTGGAGACGCTGGGATGATTCACGTTCAAAGCGGACGGCAGGAGATTTCATCATGCCAACTCAGAACAGCGTGCAATTTAAAACTCGTGAACCGTTTATTTCTGGGATTTTCCACTTAATATTTTCAGGCCACAGGCAAGGAAAACCTCCGAAGTGGGTAAGGATACTGTATCCTGCCGTGAGTAAAATGTAACACGGCGCTTCAGAGCCGATGCAAAAGTGCCAGCCCAGTAAGAACAGAAAAGGACAAGTGAGTAGGCTGCACATGACCCAGAAGGGCCGGCTGGAAGTGGGACTAGCCCAGGGCTCAGAAGCAGGGACAGGTGACTCCAGGGCAGGGAGGAGCACAGAGAAGGCAGGAAGGCTGGGCAGTTCCGGCTCCTTGGGGTGACAATGGCAGGGAGAGGATGAAAGTCAAAAGCACCCGATGACCTGGTATTTGGAAAAAGTCCATGAGTCATTCACAGCCATAGGCCGGAATGGACCCCAAGGGTTTAAACAAAGTGAACCATCAACCAGTAAGTAGCACCTAGGGGAGAGAACATGGTGTTGAGTAAACTCTTACAGAAATAGGCCTGACCTGGGAACAGGTTATAAAAACTTGCTCACTCTATAATAAACTTCGTCTATTTAAAATGTTCTGGAGAGCTCTGCAATCAAGGTGGGTGGTCCCCGGGTCACCAGAGGTACCTCCAACAGAGAAGCAGTATCCGTGAAAGAGAAAAACCTCACCTTTGGAAAGGAGCTCAAGGACAATCAGTTCCAGGAATATTTTTCCCATCTTACCCAATTCACGAAATTTATTTTCAAATATACTGTGATTTATTTATTTGCTTTGAGAAATGCCTCTAGTAGTTGCGATATGCACAAATGATGCCTAACGAATAAAAAAGTGTTAAACATCCTTTAAAAACTAAACAAGTGAGCAATTTCCAATAACCTACTTGACAGGGCATCCATCATTGACTTTCACGAGGGGTGGTGAGAAGGTACTGAAGCAAGCAAGAAAAATAAAGGACTTCTGTGTAAACTCCCTATTGTGATGTACAGGAATAAATCCTTGATAAGAGAGTAAGCAGAACTCAAATCAGGATAATATAAACCGAGTATTTTAATGCAAATACTTTGATTTAAAAATTTGATTTGGCATTGGAAAAAAAAAAAAAAGATGGGAAATTTAAATTAAGACATTATATTCCTGAAATGTTAGCTGGCTAAATTCTCATACTTTCACATGTACCTTTTAGCATTATTTGTGTTTTCAAGAAAAAAAATGCATTTTAAACCTCCAATCCAAATTCCACCATCATAGATATATTTGTGACTATTTCCAGACTGAAATGTGCAAAGTCACAATTCTCCCAAAATCTTGCTACAGCTTGGGAATTGCCTCTTTCCTCCTGGCAGAAATATACATTATATGATGATATGTTATAAAGAATCACTAAAAACAACAGTTCATAAAACACACTGAAGTCCAAATATATAAAACCTAATCTATTTGGACCACCTATTACCACCCCCAATTCAGTAAACGTTGTCATTCCACTGCCAAAAATCTCAACATGTGCTCATCTTCACCAGTCCTCGAGACATGGAGGGTGCCGTTTTATACTAGAGAAAGGTTAAGGAACCAAGGACATGGGCAACTGAGCCAAAACCAGATGACGCAAACTTCAGACTCCCAGCCCAGTCTTTTCCACCTGGCTCTGTTAAATTAAGGATTTCAACCTAAATGACAAAACCTACTGAGGCAAGACAACTCGGTAGCCGAACTGGCAGCACTGTACTCACAAGAAGACCTTACATGTGTAATATCTGTATACGAAATCAGAATGGATTTTCAAACAAACTACAAGGAGACCAGGAATCTTAAGAGTCTGTCTTGGATGAATGCTGAAGGCCCATCACTAACAATTCAGCAGACAAGAGCTCATCTGAATGACTTTGCCCAGCTGTCACCAGTGTAGGAAGATGACTCCAATTTTCAAAGTCCTATTTCCCCCGTAAAACGTCATTTTATATATATATAATATATTTTTATTGATTTCAGAGAGGAAGGGAGAGGAAGAGAGAGATAGAAACATCAACGATGAGAAGGAATTGTTGATTGGCTGCCTCCTGCAGGCCCCCCACTGGGGACCAAGCCCGCAACCTAGGCATGTGCCCTTGACTGGAATCGAACCCTGGACCCTTCAGTCGGCAGGCCGATGCTCTATCCACTAAGCCAAACCAGCTAGGGCTAAAACGTCATTTTAACACTCTTTACTGCAGAGGGCAAGATGGCAAAAACTGTAAAAAAGAAAAAGAAAAAAAAAAAGTCTGTGTACATGCATTTTCCGAGGGAAAAAGGGCCCACAGCCTTCAGATGGTCAGATTCAGAGCTCCTCAATATTAACAAGCAATTTTACAGCAACTCCATAATAAGGAAGCGAACAATTCTAAAACAACTATTGCCCCTATTCTCATAAGGAAATGAAATTAGTCAAGAAAATGTCTACTGAAGCTTGAAATGAGTTTGACCACTGCGAACTATAAAAGCAAAATGAAATAAAATCCCATCCTGAAAGAAGTTCATCGTTTTGACATTTATGAAAAGAGGAACTTTTGTGATATTCCATTGATATAGTCGTTAAAGTTGCTGAAATAATCAGTGGTGGACAATTCACAGCAACAAAAATTCTGCAGGAAACAAAATGCTAGTCGTGTAGCATATAAATGTCCTTTTTATGCGACAGACTCACTTTTTAAAGTCAAGGGGAAAGTCTCATATGAATCTATCACTGTTAGATTAGACAAGAGACAAATATACGGCTATCTCAACCGAGGAGTTCAAAATTTATCTCATCTAACGCAAAACCTTCAACATTTTTTTTTTTTTAACTATCATTTTACTATAACTCTCTCACGGATAAACAAGTCTATTGAGAAAAGTGATCCAGTTTTATTTCAAATAAAGAATTTCTGAAAGTGGGAAAGGGAATCTTGCCTGTCAAACCTTATTTGTTATTCATCATATGTCTGAAAAGGACACAGTGGAAAATCAGCAACACAGACAAGTACAAGGAAAGTGCAAATTTAAAAACAAAAAGAACACGGTTACTTACAATTAATAAGACAACCTTCAAATTGGTTTGGTTGTAATCCCACTGCCACCTAGTCCTATGACTTTCTTGGTTATTTGACCTCCTCCACTCCTTCCCAAGGAACCTGTCCTTCTCTGCATGAAGATTTCTTACAAGAAACGCCCGTACCTGTCATCACACAAAACTATTCAGCAACATTCCAAAACCAGAAACATAGGAGGATCAATGGAACGGATGCAACGCCGAACAGCACAAAAGCGCTGAGAAAATAAATACTAACGCCTTTACTAAAAACAGGTATTTTCACATAGACCAACCTCTGAAAACTTGGCATTGGTATTAAAGGGGAGGGTGCTTATAGGAAGGCACCTGGCTCACGGCTTCTCAGAGAAGAGACACCTTTTGTTTTGTTTTATACAACGGAGTTACCAGGCTAGTGATATAGAGTCACCTTCCCTTAAAAAGAAAAAAAAAAATCTCCTGTGACCTTACTAAAATTAAAGTCATGATATACATCATGCATGCTGAAAGCCAAATCTGTCTATTTCTTGTTAGTGAAAATTTCCCAAGTACGCCATAAAACCTCCATAAAATTTTACTATACTAGTTCCTATTTTTAGTTCCGATTCCAAGTTACCAATCCTATTTAAAGCATAATAAAACACGCATCTTTTAATATGCAAAAGCCTTAAAACAAAATACTGCTTTGCAAGCGTACGTGCCTTTCAACTTAGCAAATTTATATTACTTAAAATCAAGAAAGAAAAAGCAACTAGTGTTGCAAACACCAGTATCCTGAATCAAATGTTCTTCCCAATGAGCAAGATACAAAACAGTGAGTTTGGCAATCAAGTACACAACATGTGGGTTCTGTGGGTAACCAGAACCAATGAAGACCTCCACATCTGTCAAATGAAACTGGACAGAGCAAGGGAACATTCCACGCATCTAATGTCCTCCATCGTGTTAATTCAGGAGTTGGGTGTGGCATCACCAGTGCATCAAGACTTCGATTTCAAACAGCTTTATAACGCATTAGCACCAAGCAGCAATAGTGGCAGCTAAATAGTAACGATCGAGAAAGCCTCTGATTAGGATTAGCAAAATCAAAGTACAGGGTCCTCTTGTCCAGAAAGTTAAGAATTTCAAAGGAAGGAGTTACGTGACCCGATTCTAAACAAAAACCATGTTACTAAAACAAAACAACAACAAAGCCCACCTAATATGTGGTTTAGGATGACTATTGGTCTGTCCAACTGAGTATCCAAAGAATCAGGAAGAGCTGGGAGGGAGGGGGCAGGACTGCTATGGGCAGCACACCATCCAGGCTCCCCCCCCCCCCCCCCCGCCACCTCCCCCCCCCCCAAATGCTATAAAAAAAAAAAAATAACCTGACCAGGTTCAGTCCTGTGGATCTCTAGTCTCCCTTACTTGTAAGTCAACATTATTGGTGACAAAGGTAGCAATAACAATGTGATGACGTAGGAGATTGAATATGACTTCAGATGAGAGCAAAAGAAATGACCCTGCCATGCAGACCAAGAGATCGAAACGGCACATGGTAAAGGCAGTCTTGATCAGATGCTCTCTTGGAGTACCCAGTACTTGGGGGGGGGGAAGAGCATGAAGGATGGTAACTTGCCACTGTGGTGCTCGTGTACCATGCGAACACCAGAAAAGTGGCGCAGGTTGTTTTGTTTTTGTGTTTCTGTTTTAATTTTTTCCCATCAGAAAGAGGAAAGGTTGACCCCAGCTGAGAAGTCAGGATATTCTTCTGGATGGCTTTGCTGTGTCCTTAAAGAGAACTTGGGACTTGCTTCTAAAAGAGAGGGGGGGAGGTATTTTTTAAAATCATAACTATGTTAGCAAGAAAAGCACTGAAGGCTGGAATGGCTGAAAAAGGCAACAAGGATTCAGCCAGGAGCATCTACCTGCATACAAAGACCCAAAAAGCTGGATTAAGGAATGGGGTGATAGAAATGCCACCTAGAGCCTTGTTCTTCACCACCCACTGGGAGCTGGATCTTCATTAAAAGCGCCAAAACCCAAACAGAGAAGGAACTTGAGTGTCTGGTGAAGAACCATGACCCAGACCAAACCAAAAAAAACAAACTAGAAAAGAAATTCTAGTAACACATCCTAAGCCTAGAAAATAAAAAAAGATGTGATAGTAAATAGCGATGTGCCTGGCTGTCACTGACCAATTCTGGGCACCCGTTCTGTTCTAGGAGCATTTCCGAAAACTAAAATTCTCTTGAACCATGAAGAAAGAGTGTATGCAGCTGAAAACAGCTGACCTAACATGAATCCTAAGGACAAACACTGGTAGAAACGCCTAAAGAGGGAGGTGATGGGGGGCCTTAAATGCTTAAGGTTCTGTCTTTGAAGAGGAAAAACGAAAAACCTCATTCCCTGAAAGGTTGCAGATGTTACCCAAAAAGGGTATAAGGGACCAGAACTGATCACACAAACACAAAAATATTCTCTCAAGAAGGAAAAGAAAAAAAAATCAGAGGAATCCTAGGAAACTGGAGGTAATGTGTTTCTTCATAACCTAACTTTTCCTACCCCACCCCAGCCATTATCGTCCAGATGTTTTTTGCATGCCCTCCCTTCCCCTCACTTCTCCCATTTCCAAGGGCACTGTCTCTTAGTATGCACTCCCCCACCTGAGCAGTGTTAAATCAACATTTCTACAAACCTCTTATAAAGAAAAGGCCCAAGGCAAATGCAGTGACATGCCAGTCCACCCAACAAAACAGTCACCATTTCTGGATCCCAAGGTCCGGAGGAGAAAGTAGATCCAGTAAAGCTTGTCCCAGCCCGCTCACCAAAATGGAGATCCAGGTCAGCTTCCGCAGGAAAGGACTACCTTAGCTCAAGGAAAAATCCAGACGACTCTAGGAAAATGATTCTTGAGAAAACTGTCTTCAAGGGCGACTAAACAGTATTTCAAGCAAATCAATTTTTCTTAAGAGCATGGGGAAATTACACCCAACTGGCATTCGAGTGGTTTTAAATGGACTTATTTGCTGTAAGTTTGGGGGTTGAGCTACGTTTTTAAAAAGATAGGATTATTATGGGTAGGTCCACCAAAAACTTAAGTTTTTAAAAAGGTCTTTGTCCTTGCCGGAGGCATTTGGCCTTGTTAAGCACCATTCTATGGGGAGGGGAGAAAGGAGCGTAGACAGTTGGTAACCAACCCTCCCCTTTCCTCACATTTTCAGAAAAGATGAAAATTTTATCATGAAGATGATCTTTTAAAAAGCGATTTTCAATGACCATCTGGACAGTACACTCACAGCTCACATCTAGGTTCCAGCTCCAGCCCTCTAGGATAACAAGTATGCTTTTAAAGAAACGCCTTGGAAAGGCTGTTTGCTGGTCACTATCACCACCACCGGAGGAGCACCTGCTGGTGAAACGACGCTGGTCCTCCGGTGACTCCACCAATGTCACCAGCGCACACACTTTGTCGGTGCGCGGGCCGCAGTTGGCCAGTGCTCCCCGGCGGAGGAGCAGCTGCCGCCTCCCCTCCAAGAGCATACCCAAGCCCTGAGTCTGCCTCGCCTGCGGCCAGAGCGCTCCGCTCCGCGCCGCCTTCCCCGTGCACTCCTGGTGCGCAATTTGGGAAGCGAACTGGGCAATTGACCTCGGGCTGCGACGTCGCGGGGCTGCCCCTGGCCTCACCTAACACCGTCCAAGCCAGGGGGGAGAGCAGCTCGGAGATCCTCTTGGCTCTGCCACCTTCCCATGCCACCTCCTCGCCCTGCGTGGCCGCTCCAAGTCCCAAGACGCCCTGGGAGCTCCAAGATGCGCGCGCGAGGAGGCGCTGTGCCCAGTGGGCACGCCACCAGGCACCACCAGGCACCACCTGGCCGGAGTGCGCACAGCCTCCGACCCAGCGGGCTGCCGGGCCCCCCGAGGAACCCGGCCCTGGTTCTGGAAAAGCCCCCGGCCCCTGTCCGCTCCAACACACTCACCTGCGTCCGGGCGCAGTTCTCGCGCTACACGCGGCCGTTTCGCGCACGTCCGCGCCCGTGCACGCTCCGCGCCGCCACCGGCCCCGCGCGGCTCCCGCCGCCCCCAACCAGCCTGTGCCCCCCAGAGGGGCGGTGCCACCTCCCGAGGCGCCCAATTCCCGGCACACCCACCGCCAGGGGCCGAGCTCTAGGAACTTCGCGGGCACAGCCTCCGCAGCCCTCGCCAGCCTTCCCGCCCAGCGCCCCGACTCCCAGGCAATGCTGCGCCTGCACAGACCGGAGCCTCGGCGGCGTCTAAACAGACCTGGGACGCGGCGCGTGCCCTCCCTTCCAGCCCCCACCCCCGCCCCCCCGCCTTGCCCCACTCCCCCCTCACTTGCCTGCTACGAGCGGGAGCAGCAGCTGCAATGGCCCGAGCCGAGGGTCCTCGGCACAGCCTCGGAGGAGTCACTGCGCGGGCTCCGCAGAGAGGCGGGGGTGGTGGCGAAGGCGGCGTCCCCGGTCCCCGAGTCTTGGGGTGGCGGGAAGGCGGACTGGAAGCTGGAGGAACGCCCGCCCCACCCGCGACCGACCGGCTTCCTCGCCCGCCGGCAGCTGCCTCCGCCGCCCGGGGCCGCGTCCCGCTGTTTGTAGCGGGCGGGGAGGGGCTTGCCGGGAAGCCGGCCAGGAGGCGGGGCCGGCGGCGAGTTCGTGGCGCCACCGGCGCGTGCCCTGCCCAGCCGCCCCACGAGTCAGTCCTGGGGAGAAGACACCCGGCAGCGGTAGCTCTTCTCCGTCCCCCGCGGGTCCCTCCCGATTTTCAGCCAACTCCCGGCCAGGCTCCGCCGGCAGCGGGGATCGTCTGCGCCCAGTGGCGGCAGATTCCGGATTCAAGTTTCTAAACCCCGAGGCTCCGGATGCTCGAGGACAGCCAGAGCGATTCTCGGGGCGTTACATTGATTGATACGTATGTATCAAATGTATACACACACATACCTACATGTATGCACATTTATTCCAAGCAGAGTTTAAAGCTCTGTTTTCCCACTACTTTACGGCTGAAGGATCCTGGCCCTTGGCTAAAGCCCCGCTGCCCATCTCCGCCTCTTTAGATGTAATCTGATGTTCAAATAAGCCCAGAATACCTGTGTGGGGTGCTATACGCTGCTTCAAACGCAAAACAGGAAATCCTGCACTCGACTATATGTCTGCCTGCTGTTCACTGCACCTTCCAACGCCCGCCCCCCCTCCCCCGCTACCTTCCACCTCCCGCCACGGAGTCCCAGAAATGGCCAACTCTTCACCGAGGGGGCGTCCACCTTGCCTTGGCCTGCCTCCACGCCTGGGTCAATCGCTTTTCCCAAGAAAAACCTGTGCGTGTCCTCAGACTCTGCCCCACGACTGGGAGTTAAAACCGACCCCCCACCCCCCGCGGCCCGCCCCAGCCACGCGGCGGGAGCACGTTTTTACACCTGCTCAGCCGCTTAATTACCAGAGCACCTGTCGTGTTGGGTGGCTTGGTTTGGATTCTTTGTTTTTCTTGCAAAGGCTTCTGTCTTAACCCTCCCCCCTTAAAAAAAAAAACTACATTTAAAAATATCACCTGTCATACCTACCTGAAATCGCAGAAGGTAAGAGAGGAACTGAACAGTGGGCCACTGAGTCGCTGCAAGAATGTGACCGACCGAGGTTACAGCTTCAAGGGCATGATGCGGGTTTGATGCAGCAAGGTCCGCTAAGGGCGCCCAGCGCTCCCCGCCCCCACGCGACGGGCGGAGCTGGGGAAGAAGGGGGGCGGCCTCCTCTAACCCAGGGTGGGGGGCCAGGGAGGCTAACTTGCCTGCTTCTCAAATCACGCATAGTAAACTAGGAGGCTCAACCACCCACCAAATGGAAACAGACCATTCCTCAGTTTGGGGGACCCAGGCTGGGGACATCAAAAATAGCTGATTCTATATAAGCATAAGGTCATTGAATTGCAAATCTGATTTGCAATTCAATGACCTTAATTGACTTTGTAGGGGTTCCTGGGGGAAGTGCTCAAAGCGCCTGCACCTCTTTGACCTCCCTCTAAAAAGTTAATTATAATGTTCTCATAGCAGGCAGGCAGGATTGCTAAAAATGCATGTTTCCAAACGTTAGGCTAAAAAATAAAAAAAAAAATGGGCCTACAGATTTGCCAATCCAAGCCTAAACCTCTTAGAATGCCCTACGCCCTACTTCCTAAAGCTGACTTCTTGAAGTTATAGGAAACCTCTCCCTTCAGTTTTACAAGTCTTCCAAAATACTTCGGCCTGCAAACTGCGTTCTAGTGCAAAACTCCAGAACAGGACAGCTTTACAAAGTGGGGTGCCCACGCACTTGGTGAAGAGAGAGAAAGGGGATGGAGTGGTGCCAGGTGTAAGACAGACCCAGGGAATGACAGCAATAACGAAGAGAGATGGTTAAATTTTTAAATATCCCCCAGAAGGCAACTTTGAAGCACTCAACATTTTCGGGTTTTTGCGCACTTATTTGCTCAGATGCCGAGAAATATGTTAGATGCCCCATGTGAGAAGCCATTTTACCAACGAAGCCTTATGAGACCAAACAGATTCCCAGCCCTTCCAATCCCCCAAACAGGCACACCATTTCCCTGACCTTTAAAAGCCGATTTCCAATTAGGAAAATTCCTTTGGTTACCATTGTCTGCTTTGTCCCCTCCCCCACTCCAAGCCTACATTTTTTTTTTTTTTTTTTAGATTGCAGTGTAGGCCTAAAACATTAAGTACCTCCATCTCCCTCCCACTCCCAACATCCAGAGATGAGTAAAACAAATAGGAGTGTGGGGAAGGGCTGAAGGGTTAGAATCTTAACCCACAGTTTTTGTGCATGAGTAGGGGAGGAGAGAGAACCCGTGCATTTGGGGGAGAAAAGTACAGAGACATCCAACCCGGTGCAGCAGTGTTAGGAGTAAACACTAAATGATCGACTCTTTCTCTCACTCTCGCCACAATACAGCCAGCTGGTAATTACCAGAGAAAATACCCAGCCTCCACATCAGTTTCGCTAACCCGTGCTTGAAAATGGAAAACGGGGAACACATCCAACCTCCAATTTGCCACAGTTGTATAGCTCTCGTGTTAATTCTTTACAGACGTGAAATAGGTGGGTACGCAGCAACGTGCTGGGCATAAATTAAGCAACAATGGCCACTCGAGGTCCGGTTCGCCGCGGAGCTCCACGGTGGGCACTGCCACCTTGACATCCCCAGCCGCCCCCCCTCCCCCCACCGCCACCGCCCCGGAGGTGGCAGCGTGGAGTCGAGAGCAGGCTGGCCGCGCATTGGCTTTTCGACCCTGGAGGGGTGGGTGGGGTGGGTGGGGTGGAGAGCAGCAAAAAAATAATAACCCCAGCCGGCTTTGTACCTTCCCCCCATCCTCTTCCTCTCACGCACCACACGGGCGCTCTCACGCACACGCTTCCCCACACTCCCTCGTGCCAATTATTTAAACTTCGCTCAGGCAAAGGCAGCACCTCGCTCACTGCCGCCACCATCCCCTGCGCCCTCCCCGCCCTGCCAACATCCTCCCCCTGGCCCACCTCTACCCCGGGTGCTCTGTTTCCTGGTAGAAAGCCAGCTGGTTTCTCCTAAACCCTGGGAAATCGCGGAAGTTCAAAGGAAGCATGTGTCTTCTCCTAGCGTCTCATCCCCAACCATCTTCCTCCCGGCGTCAGTTCAACAATAGCTCCTCGGGAAAGGGCGGGGGTGAGTGGTTCAGGCAGGAGATGGGAGCTAGCTACCTACCTAGCTGCGCCGGCTCCCGGGGTGGCTGCGAAGCCTGGCGGCTCGAAGGGGTTCCCCCCTCGCCCCAAAGGCGAAGTCAACCGCGTAGGACCAAGGACAGGGCTTGCAATCCGCGTCCCCGCGCCCACCGCCGCGAGGCTCCCGGGCAGCCGCCACTCCAACAGACACAGCTCCAAGGATCTTATTTACTCTTTTCTGAACAAAGGGAATCTCAGATCCGGCACAGGCTTAAGGATTCGCCCCCCCCCCCCCCCCCCCAATTAGCCACCTTCTTCTACGACCGAACCACGGTCATGGGCGCCCATGCGTGCGAGCCCGCACACCTAAGGCAATGACGAGTTTTGACAGCTCCTATCCGCCCCAGCCCCAGCCCTAAGGCGGCAGGTACTTTCTCCGTCAACTACAACTACAACTGCCTGGTGCGGCATCTACATTCCATCCGGTGATCCCATCTCCCCGGCACACGCTGTCTGGCTAATGCAATTAAGTCTGGGGTTTTCGCTGGTCTAATCATCTGCAAGTCCAGGCTCCTAAGGATCCTTAATGGCACTTGAGCCTCTCCGGTCCTCTGGTTGCTTTGCGAAAGTAGAGGCATGCGTTCCCCATCACCCAAGTGATCCCTGTCTTCCCACGAAATGAACTTCCAATCAATCCCCAGGCTCACTCCGCATCTCGACTTCCATTGTAACCCCCCTCCCACCTCCTTCCTGCGCGACCCCGGCCACATTTACCACCGAAATTCCTGCCCCTGGCATTTGCAAATACTCAGTACGTCAAGCATGCGTCCCCCTTCTCCGGAGTCTAGCTCTCCAGAATTACAAAGCAGAGCACTCGCTTCGAAATGAGACAAACATGTGCCATTAACTTCATATTCCGCTCACTTACAGGTTTTCTGGGTTTGCCAGCGCATCGCTGCAACTAATGATTAAAGAAACCGAACCGAAACTTACCTTTCTCCCTTAAGGTTTTTGTGTGTGTGTGTGTTTTTTAAGTAACGGTGCAGTTCTCCCAATAAGGATGAGCAAGAAGCTGCTGGGCAGTTCTCTTAAGACAGCACGAGACCTAAACTGTGCTCGGCTTAAAAGAAGCAAATCAAAAGAAATGCTTTCGACCCCCAAAGTCCAACGCTAAAAGAAATGGCGAAGAAGAAAGAAAGAAAGAAAAAAAATGTATGAAAGGGGAGGGGAAACTTAAAAAGAGAGTTTAAAAAGACGGAGAGGCTAGCCTCCTATTGCCGCTCAGCTAAACAAAAAAAAGGGGGGCAAGAAAAACAAACGGAGGAACAAAGAAAAGAGACGAAAGAACGTTTTGGGTTTTTTTCCTCAAAAAAGACGATGTCTTTCTCCTGGCTGCTTTTTTAGTAGGTCGCTACAGGAGTGAGCTGCTGCATCTCTAACTGAGAACAGCGATCGCGGGGGAGGACGCCTGAAGAGGGAGGTGGACTGGACCCAGGATTTATAGCACCGTATCACCAACCCCTGCTCTGCCTCCGCACTGCCGGCTGTGCAGCTGCTCGGCCAGGCTCCTATCCCGGGCGGCACGCGCGGAAGTATACGCCGACTCGCGCCACAACGCAACTTGCTCATCTCCCCGGGGCTCTGATTGGTCCAGACGCTCCCACAGAGGCGGCCCCGGCGAAGCCCCGGAAGGGGATTGGTTAGGAGCTGGTGCCACTCTCCAGAGCTCAATGGAGTCCCGTTTCAAGGTAAGTTGTGCGGGGCGGTACACACTTCACACTGGCGGCGAAGGGAAATGCAAGAAGCAAAAAAAGAGAGAGATGGAGAGAGAGCAGTGTGGGAGTGTTGGAACTGTACTGTCAGAGTTTGCGATGTGGCACGATCTCCTTTCCTCCTCAATCTTTCTGCTTCCGAAAGACTCGTTTCCTTTGCCTCATCCTATGGCACGTTTTCTGTATAGCATTAAACTCTGTCCGGTATGTATGAGTCATTGAGAGCTCCCTCTCTTTGATCTGAGTGAAAGGGATGAAGGTGCATCCATTCCTTGCCCGCATGCTTTTTTTTCCCCTTCTATTTGTGTTCCAGTATTCTGTATTAGATATTAGTTAATTTTGTGTCTTTCTCTATTTTAAGATATGCATAGTACAGCTCTCGTGTTTAGTATATATTTTAAAACATCCTTTTAGGATAAGGATGGAGTCAGAAATGCTTTTAAATAAAGCTGCACGACTTGGATTAGCTTTCGCTTCCTATTAGAATAGAAAAGTGTAGGATAAGCATCCAGGGCAGGAAAAGGGGTACTGAGCTAAGGTCCTTCGCTTTGAAGTGTATGATGACTCTCAAAAAGAGCAGCTGTATATAAAATTAGAACAAGGCGTGCCTCTTCATTTGTTGGCGATACACTTCTTGGACCACACATGTATTGCTGACAGTAAAGATATGCCTTTATCTGGGTTCTTCCCTCTGAGGATTAAAAAGTTTAACCAGAAGACCAAGTGCTTTCAACACTTCTGCTTTATAGATGAAGACTACTCTGTTAGACCCCATATTTTAATAATATTGGGGAAGCTGAAAGACAGTTTTTTTTCCATGGCATTTATTTCTTCCTCCAAGTGAAAGTGTGGTCCTCAGGACCCACTTGATGTATATAAGTAAAGACGCTACCCACTTGGCCTGGGTTCTTTTCCAGCTTGAATTTCTCCTTTCAATCTTGAAAGATAGCTCCAACTTCCTAGAAAGAACTTACATTACTTATGCAATGTAACATATCATCTCTAGGAGCTCAAGCCTTTCTAAAAGGGATTCCTTTACCTGTTCATTCACTACTAGGCACTATCTTTGAAAAATGCCGGAAAGAGGAGTCACAGGTAAGAGATTGCAGGAGGGTGGAATGGGATGGAGGGAAGAGGGACAGATAGCCACAAAGCAAGATGACTAGAAAGGGAGGGGTGAAGTAATCAGCGTTTCTTGAGAGTGTCCTTGAGTATTGATAAATGATTAATGGTAAAGAACAGAAGACCTGTTTCTCTCCCAAGGAGGCTGTATAGTATGTCTGAGTTGTATTACTTTGCATGATAATAACTGGAGGTTGAAAAACAAGGCCTGAATCTGTGTTTTCTTATAATTAGCATTTATTATCAGGCTTTAATCCCTGCCCCCACTTTTTATGTAACATCAGGCTTGTGTTCCTAATTTCAACTGAAAACTATTCGATAGACCTGGGTAAAACTCATGAGAAGAAGAAAAGCAGTTTAAAGAAATGGAGTCAGTGGGCTGAGGGAAGCACAAATGAAGAGAAAGGAAAGGCTTCACCTTGTCTAGAATAATAACTGTGTGAATACACAGTTGGAAGATTGGGTTTGTTGTCATCCTCTTTCAACCCATCCCCTCACTCCAGCTCAATACAGAGAAATACAATTTGGGTAAACAAATAGTACCGTTCAGTCAGACTTATCTATGAAGTGACTTGCCTTTTCTCCTTGTTAACATGCTCTTAAATTCATATTGGAAAAAAAATGTTGTATTAGTTGCATGTGTTCATGCAATATTCTTAGCACTTTGAAGAAAATATTTACCACTAACTTACAATTACATGACTGTGTTCTAACTGGGTGGAAATTAATACTTAGTTTTAATTTTTTAATGCATGATTGTATCCACAAGAAAGATCTTGTAAACTGCAGTGATATATTTCCAAAAGGATTGGGGGAGGTGGATAGGAAAAGCTGGGTGTGGTGTAGGGTGATGAAAATCTAGTGTGCATGTTATGTAGTTAATTAAATTACATGGAAAGTAGTAAACTTGCCCATTCAAATGCACAAAACAAAATGCATAAAAACAAAAGTTTTTAAATGCCAAATGCCAAATTCTGTGGCTTGGTTGTCTATGCTTTTATCACTTTGGGCAGAAAAGCAAATATTTCTCAAAATGTTGTCATTTTCAGTGTGTTATTTTTTTTCTCTGTAGAAAAAATAGTTAATTATTTAAGACACTGAAAATATCTTAAAATACTAGTTTACATCCTTAAAAAAACCCAAAATGTTTAAGTTTAGAAACTTTTAAATGGATAGATATATCATAAGTAACATGTGGGGTTTTTTCAATTTTTAACAATAAAAACTGAGCATAGCCACTTTAATACAAATGCTATCTGGGTGTAGATTTCCCTTTGAATTCATGTTGTCATAGCCTGAAATATTAACATTCTATTTTGCAATTAATAAAAACGATGTGTACACATCACACCCCACATTAAACCACTGTAATCAAACCCTCTTAGTTCATACTTTGCATTAGAAAAGCACTTAAAAGACATTTCAGTTTCGATTGTCATGTTAGCTCTGATATCTTTTCAAAGTCCTTGGGATAATTTTAAACTGTAGCAGAGAAGGGCAAGAACTAGAGAGCCACTGAGAGCTTAGAGAAAAAGTTTGCTGTGGAGAAAGTTGCCAAAAGAATGGTTCTCAAAGCTGAAAATGTATAAATTCGTTATTTTACAAATTTTCTTTATAAAGAAAAAGTCAATTACAGATATACTCATAAAGTATTGTGGGTAATGTCTTTTAAGATAAATAACCTCCTTATATTAGTGTGTGTAGGGGGGGCAGTGATTTTAGCATTTTATGATAAAGGGCACTGTAAACCACTATTGTAACTTTTTAAAATAAAGTAAAACAGAGAAGCTATTTATATGAGTTTACAATGTTTGGTGTAGGGCAATAATTCCAAACATTATGCCCTCTCAGCTTAATAAAAATACTGAGTGTTACTCTGTTGGGCTGTTTGTTGGGGTCTGTGGCTCATGATGTTGGACATGTGGCAGTTTTATGCCTGTGTGAGAAATATAGCTATTCTATAGCTTGATGATTACGCTTTTATTTATTATTAAAGAAGTATGCCAAGTTTCCTTCCGCAGTTTAGATAACAGGAAAAAAAAGTTATGGAGAAAATTGACAGCAATGTGAGTTTAAATAGATCGTGGCAGCCAGGCCAGAGAATGAAGCAGGGATTAGCACCATGGACAGAGACTAGCAGATCCTGAACAGAGGATGGCAAAGTCTGATAGTGTTTTCGGCCACTTCCTGGAGACGCGGAAACTGGAATTCTTGGGAAGGATTCATTACACAGACTTTAAGGACAAGGCCGTCCTACTCAGCGGACCCACGTTTGTTTTGACTTGGGCTGGCTTTTGCTAGGACCCGGCCATCGTGACAAACCGCCAGGAGGGTAAGAACCGGGAACTCGCTGCACACCCTCCACGGTCCCCTGGCCATGCACCCCCTTGCCCCGCTGAGCCTGCCGGTCATCACAGCGGTCAGGCAATATAAACGCAAATCCAGGTAGTCATCCAAAAGTCTGCTGAAGTCCTCGAAATTCCCAGCGAGCATCGCAACAAAAAACGCCTACTCTCCCACCCTTGCTCCCCTCCCCCCACTCTTCTTCTCCCGGCTCCCGCCGCCTCCTGGCCGAGGGGCCAAGCCTTTTATCCGAAGGTGAGTGACCTCCCAGACTATTTTGTGAAAGACCCTTTCTATTGCAAACACTTTCCATTAGGGACAGTGCCAGGGGCGGCCGGGAGCAGGATCACACACAGACTTTACTTTCTCTTTACATTTCTCTTTAAACTCCTGTTGGAGAGAAAGGACTCCCAAGAGCAGACGCAGAGAGAATTCCCCCTACATCCTGGGGTTACTGTTTACACGTAAAGACACGTGAATTGTTTATTTAAATGTTTTTAAAAATGCAAACTAGTGACGCGGTAAATCTTTGCCACCAGAGTATCTTGTCCCCCCCTACGCCCCACCCCCACACACCTTTTTTTCGGGGTAACATGTGTCTGAGGTTCATTCTCCTGCAGGTGATTCGCCTGCAGAGACTCAGACTAAGATCTGTTGCACGTGCCCCAGGGTGTCTCAGAAAATACATTCTCAGCTTCGGATCGACGATCATTTATGTACAAAAGCTCCTTAAAAAAAAAAAAAAAGTCCTCATATTTCTTTTCCTCCCCTTTTCCTCCGCAGTAACTTTTATCCGGATAAACCCGCGTCTTCCCTGAACTTCAAAGGGCGGTGCAGGCGACCAGGTGAGGCAAGAAAAGCTGGAGGTGAGAAAGGACAAATCAGGGCTTTGTGTCCGTTCCTTTCAGGGATGCTCACAGCCTTCCCCGAGCCTCCTCCTGGAGCCCATACCTCTCATGTAAAATTAATATACGTAATTAAAAAGAGCCGTTTCCAAAGTTAGAGGAAACCATCTGTCTCCGCTGGTGGCAGTCATTTCGCTGCCCCTTTCCCCGGACCTGGGAAGGAACGGTTTTTCTGCTTCCGAGGCTCCGAGGCTCTGACTTATATTGAAGATTTATGTTTCCACTTGTGTGCGATGCACGTCTAATTTGAAATAATAAAGCCGGGCTGAGCAACCAGTCCATCAGAGCTATCAACGGCGCTCGCCAGGCAGCCCTGCCCCCACCCCCCTGCGCTCTCTAACCTTTCCCTCCTCCTCCCCCTCTTCTCTCCTCCCTCCTCGGCTCTCACACACTCACACTTACCCCCTCCCCCCACGTGTGTTTAGATCAAACCCTTGCCCCACAGAGCAAGTGTCCGCACGGGGGCACGGGGACAAAGGCGGAGTCTGAATCAGGAGAAGACTGAGGCCCGGGGAGACACCGCGGCGAGAGAAACAGCTGTCTTATCAGCCCGCTGCAGAGATGGAGATGGCTGGAGAGGTCCTCAACAGATAATCACTTGAATAGGTTTGCAATGCGCCAAACTTCACGCTTGATAAGGCCAACCCAATGTAGAGAGCAGCCCGGATCCTGCTCCATTCTGTTTTATCTGGGCTGTAAATTAAGAAATTGAAATTCAGGTGGCAGAGGCAGCAGTCTGCTCACAGACCGCTAAAGTAAACTGTCATTAAAATGCTTTTGGCAGGCAGAGAGGGGGCGCCTGGAATGGGATACTTTTTTTTTTTAAATGGGGGCGTGGAGCAGTGAGAGAAAAAGCCCACCGGTTTTAAAAATTACTTGGGGAGGGGAAGCTGTAAGGAGGAGGAGCAAAGGGACATATCATTTTGGTCATGATTCCAAGTCATAGCTGTGATGCATAAAAAAAAAAATTGAAAAGGATAAAGTTGTGTGAAGTTTGGGGTAATAGAGCTTAAGGAACAGTTTGAACCAATTTGCTTGAAAACAGAATCCTGTCTTTTTCAGAGCATGGGCCACAGGAAGCTCTCTACTACAGCATTAGAAACAGATTCTGAATGGACTCTCAAGTTTTCCTTTTGTTGTAAGAAAGTCAGACCAACCAGATACAGAGGAGTTACCAGCAACTAGAGGTTAACTTGACCTTGTTTGTTGAAGTGATAGAGCCACCAGAGAGACTTCAGGGTGGTTTTAGAATAACCTAAGAAGTTGTTAACCACAGAAAAGGATCTGCTTAGCTACTTAGGGGAAGAAGTCCTATATCACCCCTCCCCCTTTACCCAGGTGATTACTATGGGCTAAGTCAGGAAACAACAAATTCCAGGTGTGTATTTTGACACCACCTGCTTGTTGCAGCAGACTTTTTATTACACCCTGGTCTGCTGTTATGAACATGAGGCATGAAATTCTATGCATTATTTGAATAAATGTTTCATAAAAAGTTTTAAACGCACAATGATCAGAACAGAGCCAGTGACCTTGATTCACTAAGGACTTGGTACTGTACCTTGTTCTTTTGGTAGCTGAGCAGATTGTAAATTCACTGGTGTACGTTTATAACAGTGCATAAGCATGAGAGGATGCATCCCATTTTTCCACAACAGCATTTATATTTTAAGTTTCAGCAGCATTTCTAAAAAGGTACCTTCGGATGATAACACATAGTTAATGCAGCTTTAGAAAATCAATCAGTTTTTACTTTGTTTAACCCCAAAACTTTGATCGATGTCAGAGTGCACTTAATTGACAATATAAAGGCTGCTCAAATCACAGTGGGATGAGGAAGAATTAGAAATGAGTTTGCCAGGAAATGTGATGAGGAAAAATTTAAGATGCTAGTCTACGTTTCAGTAGTTATTAAACTATAGAGATCTATTAAAAAACAATTCCTTTACAATTTGAGGTTGTCATCTGATTATTCAGGTAAACAAATATAAGTCATGACATCTCAAACACACTTATGTTGAATACTTTTTATAAAAGTATTTGTCCTTCATATCTTGTAATACAGAACTGTTGTGTTTGTTTTTTTTTTTTTAATTCAAGTGTATGGATGAAGGAATGCTATATGTATTCCTTAACAAGAGAAATGTATTTTTATGTAAGTTAACTTTTCCCTTTCATACCACCATTTTCCATAATATTTTCATATTGGTTAAAATCATGGCTACTATACAAGCATTGAAGAAGTATTACTTTTGTGAATTGTAGCCTTTTAGGCTTTATTATACTATTATCTTCAGATAATCAGATATTTTTCTACCTGTTCGAAATATTCAAACAATTTTGAATTGCCAGTTTAATGAGTCTCTCAAGCTATGATTTTTATTTTTGTTTTCCTTAATTAAATTGGAAAATCTGCATTCAATGGACAGTTTAAGTTATTCCTTATCAAAATAGGTAGGACTTTTGTAAAATAAGAATTTGCATAAGGGTTAAAAGATGCACTCTTACTAGGTTTGAAATCTGAGAAGAATTCTATAAATTGAAATTATAATATTTCAAAACTAAAAGATAATTTTAAAAATTTCATTATTGAACAGGAAAAAATTTTACCATGAATTTATTCTAAAAATCACTCCTAATTTTTATCACAAATGATATATTTGATTTCTAAAGGCATAGCAATCCATAATGAGTGATGAAAAATAAAAAATCCAAAAATGCAAATTTTATTTTTAAAACGATTTCCCATCATTTATTCTTTAGAAATGAGCTAATAGATTTCTAAGGCAAACAGTATCTCTATAATGTATAAAGGCAAAAATATTGGAAGCCTTGGAAATATCTAAAAGTTATAATAGTTTTGTTTAAAACTGATTATAATTCTGTTACCAAAAGAAAAATCAGGCTACTCATTATGTCTTTTCAGAAGTAACACTTATCTTCAGGTGAGGGTCAAGTGAAGGATACATAACCAGCTCCTATTTCTAAATATTTATTTCTGATCTTTGACAGAAGCTCCATTTCAGTTTGATTCAAGCATCTTTTGAGTGCCTATCATGTGCCAGAATAATACAATTAGATTAGAGACTAAATGCTTAAAGGAAATCAGATTACTTTCTTAGGAAATCCTAGTAAAAGGAAAATGTAGGCAGTTCAACTCAAATTAACGTGTTGTCTAAAACATCTTCACAATGTGTCTGGATTTTGTTATTTATCTTTCTAAAGTTTTGTACAATATATCTTTATAAGTTTTTTAATAGTTTAGCTTGTCAAAAATTGGTCCTTTAAATAGAAACTATAGAACAGTGGTTCTCAACCTTCTGGCCCTTTAAATACAGTTCCTCATGTTGTAACCCCAACCATAAAATTATTTTCGTTGCTACTTCATAACTGTAATTTTGCTACTGTTATGAATCGTAATGTAAATATCTGATATGCAGGATGGTCTTAGGCGACCCCAGTGAAAGGGTCGTTCGATTGCCAAAGGGGTCTCGACCCACAGGTTGAGAACCGCTGCTATAGAATGACTCTACTAGGAGCTACAGTTTTGCAGATTGTTAGGAGCTTAGGTCTTTACTTCAGATACATCCAGATTTGAACCTGACTCCATCACTGTGGGGCCTTAGACAAATTATCTTTTATAGTCTTGATTTCCTGATCTATAAAATGAATGGTGATAATGATTCATTTAAAATCACTATGAGGTTAAATGTAATGTGAGTATAAAATAATCAAACTTCCTGGGATAGAGGACGCAGTAGATACATGGTAACTATGATGATGAGGACAAAAATGATGACTGAGCACATTTATTTGATGAGGCCAGAATTTCTGATTTCATATTTTGTCCCTTAAATGTTGTCATTTGCCCTTGTTAACATCCTACCTGATAAATATCTTCTCACATTTCTAATTGTAACCAAGCTTAAAAGGCCCCAAATAGCATAAAATTTTCTGTCTACCCTGTTATGTGGCTTCAATATATTTCCCAATACAATTTCATGATTCACCCATAAAAAGTTGTGGGTCTTCAAAAAGCAACTTAGACTGAGATCCCATTTGATTGATATAATAATAAAAACACTTTGGATTTTATAGTACCTCTTATCAGAAAAAGCTCAATGCACTGTTACATATTTATCACTGAAACCCAGGAGATAAGGAAGGACATAAATGATTTCTCATTTTCAGGAGCATAACAGTGGCATTAGGAATTAAGGTAACATTTTGTAAGATTAATAGGATTAGAGAACATGTTTCCTGAATATCAGTCTTCCTTCAATGTGTTACTCTTTTTGGCATTAATTATAGCCATTGTTACTTTTTAGTCAGTCTCAAAATTTTAGTGTTTGGCATTAAGTATAGGTTATAATTCAGTTAATTACTTGCTGAAATCAAGTTGAGTCAAATATATACCATCAGGGTCTAATCAAATAAAACATCTTGACTTTATGCCAAAAGACAATTTATTATTCAATTTTATATATCTATGCATTCTTATTTACAATTGTGTGTTAACTCTAAGGCAAGATATTTTAAGTTACTCTTTCTTTATGGCCTTAAAAGAAATCCATTTTAATCTCCTTATCACTCACCTCTCCCCAGGCTCATGACCTAACTCCACCTATATTGTTATAGGCTACTACATTTACTCCATTTACATAGGCTAACAGTGCTTTCTGCTCCAGTTTTCTATTTCTGTGGTGGTCTGTGCCTGAAAAATCTATCAAAATAAATATCCAGAGGAATATAGTAGACTGTATAAAAGGACACAGGAGAATATACTTTTTATAATAGTTTTTTTTTGTTTTGAAACAAAATGGAGACATAATGTCTACTTGACTTTGTAAAACACACACTATCAAAATAATACTAATGGATTAACATAGCTGCAGCTACAGATGTGGACTGGAAAAAAAGAAAACTGATAAAAGAGTAAAGCTTGACTTTTGGATGTCTAAATTCATAGGTTACAATGGAAAAACAGGCTTAATGTTTTTATTTTAAAATTCAGTAGGCATCTCTCTGTATCCTAAATGTACCTTGTAATTGACAAGCTTGACCTACCCAAAGTCAAGCCCAGTCATGTGACTGCCAGACTTGTATGGGGAAGTGTAAGTAGCACCAAGAAAAAACACACATACATCACCCAGAAGAGCCAGAGCTGTTCTTGATTGCCATTTCACCCAAGCCCTTTAACCCTTCATGTCGATGTGACTAAACAGAAAATCTCTTTTCTCTGAATGAGTATATTTATGTGCATTGTAAGGCTGAGAATAATGTCTAATAGAAATAATGTTCTGTTCCTTTGGCCACTGTTATTCTGGTATGAAATATTAGAGGATATGGTAGTTTGAAATGTCAGTTTTTGTAAACATGGGTTGGAAGATGTAATATAAATGAATGGTGTTACAGACTGTTTAAGCTGTTTGAGTAACAAATAGACATTTCCTTGAATTATTTTGACACAATTTACTGTGAAGTTCCTTTTTTTCCTCTTGCTGATATTTCTAGATTCTTTGTGCAGACAATAAAAAGAAAAGCCTTTCTTTTCTGTCAGTGCTCATTATTTAACTCATGGAGCACTGATGTTTTCTAGAATACTAATATTTCCTAGATGTAAAATGAATACTAAAAGGGAGGTGGGTCTCCATCTTAGTCATATCAAAAGGATACATGAAAATTTGAGCCTCTTTACAAGGTTTTTATAAAAGAAGAAAATATTAATATATATTATGATGATTTAGTTCCTAGCTTTAAAAGACATTTATATAAGTATTTTGTGTGTGTGTGTGTGTGTGTGTGTGTGCGCGCGCGCGCGCAGAGCAAATGAAATGAGGTTCTGGGGTGAAAACTGCAAAACTTTGGGGAGACCAGGCCCACTGTAGTGGAGGAAAGTCCTGGAAAGCCATAGGCTATCTATCAGGTTGGGTAGGTACAGTAGAGTCTCATCACGGAGGGCCTTGAAAGCCAGCAGAGAAAAGTGTTGGCATAAAACAACCGCATGAGGATGTATCTATTGACAAGTGTAAATTTGGGATGTGCCGAGCAGGGAAAGACTCAGAGATAGGACTCAGAATCAAGACAGAAGGAGGGTTAAGGGGCTTTCTGTCTGAAACACTGAGGCTCCTTGGAATGAGGTGGCGAGGGCAGGGGACAAACAGAGATGGGGACAGACTGACACCAATGAAAGTGTTTTATGGCCAAAAAGTATTAGGGTTCTGAACAAATAACACTCTCAAGCCAAAAAGCCCCCTAAGCTCTGAGGAAGTGAAACCAGGAACCAGAGCCCATGAGGCTGCAGTTAGCTTAGCTGTGGATGGCTCTGAAACCCCTTTCTTTGTGCCTGAGGTGGTAGGCGGGGGGGGCAGTAAACATTGCTAGGAAAGGACAGCTTGTGGCACTGAGCTAAGGTTCCTAGGCCTGGAGAAAGGAAACGTGAGCCTTCGGAAATAAGCAGTCTTATTTCTCCCACAAATCAGCTGATTCTCTTCAGCGAGTCACTGTGACTAAACCTCGGGATTCCCCCGGCGAAGCCTGGACTAGTAATAATGATAATGGGTAACAAGTATTGAATATACACTAGGTACTCGGCAGCATTTTAGTGCTTTACATGCATTAAATCATTTAACCCTCACAACAATGCTATCGTTTTAAAGATGAGGAAACAGAGGAAGTTACATAATTTACCCAAGATCATACAACTAGAAATGGACAGAGCGGGAGCTTACCCCAAGTAGTCCATTTCTAGGGCCCAAATCCTTAACCACTATTTATTAGATGACCTCTAAGGTACTTTCCAGATGTAAAAGTCTAAAGAAACTCAAGATGACCTAAGACTTGCAAGAGAAAAAAAGCACAAGCAAAATAGATATTATAATTAACAAGCTTTTTTAATCCTCACCAGAAGATATTTTTTCCATTGATTTTTTTTTTAGAGATAGTGGAACAGAGGGAGGACAGGAGGGAGAAATACTGATGTGAGAGGGAGACATGGATTGGTTGCCTCCAGGGCCGGGGATTGAACCAGCAACCACGGTATGTGCCCTTGACAGGGAATCAACCCTGAGATCCTGCAGTCTGCGGGCCGACGCTCTAACCACTGAGAAACTGGCCAGAGTAACACACTAGATTGTTTTATAATGCAAGTAATCATACTCGTGTCTTGCCATGCTCTTTCTTGTTGACAAATGGAAGAGAGAGAAAAACGATTATTAAATGATTTGCTTCTTTAAAATGATTAGTTCAAATATAGTAAGATTTTGAGAAGTCATACAAGATGTCCTAAGAGATCCTAGCCTCCACATAATATTATTTTGGGTTTGAGGAAATTTAATTATTTAGCTTTTGTAAATTTTAATTTTCAGACGTCTTCTCCATAACTATATATAGTGAAGTGTTAAAACAGGTAGCGTATATTTACATTTTAATGGCATAAAGATTTTCATGAAATGTTGTCAGTATTAAACATCCTGCAATGGATCTTAACTAGAACATTATGCGGCAGCTATTAAAGGGTAATGACAGTTGGACTTATGGTTACTTTTTTTTATTTATGCTTTCTGCATTATTCAGTTTGTAAAAATTCTGAACACGCATTCTGTTTTATAAATCAGAAAACCAGGCAGTTTTGTGTTGGGGTGGGCGGGCGGGGGGGACCTTTATAGCTCATGAGCTCAAGCTGCAGCCCTGTAGCCACCAGGTGGGTGAGGATCAGTGACCTCTTAAAAGACAACTTAGATTTAGTAGCCCTGGAGCTTTATAGTTTATAAAGAAAACCGTATTCACGTACGAAAACAAATCTTGAGATTTAATACATAGGAAAAATAAATGTAATAGAGCAAAATGAGAAAAATTTCAGAAATTGCTTTACCAGTTTCTTAGAATTAAGTATCATATGTAACTCTCCTATGCGATTAGAATTGCCTAATGTTACTTATACATAAGAGCATCAACAATGTCCTTTACTGACTGCCTGTCTATATTATAGCCAAGGGACGTTCTTTATTTCATTTAATTAATCATCCTCCCCCGCCCCCCCTGTTTTTATACTCTTTCCCACAGTTTTTGGAGAATCTCATAAAATGAACCTTTATTCCCAACTAGCAAAGTTCTTTTAAGTGATCTGCTTATATTTCTATGTCATATAAATTAATGAAAACCATAATACAGTAAATAATTATAACGAGATGAAACAAAACCTGGCTTCCTGACAGGTACCATTTAGTGGATTGCTATTTCAATGCCCTAAACAGTCACCTGAGTTAATCAATTTTCATTTTGTTTAATTTTTGTCTTTAAAATCACTCTTCAGAGAATGAGAAACTGGCTCACTGTTTCAACTTTATAGGATCATACAGTCTGAACATCCTCACTTATTTAATTTTGCCATTTAAAAAATATTCTAATATTATGGCCAAGAATCTAACTAGAGCTACGTGCAGATATTATGTTTATATTATTGCAAAATAATTTCATATTTTATATTCTCAAATGAAGTTATTGTAGAATAAATATATAAATTAATAATATATTAATATAGCAAACTTATGTTATAATATAGGAATATTATGATGAAATACGTAGTACTGGTAGAACTGGGAAAGAAGGGACTAAGAGTACCAAAATAAAGGAAATTTATTTTTAAACATGTGTTTTAATCTGTGACTACCTTTCAAGTTTTATAAATTGTGAACATACGTTAACTTTTAGATAGGAGTTATGATCATTTTGCCAAGTTATTTGTCATAAACAGAGGACATAAAGTGCTGCTGCCCTCGCGCATGCACTCATTTGACTCATGGCGCAGTCTTCAATAATTTTAAACCAAACATGACTGAGGCAATCAATTTTCGTCCAATTTATTGGGCATGAGTTAAAGCCAATTAAAAAACCATTTTTGGTGCAATTCAAGGGGAAAGATGTATAAACCCACGAAAAGCAGATTTCAGGCCTAGACATGAGTCATCACTATTCTAAATAATGGTGTCAGCCCTAAATCAGAAAGAACAAATCCTAAAATTGCACATTCCACATTGGAAACTGCATTTATCAGCCATGATTTTGTACAATAGTAAATACTTCTTAATAAGAAATTGCCCTGGAATGAAAAGTATGATCTTCTAACATTGTCTCATTTCTGAATATTTTTTAGCCATGAAATTAAAAGGTAGTTTATGGCAGCTCC
Organism: Myotis yumanensis; assembly: GCF_028538775.1. Taxonomy (NCBI): domain Eukaryota; kingdom Metazoa; phylum Chordata; class Mammalia; order Chiroptera; family Vespertilionidae; genus Myotis; species Myotis yumanensis. The sequence continues at coordinate 1,064,553 of NW_027223772.1, forward strand.
TGAGTTTCTGAATTAAGAACTAAGTTAGAAAATCATCTGTGACCTTTATACAAAGAAAGCAAAACATTTTACCTATAATTTTAAAGTATCTTTTACCTATTAGACCGTGTCTCCTTTCACATGAATATAGTGGCTTTCTTTTAAGGCCATAAAATGAAACAATCCTTGATATGCCAGCTAATCCTAGGCTAATCAAAGCAGCAAAATGGAAGCTTCTTGGGTAGAAATTACAGCTATAAAATACAGGCATACGTTTTCAATCTGTATTTTAAAAAGCCCTTTTTAACTTCAGGGCTATAGCAGTTCAATGTATTTGTCGGAGGGTGCTTGGCACAGAGCGAATCTTCTGTGAATGCCAGAACTAGTAAGATGAAAGCTCCATGGTTTTCATGCATACCTGTGCTTCAATGCCAAAACCTACCTGTGGAGGTTTTTCCCTTCAAAGTACGAAGGCCTGGGCTCTGCCCCCAGAGATTACCCAGTAATTCTGATGTAAGATCTAAGCATATCCTATATAATAAAACTCTAATATGCAAATCAACCGAATGGTGGAATGACCCTTCGCTATGACACGCACTGACCATCAGGGGGCAGACACTCAATGCAGGAGTTGCCCCCTGGTGATCAGTGTGCTCCCATAGGGGGAGCGCTGCTCAGCCAGAAGCTGGACTTATGGCTGGCGAGCACAGTGGTGGTGGTGGGAGCATCTAAGGCGGCAGTCAGACATCCACCAAAAGGTCCTGGACTGCGAGAGCATGCAGGCTGGACTGAGGAACCCCCCTCCCCCTAGTGCACAAATGTTGTGCACCGGGCCTCTAGTGTGTTTATAAAAACCTGCATGGATGATTCTGATGAACCACTGATTTAAAGCAAAAAACAGTACAGATTTTTACCATTGCTCAGTTAACAAGGAGTTAAAGTAAACTCTGGCTTGAATTATTTTGGTTTGGCTCTCTGTTGAGCAGATTAATTGGAATAATTGTTAAATTTGTACTTTGTGTTATGCTGAAAGAGATTTAACTAGGAGACTTTTAAAAGCTTTTATTTATATTCATCTACCTGTGAGGTCACAGAGTGAGTGTGCTTTCCCACCATTTCCTGTTATTACAATAAAAGAAGAGGCATGTGAGATAAACCTGGAAAATTACAGAGTCATCCAGTGGCATGGATATATTTTAGTGTTTACTATATCTTGTAGCTTTTACTTCTCTTTAATAAACATAGGCTGATAAGCCAATACTACCAAATCAATTTTTTTAAATTATATTTTCCTGTTGAGTTCGTTCATTTCTCACTGTCCTATTTGAAGATAAGTAAGCAGTCTCTTCCATGATAGTGATCAAGGAGTGCCACACAGTTAAAAAAAAAAAAAAAAAAAAAAAAAAAGCCCTAAGCAGTTTGGCTCAGTGGATAGAGCGTCAGCCTGCAGACTGAAGGGTCCCAAGTTCAATTCCGGTCAAGGGGTATGTACCTTGGTTGCGGGCACATCCCTAGTAGGGGGTGTGCAGGAGGCAGCTGATCTATGTTTCTCCCTCATCGATGTTTCTAACTCTCTATCCCTCTCCCTTCCTCTCTGTAAAAAATCTATAAAATATATATATTTTTTAAAAAGCAACTATCAGAAAAAGACTTACTTTGGCCTGATGTGACCACCTACAAGTCACTCACCATGATTGTTTAACAAAAATGACAGCATTTTCTCTGGGAGCAACTTTTAAATATTAAATGAAACCACTACACTCCTTAATATCTTTCCCTGTCATAGAAGTCTGGCAGTCATAAGACTAGGCTTGACTTTGAGTGGGTCAATCTTATAAAATTATAAGAAACATTTAGGATACTGCCATACCACCACAGTTTTTCATGTAGAGTTTTAGAGAACAGGCCATTGATAGATAATACCCTTTCCCTTGGTCTAAGAATGCAAATAAGAACCCAGTGAAAAAATACTTACTTTCTGGGAACATTCTACCCTTTGGGGTTTAGAAATGACTCTGTAGTCTAGATATAGTTCAACGTCTTGTATGGCAAGCTGTTGATAGGTCAAGATGTTGATCAAGGAGTTGGTAGTCCCAGATTCTAGTTTCTGACCCTTTATGTTAAAATATATATGAAATAAAATGGTAGTGTCTATTTTTCTTACTTCAAGGGACCAAAATAAAATTACATACAGTATATGCAACAACTGGGAAAAATCATTGTGGCATAGGAATTGAGAGGAAAGTAATTATTTTTTAATGTACACAACTTTCTAGTAAATTGCCCAAAAGCGTGGCAGGAACCTATTTCCTTTTCTTATTAACTTTTTTTTTCCTTTTCCAATATGATTCCCTAAAAGTTTCAACGTCAGGTTGTAAGATAACAACTCTATGCTAAAACTTCAAAAAAAAAAAATGAAGTTGCCTGACATTTGCTGAACTGTCATAGAACATGAAAATCTGTAGAAAAAGTGAAACCTTTCATTTTATTTGTTTATAAATGTAATGTTTTATGTAGGTCTGGGGATTGAGCCCACAACCTGGACCAGAATGTGTCCTTGACTGGAATCGAACCCAGGACCCTTCAGTCCGCAGGCCCATGGTCTGTCCACTGAGCCAAACCGGCTAGGGCTAGGTCTAGTCTTAGCCAATTGGCTTCTAAGACGTGGCTCTTTGACATTATAGAAGAGAGAGCCCTTTCAGAATGTTCAATTTAAGCAGAGGATTGTTTTCTCACAGCTGGAAGTTGATCAGCTGTTGACTGCACTCTTCTAACCCCTTGGGTGAGAGTTCAAGGACCCTCATTGTGCCATCAGGAGGACAGCCAGCAATGTAGGTGCTCAGAAACAAGTTCCAGTGCCACCCAATTCCAAGGCCACCCCTCCACCTCACCATAGGACTAGGGAACAGATAACAGAGCTCCTGTGTCACCTGATTGAGGGAGGGATTCTCTCAATTGAAGAAAACCAACCTTCATAAGAATGTGCTTCCTACGCATGGTCAGACTACAAGGCTCACATGATCATCAGGATTCCTTAAAGGACTTCTGATGTCAGTCTCAGGATTTGTTATCTTTTTAGAATTTATTAATATCCTCCCATTGTTCCCCTCTCCCCCGCTTTTTTACATTATATAGGAAATTTCCCTTTCATTTAGGGAGCATTTCTGAGTCTCTTAGTGAATACTAAATAGCTAATTCCTTTTTGAATTTACAGGAAGAAGAACAAGCAAAAAGAATATTTCAGAATAGCTGCCATTGCAGTACTATTTATTGTATCCACTAGAGGACTCCGCTGTGAATGGCTCAAAATATCTCTCCTCCATTCCCTGTGGCCTCTGGCATTTGAAGCTCAACTAACTTTCCGAGTTGGGCCACTGGCTACATATCAGTGTTAGAATGAAAACATTCCCTCTACTTTAACACCTCCTGCTAGTTCAATAAAGCGATGTTTAAATAACTGAACTGGCTTCAGTGATCTGTACTTGCCATTTTTCCCTGCTTCTTAGCTAGATAAAATGGAGATAATTATGAAGTGGATGAGCAGGTTTAATGAAAGCCAGTTTCTTTTGGTATACTCCTGAAGCAGCAATCATCATCTGTTTGGCTTTTGAAGAGCAACAATTATAATCACTTAAACCCCCAAGGGGAACAAAAATAGAATTTACATTAGCATATAAAATATACAGCTGGATTGGGCAAGCCTATAAAATTCTGGGAGAATCATTCTAATCTGAATGCTATTCAAACTCCCAAGTAAAATGAGTTCAAGGGTATTTTACATGCTTCCTTCCGATAAAATAATACATATAACAATGTTGAGAGGATTTTCCTAAAAATGAACACAAGGAAAGAAAAAACTGTTGCCAGGAGAGAATCCCAGCGGGAATGGGCTAAACTGTATTGTCAAGATATCAGAGAGCAAAATGCATAATGCTATTCACATGAAGTATTAATCACTCTGAAGTGAGGGTTTTTCATGCATTTGGGAGTTTAATAAAGAAAATAGGATGGTTTCAGTCTGATCAATGATGAAACTTAATCATAACTAAGTCAAATTTCAGATTCATAGTACTTTCCTCCTTCATTGTAAATGTGAAAGCAATACAAAGGAAAGTGAAATCATTTAAGTGGATACCCTATTGTTATGAAACAGAACTCTTCTTCCTATTTTAAAACATGTTCATATCATTTCCTCTCAAGTAAACTCTTACACCTCCCATTCGAATTCAAGCCCAGATCACAGGCAATCTTCCTTACCACTTATGTTACTTAATTAGTTTTGCTTTTGTGTGCCTTTCCCGGTTTGCAAGGTGCTTTTTATTTTTTTATTTTTTTGGTAGAGCATAGAATAAAAATGGAGCCTTTGCTTTATCCATTATGCTACTAGCAACAAAACACTAACATAATCGATACTATTAAAGGCTTTCCCGGCTGTGCACATTTGTCAAAGACAGTGTATCTGAGAAATTACACTAATGAATCTTGAAAAAATGCAGCATCCTACACAGAAAGCTTGGTCTTCCTCATCATAAGTACATATCAATATGTAAAAAAGCAGAAAAGATATATATTTCATCTTTCTGTATTGTATTTGAAGGTCCACTATTACATTTTTTAATGGAAAAAAAAAGTCAGTATGCAAAACTTCACCTCCACTGAGAAGCGCTTTCTGCATACCCACCCTAAAGCCCACCGCAGGCACATGGGTGACAGCGTCTGCTGTGTAGAAGCACTCTGTATGGACATGCCTCTGATAGCAATGATCACTGCTTTAGAACCAGTTGCTGAGATGTCTGTCTCTTACAGCCTGTGCATAGCTTGACAGCAAAGCCAACTTTCCAAAGGGGTATTTCCAGGCTCTTAGTACTGTGCCTAGAGCCTATTAAGCATGCAGTTTGTTGTGTGACATATATCATGAATTTGTATTCCAAGGCACACCAAAATGTTATGTCTATGATAAGAATCAAAATATACTCAATACCAACTCTGCCATGATATCAAATTCCATGGTGATAAATTAAGCACTGAGAAATCAGAAATTCAAGTCTAGATTTCTATAGAATTCTTTACTTTCGTGATCCTGAACAAAGGATAGTGGTAATATTTTAGATTTATTAAATATTTGTCATGTGTCTCATGGTAATGTTTACTGGAAACACTCAAAAACTGGGTTCTCAGTTCTTGATGGTTTTGATCTCAGGTTTCATTAGCCACATATATATTTTAATTAAAACCATTAACACTGCCTTCTTTGCCTTTGTCAACGTCTGCCAGGTGTGGCTGTATCTAGCTTGTATTATTCTGCCCTTTCTCATAACTCTTCATGCTCTGATGGGCTTTGAAAGCCCATAACATGGAACTCATATAACTTTACTTTAAACACAAAATATAATGGTTTCATGTTTTAAATAATTTAAAGGGAGATGTATAGCATGAAAGATTCCAGGATCTATGGAGGAAATATCATAAAGTCCTTTTATTCTTTTCTTAATCTAAATGTAGTCTACATTTCCCTCCCAATTTTTTAAGAGAAATTATCCTTTTGTATGAAGTTATGGGAAAACAACAGTGGAGAGGTAGAAGAAAATAGATGCCACAGACTTACCCTAAAATACTCTTAGATTTTTAGTTAATAATAAGTATAGTTAATATTCTTTTCATTAGGTAAAATTCTGTTATATGGCATTATTTATCCCATAAGTTTAAGATGAAAAAACTGCTGTAATAAAATTTCTTTTTTGCTTCATACTAATATAACCATAACTTTTTGTATATGTATATTTACATATATGTATTATTTATCTATACAGACATGCACACTTTGATGACTTTGAAGGCAGAGAAAATAGTCTAGATGTAGTCTTAGGTTTTTAGTACATAATAATACAATACAAATGCCTAAATCATGGATAAAGTAGAAAATTAAATAAACATTTAATTAACTATGATAAAACTGAGGCTGAGTTTTATTTAAAATGAGGGAAGTAACTAGGATTAGGTTCTGGGGGTTAAAAATCCAAGCGTCTTTCAAGGCATGGCCTCCAAGGTCAACGTGGAGGATGTGACTGACTGCTGTAATATTGTGGGGTTGAAATGCTCAAGCCTCACACTTCTTCCCTTTATAACATGGTTCTCACAGGTCCAAATTCTCAGACTTTTAAAAAAGTTGTCGGCACTCTCATAGTGATGGGGTTTAAACATAATAGATCTGGATGATTTCACTTTATAAAAACCTGAAACTTACAAAATGGTTTAATCAATTTTTTAAAAGTTCTTCACTTAACCAGAGCATTGATTCAAATGTTCTTTTATTGTGTGAGCTCTCTGAATTTTTTTTTTTAAAGTAACCCAATTTAAAAAAATGTTTACACCAAACAACTCAGAAGCCCATGTATTGCATGAAGTGCAGATAGCAGACAGAGGTATCCTGAATGTTCTGTTTCTTAGCTAAAAGTGAAAAGTTGAGCAGTTTTCTGTTGAATGGAAATGATGCCTTGAAGCAGTGTTTTTTTTTATTGATACTTAGGGGGACTTGATGAAGTCTTAACATCTCCACTTTTGCAGATCCAAGTTAATAAACAAACCCAAGCAGATGCAATATCTATGTCCCAACCTCTCAGGTTTAAAGATTTTATACATAAAAAAGAGCAAAATTAGAGCTTTTCTACGGCAAATAATGTTTTCTTTTTCCTTTGTTTCCAGTATTTGAGAGTCTATCAGCTTTATTATTTTAAAAGAAATCATATAATGGGGCCCCATTTGAAACTTTTTTATTTTCTCTATTACCTTCTATCTTTATGTCTCTTTAGTTCACTAAATGAGTGCAGTTTTAAAAATGGAGGGCCCTAAGTCACTGAATAATTAGGGTAGAAGTTAACTGATTGTAAGTATATCAAGATAAACTCTACCTTAGAAAAGAAATATATGGCCCCCCAAAAATCAAATGATTTGCTATCTATAAAAACATATAACACTTCATTACTTTAGCAAGTGTTATTACAAGTGAATTTTAAAAGTATTTAAAATAAAAATTAAATTCTATTTAAGTTGATAAAATGAAAAAAAACACACACACAAACCCAGTGCTTAATTGATTTTTAAATCCCTTTTTAAGGAAAACTGGGTTTCCAATTAGGTTTTCCTTTTATTAAGTAGCATTGTTTGTGCTTATTTGAAAATACTACTGTCATTATAATTGACTTAGTCTTCCTCTATTTTTGTTATTTTGGAGGAGGGATGGGATGGAGAAAGCAATAAATTCTTCATAACTATTGCTCCCAAAGGGAAATAACCAGCCAAACTTTCCTAAAGTATCTAAACCCAATTCGGGGATATAGTTAAGAATACTTCTGTAAGATTTTTCTTCAAAAATGTTTTATTGAGGAAATTGCCTAGATTAAGAGTCATCATTCTTATCTTTAGAATTTGTGGAGATCATGTGGGTTTTATGTGGAGGGTCTCCTTAAATTTAGTAAATTATCTCGTATTTCCTATTGGTTGATTCTCATTTTGTTTGATTTTTAGACCCAAGTTTAGAGACAGATTTTGATTCAAATCATCACTGCATGGTTTATTCTCTTTCTAGGTATCAGAAAATCTACCACCTAGGTGTTGTGAATATTAATTAGGGAAACATATGTAAAGCACTTGCATATATGACTGGGTTCATGGCTGGATCATAGCAGATAGATAACTCATGTTAACTATTAAAGTTGACTTCTTAGCTGTTTTAGGTTGTATATTTGATATGATACACGGTAAGTTTAATACTAATTAGAAAGAACAAATGGTTACTTTTGATTTTTTAAAGTACAGTATCACTTCAACCATTCCTGTTTTACTTTTTTGCTTCAAGCACATTACATGCTCTAGACATGGTACAAGGGGTAAAACCTGCAATGTAGGTGGTAAAACCTACAGTAGGGGATCCTCACTACCACCCACCCTACCCCCTAGAACTCATCCATTTTCCTCCTTTATGTAACTATCTATTCACTTAAAGTGAGTCAGTATTATGGAAAGAAATGACTATTTCTAGAAGAGTATTGCTTAGTTGAAAAGACTTAGAATTTTGTTCATGTAAACATTATAAACTTTCTGTTAGTTGTAAAATTTATTCTAACGGACTGAGGTTTTGGGAAAATATCAGACCACAACCACTGTATTTCTAATGTGACAACAGCATATAATTAGAACATTGAAGAAAGGAATGGATTATTACATTCTGATATAAAGAAATTTCAGTCTAAGTGCCTTTATAGGAAATGAAATATATGCACTATTATTGTCATTTAGAAGACAACTTTCAATTATCCAACTTATTTTAAATAATTTTTATAAATGTCTTGAACCGAAACAGTATTTTCAATCTGTAGGTCAGCTACAGTAAAGTTGAGAGCTTGTCTGAGGTGGTGAGTATGTAAGCTAACTCGAAAGGGTTTTTTGTCAATTCAAGTATCAAAGTAATCTAATTTTTATATGTACAGATCATAGATTTTAATTAAACACTTCTGATAGTTGAGTAGTATGACCCAAAATAAATTATATAGTTAAAAACATTGTTAGTTGATTACTCTAATATCAGTAGATAAGAAAAGCAACCTTCCCAATTGAAAAATTCTTACTCCTAAAATATATATAAAGTGTTATATTCTAATCTAAAGATTTCTGAGATTTTTCTTCAAAGTTTCACTGAATTGATTCCTCTTGGACCAAGAGATTAATAGTTTAGTTAGCCATTTTGTTTAAGTTCTCAAACTAAAAGCTGTTTTAAGGATGGGAACTGCATACAGCAAGACTAACAGCAATATTAATGACTTGGGAAACCAACTGCATACGGTGTGATTTTCCTGTACAGTTGCTGGTAAACTACAGTAACGTCATGTGGAATGGACAACAAATAAGCCATTTGTTCAAGTAAGTTATTAAAGTACATTCCCAATAAAATACTTTAATCTTCTTTTCCTATTAATTAGTTAAAAAGGTTATTTTCTGTGATTCATATGATCAGAGGAAGTTTATAATAATTCACAAACTCTTTATTTCAGATTTACAGGGGTCCTCAAACTTTTTAAACAGGGGGCCAGTTCACTGTCCCTCAGACCTTTGGAGGGCTGGACTATAGTTTTAAAAAAAACTATGAACAAATTCCTATGCACACTGCACATATCTTATTTTGAAGTAAAAAAAAACAAAACGGGAACAAATACAATATTTGTATTTGCATGTGGCCCGTGGGCCGTAGTTTGAGGACCCCTGGAATAGATTTTGAGAAATGTAAACACATGCAATTAAACGAAAGTTAAGAATGGTTTCAACAAAACAGGAAACCGATTCCTCCAGGGAGGGTCTTTTCTGTTTCCACCCCATCCTGCAAGTGAGAAAACTTAGATGGCCTGGCCTATCAGAGAATGTGCAGGTCCATTCCCATACAGGGCAGCCCAGTCATCTCCATGGCAACAGCCCTTGACAAGTGAAAAGGCAACTAGGTTCACAAACAGAAACAAAACTAAGACTACTGAGCACTGTTACTTATTTTTTAAGTGCAGAGCTGGCCACACAGTTTAGAATTGTCCAGAGGAAAGGTTGAGCCCCGTACTAAACGTGGAATGGTTGCTTTACCACGAATATTAAGTCGGACACCTATTCTCAGAAAGTGAATGAGATAAAGGGGCAAAACGCAGAAGTCTCCCATTTAAAACCAAAAGAAAGGGATTAGGAGAGGAGCTGGGGGAAGGACCTTTAAATGAATGTGTATGCTTTAGTGTAAAAAGCCGGTTTGGAGGAGGCGAGAAGAGAGAAGTGGGGAGGAGGGATGACAGCAGTGCCCTTCTCCAGCCTCAAACCTTTCAAGACCACACCTCTCCAATGGTATTAGGTATCGCCACTTAGCATTTAAAGTTTGTCCGAGAATGACGGCTTCTAAGGTTGCTACCTGGGGAAGTGTGAGGAGGAAAGGGTCTGAAAGTGCAGGTGAGGGCACAGAGGTAGTTGGAGTGACTCCGGATGACCCCGATGTTCCTTTTCTCCTTAAAGGGTTTTGATCAGGGATGACCCCGCCACTGTGCTGAGTTCAGGAAGCCAGAGCACCGGCCTTTGAAACCACACAATCACCTGGTCCCCTTGCCTCCCCAGCCCTGCACCTCCACCCTGGAGACTGCCAACTCTCCCCACTTTAACTGCATCAAGCCTGCTATCTTTCCAAGAGTATCAGACGGATAAATACAGACCATGTCTACTGACCACAGTAAAGACAAAAACAAAATCAGAACGACCGAGTCTGCGGGTTGGCTTCACCGCCCGCCTCCTCCCAGCCCTTTGTGTGCGATGATCCCCCCTTGGAACCACCCAGCGGTGAGCACACAAGAAGAAACGGTTATTTTTTGGTTTAAAAGTTCACTTACCACGGCAACCTCAGATCGCTTTGTCATGCTTTTTTTGCACTTAATTTTTTTCAAAACTGCTTGTGCAGGGCGCAGAACTGGGAAGGCAGGACTAAAGTCTCTCTAGTGATCACAACAGAAAGGAGAGAACAGTCACCCGTCAGAATGACATTGAAAATGCACCAGCCCCCTGAGCCAGACGCGAAGGCTCCGAAGGTGTCCGGGAGGGGGTGGGGTGGGAAAAGCCAAGCTCACAACACAAAAGGTGAAGGGGCGAGTTGAGTGGTTGGAGGGGAAATTGATCCCAGCCGCCTGTGGACCGGGGACTGGCTTAAAACCACCACCACCACCACCGTCGTCCACACCCCCGCCCCCAGCGCCCCCACGGCGCCCCGAGTGCACTTGCCTCCAGCCGGCTCCGCTGCGGGAGAGGAATGCCCCGTCCAAGTTCACCTGCCCCGCCACGGCCGCGCTCCGCCCGCTGGGTTCCTGCGGGAAAACACTCGCAGAGGCGTCGGTCAGCCGGAGGTCCGGGCTCGGCGGCGGCGGCAGGGCTGCCGGGAGCAGCTGCTAAGATCAGACCGTCGCCTTCTCGCCCCGGCCTCCTGCGCGGCGCACAATGGCCCCGGCTGGGTGCACCTCATTAAGCCAGCCCGGGAGCCCCGGAGCCCCGCGCGCAGGGCAGGCCGTGTGACAGCGCTGCCCCTTTGTAATGGCTGTGATGGATGCAGCCGGAGGGTGGGGTCTAGGTGGGTCAGAACTGTTAATGACAGTATGTATCATTCTGTCCGTCCTCCGAGGGGGAGAGCCCCCTGCCCTCCCCCTAAGTCCTCTCTCTCTCTCTCTCTCTCTCTCTCTCTCTCTCTCTCTCTCTCTCTCTCACACACACACACACACACACACACACACACACACACACACACACACTTTCCTTTCCCTTTCCCCGACTCCCTATGGCATGTTATGCAGTCAGCCTTCAACGAAAGTATGAAAACCATCAGGATGTTATTTTCTGAACAGATGATGGATAGCGAATTCATCTACGCACTTAAGGGAAAATATCCTGAAATGGGAAATACAGGTGTCAGAGGGAAGGCGGGGCAGGCGGCCAGGGCGTGGGAGCGGGAGCCAGCAGGACGTCCCACCGCCAAGAGTTCACAACTAAGTGGCCAGCAGCTCGCACCTCCAACTCCGCGCGGTGGGAGAGGCGCTCCCCGCGCTCCCCCTTCCTGCGGAAACCCCGGGCCACGGGGGAGTAGGGGTTTGGGGGGTGAGGGTGGGGGGGTGCGGGCAGCAGGGTGATGAGGGGAGAATAAAACCAACCCGGGAAGCCGGGCCCGGGAGGAAAATGCAAGAGGGGCCCCTGCACCCGGACCGAAAGCCCGACCTGAAGGGGAGGGGCTGCCAGGGTGCTGGGGTGAATGCCAGGGTCCGAGACCGCCGGGTCAGGTCGGGGAGGGGTTCTGTCCCCGGCTGCTGGGCACCCCTCGGGCCCCCGGCTCCCGTCCCGTCCTGCGCCCTGGCCGCCGAGCGCCGCCCCGCAGGTGTGCAGCGCAGGCACCGCGCTCCCCGCTGGCCCCCCGCCTCGCCCTCTGCCCTCCCGAGGGACTGGGCCTTCTCCCGTCCCCACCTCGCCCGGCCCCGCTGTCGGCGGAAGGCAGACCGCACAGAAAAGCCCTTCTTTCGTCCCCTTGGTGGGAAGTCTTGGATCCTGGCTTCGCCGCCTCCCCACTGCCCCGTTGGAAACATCCGCGAATACTTTTTATTTCCCCTTCAATTGTGTTAATGGTCGGAAGAACGGAGTTCACAGGCACTTGATTTCTCGAGCTTGGGGAAAGCCTTCCAGGATACTTTATTTCCCTACGTGGACAAATAGGCTGTTATTTGACACTCAACTTTCCATTTGCAACTCACGGTGATGCTGCGCGCTCTTGATGTGGCTGCGAAGCACCTGCTGCAGCATCCTGAGCGTTTCTGCAGAGCCGCGTGGGAGAGATTGGTTTGTTTTACGAGAGTTTATGGAGCACCACTTCCCCGACACTATGCAATCGACTTCTGTATTCTCGTCCTGGATGCCTTATAACAGCTAAGAGAAAGCAAGAAGCAGAGCGAAAACCGAGCATTTCTATCTAATGAAGCATCTCTCTCTCTCTCTTTTATGTCAGCTATTTATTTATAACGTAAAACTGGTGAGTACGTTGTGCGGCCTGTTCTAGGAGGCGAGAGAGCACTAAGAGTTTTGTCCCGCCCCCTCCGAGAGCTTCTGACCCACGGGGAAGGTGAAGGACCTGGAGCCCTTCCTTGGTTCTCAGAAGGAGCCACTGCTAGCGGATGGGAAGATCTTGTCAGAAGACTTCCAGGCAGGGAAAGGGCGTGGTGATGACGTCATGAACTTCTATACAAACCATCCAGGGCACAGAAGTCTTCCTCTTTTTTTTTTTTTAACCAATTACTTATCACAACTTTTCACAACTTACGATTTGAAGGTAGCCCCAGACTTAGATTCATACATCTCCTACAATTAAATAAAAGGGAGGGGGGAGTTGGTGAGGAGGAAGACCAGTTGGAATTAGTGAGAAATCTGAACTAATTAACTAATTAATTTATTGACTCACAGTAACACCAACTTAATAAAGCGAGCTTAGAAGGAAGCCTTAGAGATATATATATACCTTAATGAGTAAGAATAGGAATTTTATATCATTAACAAAATACTTGTTTCTATGTAAATAACTTGTAAAAATATGGAAAACTATTTTTTAAAAAACATTTTCTCTTACATTGCTTTACTGACAATTTGTATAATGTAAAAGGGTTACTTCATACAACAGTTGTGAGTGGGTACAGAGCCAAATGTTTTTGTAATATGTTCATTTAAGTGTAAGAGTAAACAACAAATGTTTATATTGTTATTAAAGCTCTCCGTTTTTTCAAGACCTAAATAGGTAAGATACTAAATACTTTTCTCTAAACATATTCTCCTGGTTGAAAACTACTAGGACATTTTTTAAAGAATAGCTTGTTTCCTGGCTGGATAAGTCATGCCCCACCCCAACCCCATGAACTTTTCAGGAGGTTTGAAGACATTTGGAAAAGATACACTTTGTCAAGTTCACCCTTTATGCTCTTCCAATCTAGGGCTACAACTGTTAAGAGAGGAAATATGGAAGGAACGGGAATGCTAACTAGTGGAATAAAGGTGTTTATCTTGACACTTCAAAAAAGAGACCAAAAAATAAACAATAAATTTGGAAATTGGATCTTTTAACAAACGAAAATTTTCAGATGTGATCAAAACAGCTCCAGTAAGTGTATGCATTAAATGTATGAACCTTGTGAAACATAAGATTGCACCTGGGAGAAGTTAACACAGTTGGAGATTATTAAGACACATCAACTCACTCAGCATTAATGAGGAGAACTTGAACCTGGTGTGGAACACAGTTGTACTGAATTAGCAAGAATTATATACCTATACGTAAATTGAAAATTTTCTAGTAGGGAAGGATACATCAAGCCTGAAGAAAAACTGTGGATATGTTTCTTAAAGATCCATCCTTCTGCAAAAGTGTTTATCTTACCAAAATTCCCTAGCCCGTTCCACAATAACCTATATGACAGAGTTGGTGCACCTTGAAAAGAGGGTGTTTACTACCTGAAGAAGGTAATATATTCTGCTTTCTATTTTTATTAATATAATGATAGGCCTAATTTATTTGAGGCCCTGCTCTATGTGGCAGGGAAAAATAATCAATAAAAGCAAACCAAGTCTGGAAAATATAGAAGGTAGGTATTAAATAAGCCATTTGCCATCTGAAAATCTCCCACCAGTAAGTGACCTTTGAGAATCACACTAAGGCTTCAATGATGAATGAAACACATGGTTCATCCCAGGTGACCGTGGCTCTCTCCCTTTAGGAACAAGTTTTGTTAAAAGTGAGAACAAGACCATTGTGTGAGAATCCAGTGGATTCGTTTTCGATTGCCTTTTAAGAGAAGCTCCGTTCTTGGTCTTTGGGAAGCATTGTTTTCCTGATGTTATGATTTCTTTGCTCATGTTAGATAGCAGGGTTTCTGGAGTCATCTAGAAATTGATTCCAATGCTTATAAGCTTGATGACTTGTACAATTCTCTTTACCACTCTAGACCACACCCTCTTTCATAACATTGAAAGAACAAGAACCAGCTCTGGCCCTAACCGGTTTGGCTCAGTGGATAGAGCATCAGCCTTCGGACTAAAGGGTCCCGGGTTGGATTCCGGTCAAGGGCATGTACCTTGGTTGCGGGCACATCCCCAGTAAGAGATGTGCAGGAGGCAGCTGATCTGTTTTTCTCTCATTGATGTTTCTAACTCTCTATCCCTCTCCTTTCCTCTCTGTAAAAAATCAATAAAATATATTAAAAAAAAAAAAAAAGAACCAGCTCTGGCCAGGTGGCTCAGTTGGTTAGCCGTGGTCGGCAAACTGTGGCTCGCGAGCCACATGTGGCTCTTTGGCCCCTTGAGTGTGGCTCTTCCACAAAATATCATGCGCAAGCATGCACGTACAGTGCGATTGAATCTTCGTGGCCCATGTGCAGAAGTCGGTATTTTGTGGAAGAGCCACACTCAAGGGGCCAAAGAGCCACATGTGGCTCGCGAGCCGCAGTTTGCTGAGCCACAGTTTGCCGACCACTGGTGGAGTATCATCCCAACAAGCAATTAAGTCAAAGACCAATCCCTGAAAGATGGAGGAGAAGATGGGCTCCTGATGCCATATTTGAGCTGCTCAATTAGTCCTGGCCTGCCTACCCTTGGACTTCGTGTTTTATTTGCAAACACAAAGTTTTTACTATTGAAGCTATATTAATTAGGCTGAATATTCTGTAACTTGGAGCTTTCCTAACTGACTCGTCTGCTATTGTGTAGTTCTCTGCATGTAAATAAAATCTGCCTTGATTATTCATATGACCCTGAATGTGAGCCATTTTAAAGAATTCCAGGTAAAAGATTCTGAAACTCCACCCATAGCCAGGTCACTGGTATTGGTATGTGGGGGGTGTTATTTGCTCAAATTATTGAACAGGAGTGGGTATGGAAGGACCACTTATTTGAGGAAGTCCCACAACTGACAATTCTTTTAGAGGAATGCCATAATTGTTTTATAATAGTTTGCCCATAATTGTCTTATAATAGGTTGAACCTAAAGTTTATTTAGTCCAAATATCTTCCTCCTTTCCTTTTATAATAAAACTAGAGGCCCGACGCATGAAATTGTGCAAGGGGCTTGGCCCTCACAGCCCTGACTGCCTCATGGCCCTGCTCCCCACCCACTGGTCTTTCTGGAAGGTCATTCTGGAAGGTCATTCTGGAAGGTCATTCTGCTGTCCAGTCTAATTAGCATATCAGCTCTTTATTATATAGGATTACTCTTCTGTTTTCACAAATATGTAGGCTTAGTCACCTTGGAATGTATTTACATTGAAATATTTAGAATATTCACCTTGGAAGATTATAAACTTATTTAATTGATGACCCTAGTTTCCTGCCATAGTCAAAACATTTTTAGGAATTATGTTCAGAATTTGAATTACAATTTTAGGGAATGCAGCCATGTCAATGAACAACATCTCTGAAGATTGGATTTGATTTTGGAAAATATCCAAATAGTTGTTCATAGTCAAATCTAGTAAATTAAATAAGCAATCACTGGTAAATTGAAAAATACATATATTTGTTGCTGTTATTGTTAAGGAACTATTAGATCTGTACACAAATAATCAGACCTAAACAAGTCTAAAAACTGGCTGTATAAATGATAGCATTGTTCAAATAAACATGTCTTTCCCAGGTGACTGCTTTAGAGGTGCATATACTTGGTCATATGTGTTAGCTAAACGCATCAGTCTCATAAGTATGTTCACTTGCATTTTTAAAAATAAACCAGATGTTTTCTTTTCCCTTTCCCTTTCATTCTGCCAAAAATGTCTTATTCTGAAATAGGCTCAGTGTTCAATTGATTCAAAGCTATTCTTGTAGTACTATCATTTTACTTGATTTTTAAAAATGTACAAGTAGCAAGACAAAATAGTGTCACTGATAAGACAGTAAGATTTGGAATCAAACAAATAATCATCTAAGCCTATTTTAATCTGTAAACTACAGATAAAAATAGTACCTATCTTAGAGAGTTGTTGTAAATATTAAATAAGATAGTAAATATGGGCGTTGTGTGTACTGCTTGGCATATAGTAAGTGAACAACAGGCATCACTTAGGATAATACCATGTTAGGCAAATAGTAAAGTATTTGAAATACTTAAAATGTAAATAATGTGAGAGCACCTGTAGGATTTGCTACCAAGAAGTGCAGCTCTTTAAATCTACTTTTGAACAATTTTAAAGGCATTATGGAAAATACACATTTATCTAAGTTCACTTTTCCCCTACCTCCCTTTTTGCTCCTCCCACATATACCCACATCTATTAAGAGAGGAAAAATGGAAGGAATGGGTATGGTAACTAATGGAATGAAGGTGTGTTTTTTTGGACACTTAAAATCAGACTAAATAAATGAGCAATAAGTTTATTATGAGTTAATTATGAGTTCATTGTGGATAATTAACATGGACTAATCTGAATATTTATCATTTTGTTTGATGCAATGGAAAGAAATTTGATGCAGTGGAAACAAACCAGTCCTGGTTCCAGTTTATGATTACAGATAAATCTCTGAACCTACCTTAGTCTCATTTTCCTCAATATAATGTAGCTAATGCCTGTCTTCCCAGGCATGTCCTAATGTTCTAAAAAAATTAGGTAAGAATTTGGTAATTACTTATTTTCCTCTTGTTAATAAAGAATAGAAAACGGAGTGCATTTTCTAAGAAGGAGGAAGTCACAATTAACTTAGAGTTTACAAAAGATCTCCATAGGTATTTCATTATTTGAAGAATTAAGATGAAGGTAGAGGACTGTTGATTTAGATCATGTGTGTTTATGATATATCAAGTAGGGTAATTCAACCAAAATCGGTGTTTGGGTGCAAGTTACTTAACTCCTCTGAACCTGTTCCTTCAACTATTAAATGAGAAAGTGCAATATGAATGTACTTTATTCATATTTGTTTAATTATTGGTTATTCAATTATTTTTCTTATTAATTAAAAAAATACAATTTTCTCATTTGATTAAATAAGACCTTCCCCTCGATAACCTAATTGTATTTGGCGTGAAGGAGGAAGGAATGTAGAAGGGGTAGGAAGAGACAAGGGGAGAGATGAAATTAAAATTTTCAATAGTTTTTGATTGGCTGGAGCTTATGATGTGTTTAGAGTATCATCAAAAAACAGAAATTATATTTTTCAAAAAAAGAGGGAAAACCAAAGTCCTCTAAAAATACTTAGATTTTTAAAATTTCTTATTTTACCAGAAGAGAAATATATCATAAATAACATATGTTACTCAATGCAGGAAATAGTTTATTTAGAAATAAAATTACATATTTATTTTTTTCATAGAGAAGATTCCACTGCTCTGCTGTAGACCAATGGATCTCCAAATGTGATCTGCAGCCAGCAGCAGCATCACCGGGGAAATTGTTAGAAATGAAAATTACTGGGCCTTATCCGAGACTTACTGAATCAAAAACTCAGGTGGACCTAGTCGTCCATGTTTTAACAAGCCTTACAGGAGACTGGTGCATGCCAAAACCTAAGAACTACTGGTGTCCGCTTAAGCAAAGGAATATGTCCTTTAGAATGTGACTGTGCAGCTTCTGCCATCAAGAGAAGGGGTCTCTATGCACACCCTTGGAATCTGGGCTGGATTTGTGAAGTGAATGTGACAATAGTGACAATAGTGACAGTGTACCAGTTCTGGACTTTGGGCTCAAGAATCCTTATACAGTGGGGCCTTGACTTAGGAGTTTAATTCGTTCCATGATGGAGCTCGTAACTCAAATTACTCGTATGTCAAATCTTAAAGTGAAAGAGTGAGACATGTGATGCTGGGCTGATGTTGTGGCGTTCACTGTGACGTTCACTGTGACGTTCGCTGTGCCAACTAGCGGTGGGGTATCTGAAGCTGGCTCGTAACCTGAATTTTAGCTCGCAACTCAAAGCAAAAAATAAGCCAAGAGATGGCTCGTATCTCGAAAAACTCGTTAGTTGGGACACTCGTAAGTCAAGGCCTCACTGTACTTTTTCTCTGGCACTGACACATCCTCAGTGTGTAGTATACAGTCTACTCCAGTCCCTCCTTAAAGAAATTTTACAATGCTAACATTTATTTATTTTTTATTTTTTGAGAGAGAGAGACAGAGAGAGAAATGTGAGAGAAACATTGATTGGTTGCCTCCTGCATTCGCTGGGATAGGGGATCAAACCCACAACCCAGGCACCTGACTGGGAACCCGAGACTTTTCAGTGTACAGGATGACATTCGAACCAACTGAGCCACCTGGCCAGAGCAATGGTATCATTTTAATGAGGTAAAGATATCAAGTTATTTTTGAGGTGATAACACTTGCTTTAAAAAGATAATTTTAAGGATTGCCAAGCAATTTAAATACACTATTGCTAATTCTCACAAGAAACCTGCAAAAATGGATATTCTTATTAAGCTTGTTTCACAGATGAAGAAATTGAAAGTAAAATAGGTTGAATAATTCACTCGGTGTCACACAGGAAGTGCTGGCGTTGGTATTGGAATCCATGTCTTTTAGCTCCAAGGACTACCTTTCACTCTGCCGCACTGTAGGAATTTTAAGTACTGTAACTGCCTTTCAGCCAAACCTCTTATTTTTCAGGTAAAGAAACCAAAGAAGTGCAATAACTTGGCTAAAGTGATTCACAGTATAAATGTTTCTTTCTTTATACTCACCTCTGATTGCAAAAACGGAGACCCTGAACAACCACCTCAGAGTTGCAGAGGAATCTTCATTTTTAAATGAGCATCATAAGTAATCCAGCTGCAGGTGGGCCATGAATTATCTGAGAAAGGTTGAGAAAAACTAGTCATGGAGCCAGGATTCAAATCCTGATCTGTTGTCTGATTCCCAGTGAGGTCTGTTTTCAACTACACAGTGATTTTCAACCAAGTAAGAGAAAGATTCCCTCTGCGGGGTGCAGTGTGGGCAGGAGGTGGCAGGCAACAGAGTCATCCTAAGGGGCATTTTTCAGACTCATTCAAGGTCTGACAAACCCTCTCCCCATCTCCCCAAATGGGAACCCTTGCTGTAACAAACTACTGTTATTGATGGGTTTTTGTTATCTTCTCTGGCTCCCAGGTGTATAGGGGTTAACAACAACAACAATGGTTGAGAAGTACTATTGTGCTTCATTATGCTCCCCCAATTATTTCATCTGGTTAAATTTACTCTCACACAGTGAACTCTAATGAACAAAGGTTTCAGTGAGAATGAGACTCAGCTTATGCTTTGGACACAGTAAGTATGTCATGGCGAGCGTGGGCCCTGCTCATTTAGCTCTATACCATCCCCTGATGGGGCATTTAACTCCCTCCTCACATTTAGACGACACCTACCTCAGGATGGAAGCAATATATGGATCTCTAGGTTTGAAGTGTTAGCTTAGTATTGATTCAGTCTAAAGGTTTTTCTACTTTGGCCATAATTTTTCTAATAAGACATCGCCTGCTCTGTGCTCCATTTTCTTTGCTAATGGGTATTAGCACATCTGCTCATCAGCATATCAATTAACGAATTGGTCTGCTCAGGAGCAGAGTTTAATTCATCACCTATCCTAGGGCTCCATATCTGCCTTTCAACTTCCCTGATATTAAACAATCACCTACCTTCCTGAGTATCCTGCTCTTTTTTTTTTTTTATTGCTACAGGATTGACTTGCCAACTGTGTTGTGTCCTGCCTGCTCCACTCCCAAGAAGAAAAATGATGGAAAACTGCCCTCAGAATGCCCATCTTTTGGATAATGAACCTCTTGCCTTGTTTCTATGTTCTGATGCCCGTCTTCTGTGCACTACAGGTTCCCTCATGGTCGTCGTCTCACCTACCACCCAGGTCTTCGAATGAACATTGCGGGGAAGAAAGTGACTGAAACACGCGTCACTGGCCTGGTCCTGGAAGGGTGTGTGGTACAGGTATCCAGAGAACAGTGTCTTCTCCTTTTACACACATTCTATGGTCGCTGGAAGACAAAGTTTCCCAGAAGGAGCAGTGAGATGCTGACAGGGAGCAAGTTGCCCAAGACAGCTGCCTCACCTGTGCCTAAGGCCTGCCCTGTGTGTACAGACATTCAGGGCATGGTCTGAGGAGGCGCTGTGCCATGTTTTCACCTTTTATTGACTGTTTTAGTTGTCTGTCGCTGGTGTAACAAATGACCAGAAATGTAGTGGCTTAAAACAACACAATAAAGAAACAAACTTTGCAGGTCACAAGTTCACAGTGACTCTCACTGGACTGAAAGCAGTGTCCAGAGGGCTGTGTTTCCTGTGGCAGCTCTAGGGAAGAGTTTGTTTCTGTCTTTTCCAGCTTCCAGAAGCTGCCCATCTTCCTTGGCTGGTGGCCCCTTTCCATCTGCAAAGCCAAGGATGGTGGGGGCGGGGGTGGGGGGGAGTCTTTTTCAGGTTACATCACTCTGGCACGGACTCTCCTGTCTTCCTCTGTTACGTCTCAATTCTGCTATGATTACATTGGGCCCACGTGGATAATCCAGGCCACTCTCCCCACCTCAAGGTCATCTGATTAGCAAACTGAATTCCCTTTTGCCATATAACATATTTGTAAATTATGGGGTTTAGGACATGGACATCTTGGGGTGGGGCATTGTTCTGCCTACCTTATCTATGTAGTGAGGAAACAAGTTTCTCATAGTTAACAAGTATCTGTAACAACATCTATTCTCTAGAATTCACAAAGACAAAATACAAATAAAAATATGCCAGGCTCTTTGACTTAAGAAATTCATGTAATGTGCTGATATTGCTAAGGAGATTGAGAAGGAAATTGTTAGGAAGTGTTCAGTATGAATGTATCTTTTAAAAGCATACATGCTTCTATAGTTCATGTTCTGTATTGTTTTTACTAGTATTTGGAAAGCATCACACCTATGTACCTTGGGAAAGCATTTGTAAAAACCAGCTTCTCCCCCCCTCAAAATTGGGGATCAATTAAACTGAAACGGGCACAGTATAAGCAGAATGAACAGGACAGATGGTTTTGTAAAAGTAGGAGCAGTTTTTTGCTTTCTGATTGTAGTAATACCAGTTTCAAAACATTATTTCCTCTGGCCCCACCCAACTCTGGGTCCCATCTATGCTGTTGATTGAGTAGCCAAGTCATTAATTTAGGTGCTAGAACTTATCCTGCTCTTGTCTGAGGAGACCTCGGAGTAGGGGGTCCAGCAGTGACCTCATTTCCTGACGATGGAGCCCAACAGAACTTGGAACCTGGTCTCCAGGCAGCCACGTTCTAAAACAACCCCTACCCAGCTCATGTGACTAGACACTTTCCAACCTACAACATGTTCTGCTGTTGAGTGCCCGTGTCCCGAGGCCATGACCACCGAAGAGCCAGCGGTAACAGCTTGTTCTGTTGTGGCCACCGCTGGCTTCAGACTCAGCTCAGACGCCTATGGCCCTTTCCAAGGCAGGACCCAGAGGTACACAGGGAGGCCCAGGGCGGGATTGTTCTGGTCAGGCCACCACTCTCATCCCACCTGAACAGCCCCATGTCCCCTCCGTGTGTGTGTGTGTGTGTGTGTGTGTGTGTGTGTAAGTGGATTCTCATGGGGAGGGCCTGCCCCTAGCAGGGAGAGGCTGATGGGAGGAGGTTAGAAGCCTGATGGGCTTGTCAGGTCCACACCCCACATCAAGGCTGGGGGTGGGGGTCTGTGGACATGGAGCATGGGTGGCGTCCTCTGCCCGAGGTCTATCCCAAGCCCTGGAGGAGAATCTCATTTCCCCTGGGTGGAGGTTTGTGCAGACACAGGGCTGGGCCTGATCTGGGAGCAGAAAGTCCAGGGGGTAGAAGCAGCAGCAACTGGGACCTGGCACGGTGTGAGGTATCTCCGACAGCCTATTGGTCACTGTCATGGCAGAACTCAAACCAGGAGGAGCAGCAGATGGTCAACGAAGACCCCCACCCCATATCCACCAGGGACCCACACCACTGAGCACCAGAGCAGGCCCAGAGTGAGTGTGGCCACTTGGCATCTGGGGAACCTGGGCCCCTGGTTGGCTGGACAAAGACTCCTCCCCCAAAGCCGCCCAGGCTCCCCAGGCAGCTCACAATGTCCAACTCCATCCTGGCCTGGCGCACATGCCCATATTCCACAAACCCAGCCGCAGGACCTGGAGCTCAAGGAGGCAGAGCCCGAGGGAGAGAAGGTGGGGAGGTGGGGATGGGATGTGGGGTGGAGGTGCATGCGAGCTTATGGGGAGGGGTCGGTGCCACACACAGACGGAGCACCCCCAGAGGCTGGCCAGGGCCCAGGACCTGCCTCAGACCACCCATCTGCTGGACTGCCGGCAGGGAGGACATCCTGTGGTGGGTCCTGGGCTGAGCTGTGTTCTGTCTTTTGCAAGAGGGGAGGACTGGGGCGGGGGGGCGGGGGGGGGGAGGGGGGAGAATAAAGAGGGGGAAAGGAGCATGTGGAAATGCAGGCATGTGGGTAATCTTTTCTCCTCTTGAAACTCCAGCACCAGCCCAGGAGGCAGAGCCTGCTCCTGGTGTACATCCTGAGCAGCCCCGTGCAGGCACACACCTGGACGCCGCTCCAGACCTGGAGGGATGTCCACCTCCAGCGGGCGTGCCATCACCAGCAGCAGCTCCAGCTGCAGCCCTGGACCGGGGCCAGCCTGCGCAGCCTCTTACCCAACTGAGGCCCCAGCACCCCTGCCTGGAGGTCCCTCCCCCGAACCTGCCCTGGCTCCTGGCACAGAGGACTGGCTGGAAGAGGCGTCCTGGGCAGACACAGAGCTGCTTTTGGAATCTGAGTTCTCTGTGCCACCAGGAGAGTTTGTTTCACCCCCACTCTTTCACCATTTTCTCTTATTTTCTGTAATTGTTACCTCTTTCTTGTCTTCATGGTGTGATGCAGCCATCTTCCCTGGGCAGCCTGGGCCTCTGGTGCAGGCGTTCTTGGAAGGGGTTTGGGCTGACTCAGAGGGTGTCAGAGATGCACAGGGAGAGGCTGAATTGTGTGGCTCTAGGACGAGGCCCGTGTTTTCCTCGCACACCTGACTGACACCCCCACACCTCCCTCCACGTGGCCAAATCCCAACCTGTGTTAGCCTGATGAACTCCACTGGCCTCACCCTGAGGACTCCCCGAGACCCTGCTCCATTGATCCACCACAGAGGTCCACAGGCCCCTGGTGGGTAGCGGCTGCCCTTGATGTACCCCGAGAGTTTTGCTGAGCGGCCTCGGGTTCAGCACTTGCGCTGTTTGAATCTGTGAGTGCCATTGGTGCACACCCCTTGCCCCTACCTGGTGACTCACTGGGAACCTACTCACAGGACGCGCCTCCTGCCAGAGGCTTTCAGTGGCTGAGCTTAACAGGCAGCCAGCAGGGGGAGGCAGACCTCAGGTGCCTCCCACCTTTTACTGATATTTGGAATAGCTTTTTAGCTGAATCTCTTGGGTTTCCCAGGTAAACAATTTCACTATCTACTAATAATGATCATTTCTTTCCTCCACTCCAATTTTTATAGCTCCCACTCTGCTATCCACTTGCACTGGCTGATGCCTCAACAATGATTTCCTTCCACGTATCCTCGTGATGTGCTGTCTCATTTCCTCAAGACTCTGCTCAAGTGTCATCTGAACAGAGAATGAGTGAATGAGTATTCAACAATGATGGTGGTACAGAATGTCTTTTACTCATCGCTGACTTAATGGGAATGCTTTCATTGTTTCCCATTAAGCCCAATGCTGGGTAGTTTGTATTTAAAAATTATTTAAAATCTGTCTTGTTTATGTCAATAAAAAGCATTCTTTAAATTGACTTTTTAAAAATTTTGTAGCTCACTAGTTTAATTTTTTTAATTCAATAAATTTTTTTCTGGGCAGTTCTTGTGCCCATCCTGATGCAGTAATAATAGTATTTGATTCTTAATAATTATGTGAGTGAAGTTTAGTGGTTGGCTTTATGTCTTGTCACTATCTCATTTCTTTTCTCCTTACTCAAAACTTTTTGTTTTGCTCCACTTTGAATATAATGCCTGCTTAGAAAAATGTACAAAATACAAATGTTTAGCTCAATGATTTAACACAAAGAATAACCCATGAAAGCATTAGACAGGTAAAAAAATAGAGCATCAACCAAACTCCAGAAGTATGGATTGCGTCCCTTCCCAATAACTATTCCTTCGGTCCACTATTCAACTTCTAACACTGTAAGTTAGTTGTATTTAACTTTATGTAAATGAAATCATACAATATGCATTCTTTTGCCTGTCTTCTTGTGTTCAACATTACTTATTCATCTGTGTTGTTACTGATAGATGCTGTTTGCTCATTTTAATGGTTGTTTTATGATATTTCATTGAGAGAATATACGACCTCTTCCACAATTGCCAATCCCCTCTCCCTGTACCCACAACAGGGGTAATTGTAATATGCTGTTTTTCCTTTTTTCCTTCCCCATAGAGTTTTTTGGCTCCTTTTCTATAATTATTGCCTCTTACTTTTTTTTTTATTCTTGACTTTTTGAGGCCTCGATTTTTCTGCAGTCATTCTGCTCTTAATCACCCTGTCCTTGTTCCATTTTGTTCTTTCCTCCATGAACCCATTATCCCTCCCTCACCCGACATCTAATACACAATATTATGGCAAAGGAGAAAGTACAGCAATCACAAGCTAAAGCACTAGCCAAAGAACTGTGCATTTTCATTTTTTATATTTTGTTGAAAATATCTGTTCACAGAAATATCTTAGATTTGGAATGATTTTTTAAGTGACTTTATGTATAAAAGACACGGGTTAGTTTTTTTTTTTTAGTGTAATTCTTCAAAGTTGTAAATGTGTCCATTAAAGTATTTAATAAAACTTACTTTTGATGATGTAGGAGAATTACAGCAATTTAGAAAACTAATGTATCTTATTTGCATAAGTATAATTAGATATTAAAGACATGATTTGCATAGTTGAATTATTCCTTTAGGGAACATCTTACATTATCTTTTCATTGAACCTTAAACTGAAAATAAATAGCTCAAAATATTTTTGTTTCCATTTGACTGGCATTAACCGCAAATAGTCTCTAAAATTTTGTGGTAAATTTTGATATTGCTATCTTTTAACAGCAGGAATAATTTGAAGTGTTAATCTTAATATAAATATTAAGATACTGCCCAGAACAAATGTCTTAACCTTCTTTAATATATATATATATATATATATATATATATATATATATATATATTTTCTTTTTTTTTTTTTTCCCCAGAGAGGAAGGGAGAGAGATAGAGAGATAGAAACATCAGTGATGAGAGAGAATCACCATCAGCTGCCTCCTGCACATCCCCTACTGGAGGAGATCCAGCCTGCAACCTGGGCATGTGCCCTTGGCCTGAATCAAACACGGGACTCTTTAGTCTGCAGGCCAATGGTCTACCAACTGAGCCAAACCGGCTAGGGCTTAACCTTCTGATTTTACTACACATTACTCAGTTTTGTACTAAAAATGACAATTCTGCTGCCTGATGAAAATTTGTTGGAACCATTTTCTGTAGTAAATTGATGGGAAATGGCTAATCCTGTTTGGTTGGCTTCAGGTTTGAAATAATTAACTGGACTTGCTCTCCAGTTTAACCTGTAAACAGTCTGGAGTCAAGATGCTTGAATACCTCAAATGAACAAAGACACAAAAATCAGTTCTTGTGCCTTAGCCAGTTTTGCTCAGTGGATAGAGCCTCGGCCTGTGGACTAAAGAGTCCTGGGTTCCATTCCGGTCAAGGGGACATGCCCGGGTTGCAGCCTCAATCTCCAGTAGGGGGCATGCAGGAGGCAGCCAATCAATGATTTTCATCATTGATGTTTCTATTTCTCTCTCCCTCTCGCGTTCTCTCTGAAGTCAGTAAAAATATATTTTTTAAAAAAATCAGTTCTTGAATATATAATGGGTTCAGCAATAGCATAAACATTCATCTACAACTTAAGAGTTTTGAACTGTGCTTCAAAACCAAACAAAAACAAATTTACTCACCATCCTTACATCTGCAGAATATTCAGAAGTAAATAAAGCAATCATTTATTATTGTAATAGTAAAATTTGAAACAAGAAAAACTGCTTTCCAGGAAGAAATGTTGGTCTTTCAGATGTCACTGCTATTGGTTGATTTACTCAAAATTATAACACAGGTAAAATGACTTTTTCTAATTTCTTTCTTATTGAGCCATGATATGAAGTTATAAATGAAATTAATTCATGTTAAATATACATATAATTTATATTAATTTAAACATTATAAGTGGAGAGTTATTTTTCTTCTAATTACTCATTCTCATAAAACAAAAATCTTTTCAGTAAAATGAAGTGTTATAATTGTATGTGGAAACTATGCTCATATACAAATATATTTTATGTAAATTTGAGGGTTTTATAAGGAAACTAGTTGTGAAATATTTAATGTGCAAAAGTTATACACCATATACATTCTAGTTAAAACGTCTAAGAGTGGGTAAACCACAGAGATCTTTCCTGAGACAGGTATAGATGTGAAATATATTGAAGAGCTTCCACTTATATACACCCAATGAAAATGTGTATTTGTTTGTGGTTCCTCCTGAAATTACATGAAAACTACATCCGAGGAAGTGGAGACATGAATTTATTAATGCTTCAATTGTTATTCTGAACATTTATTTTGAATTCTAGTTACTTAACTTAGTGAGACTGGGGAGCAAGTATTATTTTTGCAAGAACTCAAGTCATTACAACTACCTGAAAAATAGAATAAACTTATTCAAAAGATGGTATCTCATTATTGATGGGCAGTTAAGCGGAGATGGCATCTCCAACAACGGTAATAGTATTGGAAGTTTTGGAGGACTGACGCTTCTGCTGGGTGTGTGTTTTTGTGTACGTGTATTATGAAGAGTGGATTGGAGCTGGGGGTGGTGTGGCAGAAGGGACCAGATGATTCCTGCTGGCTATTACCCAAGAGAATGATTAAAATATTGTAAATCTCCTTCCTTATCTACAAACTTACTATATTTCTACATTATTTTTTAAATCGATACTATCATCTTTATGACATAAACTAATACATTTTGAGCATCTATTAATTTTTATTATTTTACCTCTTAGAGAAACAAGTTGATGATTGTTTAAAATAAAATAACTCATTTATTTGCGAATAATTTGTACAGGTGCTTGAGTTGTGTTGGAGTTAGTGCCGAAGCTTTTAGTTTACCAGCAAATGCTGGTGCTGTAGTTTTAGTGAAAAATAGAAGGCATAAAATAAGGAAAAAACCTAAGACATTATTTAAAAAAGTTAGTTAGAAAGTTGGCTAAGATGATTTTCTGTTTAGAGTCAGATTTAGTTTGAATTCCGAGTTTACCATTTTCTAGCTATATAATGGCTAGAAATTTGTTTATCCCTTGGAATCTCAGTTTCTTTACCTGTGAGTCCAAGAAATAAAAACAGGGAAATGGAATCTAATCTACTCTGAGTATTTAATGAGATTAAGCATGTGAGGGATTTAGACATTGCCTTGCAAATGCTTAATAATTGTAGGCTATTAGGATAATGTTAACAGTGTAGATTGTTACCCCATACATAACAGGTTAACTGGTGATAGCTCCTATGACAGACCAAAGTAAGCTCTTGAGCTAAGAATAGCCGGGAAAATCTCACCTGATAGACTTTCAATGGAACTCTATAGTAGTATGTGAATAACAATCAATTTCTCACTTGTCCTGGTATGTGAAGATCAACATATACAGATAAGGATCACTATTCTGACATTGTCCTAGAAGGGCTAGAAAAGGGGCTGCATCTGTGCGGAAAATCTGGCCTTTTATATTCATTTGGTCCTATAAGCAGCTATTGTTAGGTTACACCACTGTGTAAGGGTTTAGCTAGCATAACAAAATGCTAAAGTGTTTTAAATGTATGAGCCTCACATTCCTGTGTGACTAAATGCATTGTTTACTAATGACATTAAGTGTAGGGTAGCTCATTTAAAAAATCGGTCTATTGTATAAAATGAGCCTGCTTTAAAATAAGACCATGTATTTTATTTAATCCGAAAATTAATGTTCCTGAAGAAAATGCGAACCTATTTTAATGGTTACCATGCTACTCTAATAAAAAATATCTGGCAAAAATGATCAGCAATTACTTACTGTTAAGCCTATTTTATTTGTACTGAATGGAGGGAGATTTTTACATTTTTTAAACTTAAGGAACATATAATAGTAGGACCCCAGAACCATAGTGTTCACAGAGAATAATGGTTTATTAAGTACAATTCATATGCCCTTTGACTAGGTGTGAATTCCTTTAGAGCTTTAACATAACAAAGCAACAAGTAGGGCTAGTTTGCTTAAAAAGAAATTGACTTCTGTAACTGACTGCTCTAAAACCTTTTTAAAGTCGGAATAATCTAGCAAATGGTAACAAAATGTAAAACAAATCAATCAATACTTAGCCTTGTCCATCTCCAGCCTCATCTCAGACATCATGTTTTCGGATCACACAATATAATGTAAATAGCAGATTCACAGAAGTAAAACAAAGGAGAATGGCAAGTCAGTGATTTCTTCATCTATTAGAGAATACCTTTGGAGACTTGCAAGGCTTAACTAATAACACACTCAGAAAGCGAGCTCTTCGTAGCAGGTATAAAAATGGCCTAATTCGAAAGACAAAGTGTTGGCCATGCATACGCAGTAGGTTCTACTCAGCCAACTCTTGAGGCTTCATGTGAACATAATGAAATATTGTGCTATTCCTGGTAGGCTACATTTTTCTTTACCTCCTTAAATCAATAGCCTAATGATATTTTATCCAACTCTGACTGCATCTAAATTTGAAGTTGCTTTGCTGTGGATTATAGGCAGACTTCTCTCAAGGTGCTCACCATCTCTTTTTACTCCCCACCCCCTCCCAATCTTTCAGAACTAGTCTTTAGTATACACATAATAAACATTAAAAAGAATCACTTAGGTATTTTGTTCAGCTGTCAGGGAAGGTGTCCATATTTTTTTACCATGATGGCAATGCTTTATTTCTTCAGGCCCTTTAATACAGAAATGTGGGAGTCCAGTGTGATTT
This sequence comes from Myotis yumanensis, assembly GCF_028538775.1. Classification (NCBI taxonomy): domain Eukaryota; kingdom Metazoa; phylum Chordata; class Mammalia; order Chiroptera; family Vespertilionidae; genus Myotis; species Myotis yumanensis. The sequence continues at coordinate 1,094,153 of NW_027223772.1, forward strand.
TTCTTGCATTACCCAGGTAATTTTTCCTGGATGGGTGACTCAATTATGTGTAAAGGGGAAGGGCATTCGGGCCGAATCTTAATTATTTTCCACAAAATTCAATGCACTATGTATTTATGAGCCAACATCTTGATTCTCCTTCAATTTACAGTGGGGCCTTGACTTACAAGTGTCCCGAGATACGAGCTGTCTCTCGGCTGATTTTTTGCTTTGAGTTGCAAGCTAAAATTTGGGTTACGAGCCAGCTTCAGATACCCCAACGCTAGTTGGCGCAGCGAACGTCACAGTGAACACCACAGCATCAGCTCAGCATCATGTGTCTCACTCGTTCACTTTAAGATTTGACATACGAGTAATTTGAATTACGAGCTCCGTCACGGAACAAATTAAATTCATAAGTCAAGGCCCCACTGTATATCTCTGTAGAGTTTATAAGTTTTAAGTTTAGGTTTCCACCCAATGATATTGTATTTTTAAGATTACATTAACATTTCTTTTAATACGAAAGTTTCCAGATACAAAAGTAGAAAGAAAAGTAAAACGAATCCTGTATACCCACCATCCAAATTCTAGTTATCAAGACTTCACTGGGATAGAGTCCTAATTTTTATTTTGTGGGATTATTTTATACAAACGTTTGTATGCATAACACACTGCCAAGAGGTATACAAACCATAAGAATATAGTCCTATAAGCATCCATCTCAGGAAGCAGAGCATCAGCAGAACTTCCAAAGTTTCCTCGTGCCCCTTCCAGTCACTACTCCCAACTTCCAGGTGACGTCTATCACCGTACATTAGTTTGACCTGCTTTTGGAATTCATATAAGTGAAATCATATAGTGTAGGCATTTTTGTGTCTGTCATTTGCTCTACATTGTGTTTATGAGATTCGCCCATGCTACAGCACCTTGCTGGGGTCGTTTACTCTTGTTATTATATGGTATTCGGTTGAATAAATAGGCCATTATTTACCCATTTTTCTGATGAACATTCAGGTTGTTTCTGGTCTTTGATGCTACCGTTGGTTAACATTATTGTACATATCTTGTGGTGAACATATGTGTGCATTTCTGTTGTGTAGACATTTGATGAAGTATTTTAAAGCCAACTCCAGGCATTGTCATTTCAGCTTTACATACTTCAGCATACTTAGTATACATCTCTAAAAGTATGGACATTGTCTCACACAACGGTGACTGCTTGCTATCATCTGAGGCCATGTCCTTAATTAATTAAAACGCATTTTCAGTACATTTTTAAATGGGAAAATCCCCATTCTTCAGGCTAGCTTTCAAAGATAGGCAGAAAACATTGAAGTTGATAGTAGTTTTTAAAAAATTTGATGATGAACAGATCAGTCAAATAATCAACAAATATTTATTAAGCTTCTTTTTGCTGGGTAAGCTAACTGATCTGTTTGGCAGTATTCTTACACACTTACTGTCTAAAACTTAAGGGGGGAAAAAATGATTCTTTTTCATAAATTGCTAGTGTTGAAATTGTGTATATTGGGTATCATAAAGTAATAATTCAATGCACAAACAAAATAGACTGTAGAGCATACTTTAATGAATATGACTTAAGTGAATGATATTTATATGATTCCAAAAAAATGTTTAGAATAACTAATAATAATCAAAGTAATTATATAGATTATGTTATATGAAACATATGACATTGTATATTACATAAATATATTTAATTATGACAAATACATAATTAACATATGTAATTCTATATGGATAAAATTAATTATTAATATATTGATAAATTAATACATGATTATTATAGTTAAAATCCTATATAATAAAAGCTAATATGCAAATTGACTGAACAGCAGAACGACTGGCAGAACAACTGGTCACTATGATGCACACTGACCACCAGGGGGCAGACGCTCAAGGCAGGTGCTGCCCCCAGCCCTCAGGCTCCAGGCCAGCCAAGGCGGGTGCCAGCGGCCCTCCCCACCCCCCCACTCCCCCTATTGCTCTGCTGGTCATCCACAGATCAGCCCTGATTGCCAGCCAGGCCTAGGGACCCTACCTGTGCATGAATTTTGTGCACCAGGCCTCTAGTAGTTAGTAATAATGAAAACATTCAAGAGGACATTTAATGTTAAGACATCATTTGAATTAATTTCATTTTTTATGAACATAATATCAATTGAAAAAAGTGATCTTTTTCACTTGGGATATATGATAATGATCACATAATTTGGAATACATTGCTCATTGATTCTTGGTTCATGCTCTCAGATTGCATCACTTCTATTTTATGGGAAATTGTTTTGTTTTTGCTCTGATTATCATTATTTTATCACTCAAAACACTGAACCTAGTTTCAGGAGATTCTGCCTTGAGTTCTGATTTTCCAGTGCATGAGCTGTGAGATTTTGATTAAGCAATGACTTCTCTGAATCTCAATTATCTTATTTAAATCATAGGGTGATAATTCCCACATCTTTTTACATTTATTTAAAAATTATACTATTTATCGTGGAAGGTTTTTTCTGGAAACATAGTAAATATAAACATTTTATGTCAATATAATAATATTTCAATAGTCAATTTTTAAAACATAAAGATTGGCATAAACACAGTAACAACTATTTAAGCTTTTTGCTTTTGTTTTGAATCTTTTTTTTCCCCTTTGAATTTTGGTCATTCAGAACTACAAAAGCAATAATGATACCAGCTATAACTTCCTGAGTCTCAGTATGTACCAAGTACCGTGTTATTAATTAACATAAAATGTTTGTAATCTTTACAATAATGCTGTAAGACAGTTTAATTACAACAATAATAATTTATTCCTATCTTACCAATGAAGAAACTAAAGCCCAGAGAAGTAAAATAATTGTTTCATTGTCACATAGCTGGTGAGTAGTAGAGGCAGGATTCCAATTCACTTTTCTTCAGCTAGGTCAAGATTTCCTTTATACAATGTGAGCTTACTTTGTATTGAACAAATAGAATTGTGAGCTCTATGATGTAGTTATGCCAGCTTTTAGTAACATTTTAAAGAAATGCCAGTAAATAATGCTATTTTACCAACCGCATGGGGTGTCAGGTTGTAAAAAATTAATATTCTTTCTACTAGGAAATGTTCATATTATATAGAAAATAGCATATTATAGAAACCCACTTTTACAAGTTAATAACTTTTAAGTATAGGTAAAAAATTTAAAAAATAATGTTAAATCTTATCTAACATTTACTCATCTATTATGATGTGTTCGGACACTAATCAGATGCACAGAAGACACGAAGAACCCTGACTCATTGCTATGCCACATTTTTTTTGTGGGAGTGACAATATACAGGATCTGAGTATTCATTTTAAAGAAAAGTATCATTAAAGGTTCTGTTGTAAAATGTTTTCTTTTGTAATGAGGAGCCGTGTAATTTGGCTATTCAGAAATCACATCGTTATTCTAATATCAAATTATATTTCATTATTCCCACCATCTTAGAGGCCTTCACTATAAAGAATAAATTTTTGCATAAAAAAATTCATAATGCCTGAAAACATTTGCCTTATGTAGTTTTAGCTCTAATCTCTTTTCTGATTAAAGATTGAAATTACTAGTAAGCTGAAAGTCAGTTATTTCCCCTGCATTAAATAAAATATTAGTACTCTAAACTTAATAGATGATTACCATGAGGAATCCATATTATTATTCTTGAGGGGAATCAGGAATATTTTCTAACCCTGCTTGTCTGCTTCGTTGGTCAATGTTTTAAAAGGTCCCAGGAGGTTGGAGCGTGTGTGAGATGTGGTGTGTGTGTGTGTGTGTGTGTGTGTGTATGTGTGTGTAAGAGAGACTATTTCTGTTTGTGGGGAGATAGATGTAGGATGGACTGGGGATAAGGGGTGCTATGGGGGGAAGAAGGGAGACATAAACAGAATACATCTAAGAGAAGAACTCTCCAATTAAGATTGTTAAATATGGAGAGGTGTTACTTCAGGGGTAATACTGTCTCATTATCAGAGTTTTTAAAGAGAGGTTAGAAGACCTTTGGCCAATACATTATGCAGGGGGCTTAGGTATTTGGATTTAATATCAAACCCACTTGTAAATAGAAGATTCTAGAACTCAGTGATTCTAAATGATTGAAACTGGCTAGAGTTCCTTGGATGGCAGTTGTAAATTAGATCAAGTTAAATGAGGGAGATGTTTTCATTTTTTCTACTTGCATGGCTATAAGAACAGTTGCTTAAACACATCATAATAATAATGCAGTGTCTTATAAGAAAAGTTTGATTCTACTTTTCATTCTCCATTACCAACAGTAATTTAATTAAACTTTTATTTCAAGCCCATCTTCTATCAGAAACTTTGTCTTTGGTGTGCCTGCATTCTAATATATCCATGTAAGTCATTCAAGCTGGTGAGCATCTCATTTGGCAAAAGGAATGCAGTTGTTTTGTCATAAACAGCAGTTTGGAAAACTGGGCCCAGAGAACAAACTGTTCACTTAGCACTGCAGTTACTTTGTTCTTTTTCTCTGTGATACGCTCTAATTTTATTACCACAAACAAATGGAAGGCACTGGGATAGGAAGTAGGGTACAGGCCATATCCTGAATTGGCTTTCAATTGTGACTTGTTCTGAATCCATTTGTACATTCAAAAATGGCTATTCTGAAATTAAATTTGCTTGGCATTTGTAGGCTATCATTTCCTTTTGTTTTATGGCGCTTATCTTCATTCTGTGGGATGATAGGATTCAATTCTAGCTGGTCATTCTGTCATTGAAGGGGGTGAGGCTTGTCCTCACTGAGATTGTATTATGTCCAAGCATTCTCTGTAGTTGTGTGGGATAAATGTCATTATTAACTTTAATTTTTCCTCCGTGTCACCTTTGTGTGACTTACATCTGCATCACTCGGGATGATTGTTAAAATGTAGATCCCAGCACAATTTTACAGAATCAAAATTTGTACTTGTAGCAAATTCTCCAGGTGAATTTTTAAAAATATATTTTTATTGATTTCAGAGAGAAAGGGAAAGGGAGAGAGAAAGACAGAAACATCAATGATGAAAGAATCATTGATTGATTGCCTCCTGCCAGCCCCCTACTGGGGATGCAGCCTGAAACCCGGGCATGTGCCCTTGACTGGAATCAAACCTGGGACCCTTCAGTCCACAGGCAGACGCTCTATCCACTGAGCCAAAGCAGCTAGGGCTCCAGGTGATTCTTATTTAAGCTAACATTTAATAACCACAGCCCTCAAATTACTCTATATTGCCTCTCATTTCACTAGTTTCTCAAGGAAAGATTCATGATTCTTACACCAGTCTGGCTCTCTCTTCTAAGCCTGGGACTTCCTTCACTGAGGCAAATCCTCCTTTGTGCTCCATGCGTTTCCCTCTTAGTAATCAGGTGTAGAATCTAATGTCTCAAAAGAATACTGTGTTGGCTAGATTTTATGTGCCAGCTTGGCTAGGCCATGGTGCCCAGTTATTTGGTTAAACATTAAACATTGCCCTAGATTATGTGAGTGTACTTCATCCACTTAGTGATCTTAGGACCCCAAATTGACATTTCCCAGGGAAGAAGTAATGGTCTCAAGACTGTGACAGAGGAATCCTGCCTGAGTTTCCAGATTTCAAATTTTAGACTTGCCAGCCCCAACAAGCGTGCAAGGCAATTCCTTAAAATTCATCTATTATCTATCTACCTACCTACCTACCTACCTACCTATCCATCTAATCTTCTATTGGTTCTACCTCTCTTGGAGAACCCTGACAACAGGTACAAATACCTGCAGATGTTCAGGGTCTAATGTTCTCAGGACCTCCTTTGTAGCATCCCCACTCTGTTTGTACAGTCCATAAAGTTTATTTCCACCTTGGATCTTGTATTCCTGGCTGCCCCCCTGCCCCCAAGCTGGCCTCTAGAATAAAGCCTAATGCTGAACAATAATTCCTATCTTCTGGCATCTAGTTCATCCAATTCCTAATTATTATTTGCTTCCTGTATTTCCTGAATCTGATCTCCAATCAATGGACTGAGAATACATGTAGGCTAAGACATCATTTACATGGCTCTGCTTCTGCACCCAGGAGGGTGTCCCTAGGGCCTGACTTGTTTTAGGATACAGGTTTCCTTCCAGATCCTTTCTGGCCCCCTGTCCCTTTCCTCTTGTCTTCTGCTTTCCCAAGCAGATTATCATGCCTTGAGTCTAAGTATTGATTTGTGAATGTAAATATTCTTAGTATGAACAAGTAATATTTTATGTTGTTTTATGCCAAACTTTGTCTCAAGCTTTGAAAGTGTAAGTGCAATGGCACGAGAGAATACTTTATCATTTTAGCATCTGGCCTCAGCATTCCTCTCATGGTGAGAAGAGGTTTTTTTGGGAAAATCTCACATGGGATAAACTGTATTTTGCTGCAAAGCTGTGGCAGTTGCTATGGCCATATATTAGTTGGAGGCAGTATGGTAGAGCGGTTTGAAGATCAGATTGTATTGGTTCAAATCCCAGCTTGACTACTAGTTAGCTGTGTGAACTTGAAAAAATTACTAGACCTGTTGGTTTCCTTAACTGTGAAAAGGATAGTCCTATTAATAGTTACCTCCTAAGATTGTTGTGAAGAATAAGTAAGGCACTTAGTACAGTGTCTGAAATATGTGAAATACCCTGACATCATAGAAAACAACCTGAGTCCTCAGCAGGAGATATCACATGGAGAGGCTCGGAGGCTGCTGGATTCAGAGGGTTTCTGCTGAGCCCAGCCTTTTTTAAAATTTATTGTTGTTATTTATTTTTATTGTTGTATTACAGATGTCCCCCACTCTTCCTCCACTGCCTCCTTCCACCCAGCTCCCGCCCCACCCCAGACCTTCATCCTTTTAGCCATCCCTATCAAGTTGCTACGGAAATAAGTGAAGCCACCTTAACCTACCAAAAGCTCACGGAGTGTCTCTGAGTAACTCTTGTTGATGCCATGTGGAAAAGAGGTGGCCAGCCAAATCGTGCCTGAATTTCTGACCCACAAAATTGAGATATAATAAAATAGTTCCTGTTTTAGGCACTAAATTTTTGGGTAGTGTGTTTCACAGCAATAGATAAACAAACAACAAAAGTCCTTTTGCCTTATGTGTTATTATTCTGCTTTCATTTTTATTCTGCATGCTCTCTGATATGTGCTATACATATGGGAGAAATTATGACTGCCCTAGATCTTTAGTGAGATTCTGGTCTGAATAAAAAAGTAAGACTGTGTCTACCTTCATGGTAAAGTAATTGGGGAGTATAAGCTTATTAGCTAGGGATGAAATATGTCAATAAATATAGTTGCCTATAATAAAATTATAATCAAGGGTACAATTCTATAATACTTCATCTGTATATTGTATTGTGTGTTTACCATCCTAAGTCAAATCTCCTTCCATCACTATTTATCCCCTCTTTACCCTCTCCTACCTTTCACACCCCCTTTCCCTCTGGTAATCCCTTCACCTTTTTCACCCTGAAAATGGGGAGGCAGTACATAGTTCTCACACTTCCTAGTTTTCAGGAGACACTTCTATTTACACTTGTTGTCTTGGCATAATTACTAATAGCCTCCTCTTTTACATCTGAAATTGTCTGAGTTTGGATACCTAGGATATGGAGTGTTTAGTGTAGTTAAACCATGTGACAGGGTAGAGTGGAGTGGAAGTGAGATAAGGTACAGTGCACATTCCTTTTTGCTTGCATTTCTTTTACAGTATTCCAGCTAATCCAAGGGATTTTGGAAAGAGAATGAATGAATGACTTTGCCAGAATCGCATAAAGTTAGGGGTCCAATGTTTTATCACATTACTTTTGCCTCAACTGGACAATAGTTTATTATGAACTTGACAAACTTGGGTTAATCAAACTATATGGCAGAATTTACCTCATTCTTCCTCAAGATCACTAATAGTCGGACACTCACATATTGTGAGACTGTTAATATATTATAGTCTTCTGTTTCTGTCTTCTAACTTCCCATATAAGCTGTACAACAAAGATCTGGTGAGGATTTGAGGGAAAAGAAATTGAAAAAAAAAATCAAGAAATGCCTCTCTATTGGGAACCCGTAATTGTGTTTAAATTGCTGCTATTTAGATGTGAAGGTACATATAAATTAGCACATACAAATTATGTGCAAATATTTTTGGCCTTCATTCATATACCTATAATTTGAATAAAAATGCTCTTTTAAGGGAAGTTATGTAATCCCAATTTCTATAACAGCTAACAAAAGTCTAGATTTTTGTAAGGAGAAGCTTAGTACTATAAACAAGCTTCTACTCTTGGAATTTTGCTAATACTCTCATTGAATAAATCCCACTTTATGTAGTTGATGTATCAAATTATTGTGTTCTGAAGATGAGCTCAAATGTAATTTTTATCGTTGAATTGATGTTTCATAGCGATTATAGTGATGAGTCATAGTTTCTGAGTAAGCTTAACTTCCTACTTTCATTTTGGCAAATTGGTGATTACAAATTCACAATTATGTGAATAAATTGCTCCCATGCTATTATCCATGCACTTGTGCAAAGAGAATATTGAAAGAAAACTCTGTCTAATTTACATGTCACCTTTTATACATATCTTATGTATACACCAAAAAAAGATCAAGATGAATGAATAACAAAAAATTCTTCTAACTTACACTTTGCGGAAATATACACGAACCTATCAACAGCCCACCACCCCTTCCCTACCTCAATCCACTCTTAATCAAGGGGTTATGTTAAACTGGCTACAGTATCCTAACGTATATAGTTCTATTATAGAAAAAGAAAATCGGTGGTGGTTCATTTCTCTATTAAGAATAGGGACTTGAGGTCCCAGCCAAAGTGAATTAATGCTGTCATCAGTGTGAAGCCTGTATCATGGCTTATTATACCTGACTGAAGGGAGTGAGGGGAACGGGAAACCATACCTTTCACAAAATCATAAAAGTAAATTATTACAGCATATGAAAAAGAAATAGCCTGGAGGAGGAAAAAGAAATAAAAAGAAAAAGAAGATCCATGCACTTGTGCTATTTACTAAAAATAACAATTTGTGATGGGTATTGGCATCAGGAAGTGCAATTACTTCTTCACTTGCACTGAACAGTGAGTCTGTCCTCCCCTTAGGAAGGCTCAGAGCAAGGTGTTTCAAGGGAGAAAAGGGGGAAAAGACAAAGGAGCTGATCCTGAATCTATTAGCTATAATGAACAGGTAGTAAGAAGCAGACACTGCCACATAACATAAATTACAATCTAAATGAGATATTCCTATTTACATAAGCAGTTCCTGAGGCATTATAAGCTAAGTTCATGGGAAGAAAGTCTTCCAAATGCCATTCATACCACTAGGGATAATTGCAGGACTAGGAGCACCCGTCCCACGGCTGGGGGACCATGGGATGGTGTTTTAATTTTCAGTTTGACTTACATGCTGTTGTCATATCATAGAGACTACAGTTGCAGTTTTACAGCATGGTTTTTCTTGGCTTATTTTAGAACCACAGAAAGAGTAAGCTTGCAAATCTTTTAATAAGGCAATTACATTCAGACAAAGATTAGATCTCAGTGGCACAATAGATTTTTGCTATATTATTCAGTATCTTTTTGATATTCCACTGTCACTAGACAAAGCTGTGAATAGTAATGTGACAAGTCTATTCAGAAGACAACAATGAGGGTTTCCTTAATTGTGTTCGCTTGTATGCCATACAAACCCTCACTTAATTTTTTTTCCCTGTTTTGAAAAAGCAGAAAGAAAATACTATTTAGAGTCACACCAAAAAAAAAACACCACTTTTTAATCTGTCTTTGAAATCTGCATTTTGTATTTGTGGAATGAAAATGTTGAGATAGTCAATCATTTAATTTTCTATTTGATAAAAATATCTCATGATTCAAAATGTCAGTCTTAATATAGGAATGAATTACTTGGTATGACAAAAACAAAAATCCATAAGCATGAAAGAACTGTTTAAAAATATGTACTTTGAATGACATTATATAGATTTGGAAAATCCACATGTGGTTTTCTAATGGTTGCTAATATAGAAACTTGAGACAAATATTGTCATATGTTTTCTTCAAGTCTTAACATTCCCCCCTACAACTTAAAATTCTTTTAAAAAGATTACAATGAAAATGTAAGATATATGGTTATTTTTGGAAAATCCAATTTTACATTAATATATTAATTTATGTAAAAGAAGAAAATCTTGGTCATATGATCTAGCATTTTGTTAACTTTATAAGTTAATATTTATAAGTTGATTTTTCAAGTTGAGTGTAATGCTACTTATCTTCATTGTCCCAAATTGAGATTGTGTAGCTAAAACTTCACTGAATTTATGGACCATTGTTTGAAACTAATGAGTTTATTTATTTATTTTAATAATTCTTTATTGATGGAAGTATTAAATAAGTCTCTTTTTCCCCCATTGACCCCCTCCAGCCCGACTCCACCCCTTGCCCCAGGCCTTCAGCACCCTATTGTCTGTGTCCATGGGCCATGCATATATGCATATAAGGTCTTTGCTTGATTACCTCCCACCCACCCACCCTCCCCCGCCTTCCTTCTGAGATTCCACTCTATTCCATATCTCTGGATCCACTCTGTTCATCAGTTTATTTTGTTACTTAGATTCCACACATGGGTGTGATCATGTGATACTTGTCTTTCTCTGACTGACTTATTTCACTTAGCATGATACTCTCCAGGTCCCCCCATGCTGTCTCAAAGGGTAAGGGATTCTTTTTTTACTGCTGCATAGTATTCCATGGTATAAATGTACCACAGCTTTTTTATCCACTCATCTACTGATGGGCACTTGGGCTGTTTCCAGATCTTAGCTATTGTAAATTGTGCTGCTATGAACATAGGGGTGCATACATTCTTTCTGATTGGTGTCTCAGATTTCTTAGGATATATTCCTAGAGTGGGATCACTGGGTCAAAATGGCAGTTCCATATTTAATTTTTTGGGGAAACTCCATACTGTTTTTCATAATGGTTGCACCAGTCTGCGTTCCCACCAGTAGTGTACTGAGGTTCCCTTTTCTCCACATCCTCGCCAGAAAAACTAATGAGTTTATAGGAGGAATTATCCTTTAAGGGTAACTCAAGTAGGACCAATGGAAAATGATGTAGAGGAGAAAACGATGGGTTCTAATCTGGATTCTGCAAGTAGCATTTTTACATCTTGGTTTTACTTAATCTTCTTATATCTGCTTTCTCATGAGTGAAATAGAGGAAATGCCTAGAATGAGGATAGAATAGAAAATAGATGAGAAAATTTCTGTAAATGCAAAAGCAAAGCACAAAGGCTATGACTAACAATAAGGATACAGAAAACCCTGGAATTTTCCATAATCATAAACTTGAGAGTTTCATACACTAAATCACAGAAAGCGGTACGAATGTGATTAAGACTGTACATCAACAGTTACCCTCAAAGAGGTTTCCAGGTGGAAATCAGCAAATGACTCAAAAAAGTAATGTTATAATATCTTAGAAAATAATTGTTGGTAGAGCATTATTAATTTATCAAAATATTCTAAGTGAGATAAGCCAGTCGGAGAACGATAAATATCGTATGCTCTCACTCATATGTGGGATATAATGATCAACATAATTTGATGAACAAGAATAGATCCAGAGACAAATGGTAGGGGAGAGGGGGTGTTAGAGAGCAACCAAAGGACTTGTATGCGTGCATATTAGCATAACCAATGTACACAGACACTGGGGCAGTGGGGGCTTGGCCTGGGGTGGGAATGGCTGGGGGGTGGAGGAAGTCAATTGGGAGAAAAGGAGACATATATAAAACTTTAGACAATAATAAAAAAAAGAATGCAAAAGAAATATTCTGAGCAACGTTTGCCATCTTTAGATCATCAAAATAATTTGATACATTTTTGGAATTATTGATAGGGCTAGAGTAGTGATTTTCAACCAATGTGCCTCAAGAATTTTTTTTAAAATATATTTTATTGATTTTTTACAGAGAGGAAGGGAGAGAGAGATAAAGAGTTAGAAACATCGATGAGAGAGAAACATCGACCAGCTGCCTCCTGCACATCTCCTACTGGGGATGTGCCCGCAACCCAGGTACATGCCCTTGACGGGAATCGAACTTGGGACCTTTCAGTCCGCAGGCCGACGCTCTATCCACTGAGCCAAACCGGTTTCGGCGAATGTTTTAAACATGCAATACTGACTACTTAGTCAGGGACACTGACCTCTTTTGCCTTAGAAAGATTGTCAAATAAAAAAAATGACAACAGCCAACACAGCAATAGTCCTCTGGTATAAATACTCCGTCTTGAACCATAAACATATAGATCATATAACAGAGTTGCATCTTACTCATCATTGCTCATAATATGGTTGCATCTGATTAATTTTTGGTACCAGAAATTCTTATATACAAGTATAGGCACCTGATTTTTTAAAAAGTCACTTTGGAGCAAAAAAAAGGTAGATGATTATGATTATTATTATTTCTTTTGTAAATCAATCAAAATCATAACTTTTTTTTGTCAGGTCTGCAAAAAATATATTTGGTGTGCTGTAGAATTTTAATAGTTTATCTGTGCTATGAGGTGAAAAGGGTTGAAAATCACTGACCAAGACTTTTCTGCGTATGAAAAGCACTGCAAAGCATGTTGGTATTTTTGAGTGAAAATTAAAGAGAATACTTAGAGCAAATATAATAACTAAGAAATTAATAAACTGTTTCTAGTTAATCAAGATGTTTTCACAAGCACTAGTTGTAATGAAAAGACAAACTGGGAGCTTCGACATTACTGTAGAAATCTTTACTTCTATGAGTTTACCAGCAGCTTATCATTGAAAGAAACTTGGCTAGTAGAGGGCCCAAGGGTGGGCAAACTTTTTGACTTGAGGGCCACAATAGGTTCTTAAACTGGACCGGAGGGCCGGAACAAAAGCATGGATGGAGTGTATGTGTGAACTAATATAAATTCAAAGTAAACATCATTACATAAAAGGGTACGGTCTCTTTTTTTTTTTTAGTTTTATTCATTTCAAACGGGCCGGATCCGGCCCGCAGGCCATAGTTTGCCCACGGCTGCTCTACACTTTGAGTTCTGGAAAAATGGTTTCACATCCCCCACCTTGCAGCATTGGCAAAGAGGATATTGCATTATTTTATGTTTAACAAATTCCCACACATAATAAAATAGGACTGCAAGTCCTACTTGTTCCTTTTCTGTCAAACACAGAGCTGCAGGGCGATAAAGGGGTTGGGGAGTTCCCACCTATCAGGCACAGAGCAGGGCTGTCAGGGGGTTGGGGCACCTTCCCCTGTCACGAACAGAGCAGGGCGGATAGGGAGTTTGTGGACCCACCCCGTGTAGGCCACAGAGCCCAGGGTGATCAGGGGGTTTGGTCGTTGACCCCAGTCACACTGATCCCGGTGCCGGGAGGCCTCGCTGCTCCGCTGATTCCAGTGCTGGGAGGCATATTACCCTTTTACTATATAGGATAGAGGCTTGGTGCACGGGTGGGGGCCGGCTGGTTTGCCCTAAACGGTGTCCTGGATCAGGGTGGGGGTCCCCACTGGGGTACCTGGGCAGCCTGGAGGAGGGGCTGAGGGCCGTTTTCAGGCTGGCGAGTGACTGAAGCTCCCAACCACTCCTTTTTATCTTTTCTTTTTTTATTCTGGGCCAGCCTTAGCTCTGAGGCCTGGGCGGCTGAAAGCAGGTATCTGGTTTGTTTGGGTTCTATAATCAAAACACTGTTTCAACTCCAGCTCTGAGATCCTGGCTGGAAGAAAGCAGGTTCCTGGGGTTTTGTTTAGCTTCCATATTTGTAACAATGTTTCAAACTGCAAGCTCAGAAGCCGGCAGCAGCAGGAAGGGAATGTTGGTTTCCTCCATCACTGAAGCAAGCAAGCCTCCTGTTACCTTCAAGCTGCCTGGCTGCCGGCCGCCATCTTGGCTGGCAGTTAATTTGCATATCGCCCTGATTCGCCGATGGGAAGGGTAGCGGAGGTATGGCTAATTACCATGTTTCTCTATTATTAGATAGGATATGCATTATCTAGGGGGTGGGGGAGGGATGATATTTTAGACTTTATTATTCAATTATAACTTACTAAAAAAAATTCTATTTAACATTCACAAAACTATGGAAGCCTAAAAGTCCTTCAAGATCTTTACCCACATTTATGTAAGTTGGATTTGAGGACATATATGATCCTCAGTGTAAATGTCTGGGCCCAAGCAAAATTTCCAGGGAGTATTTCAGACTTGTAAGGTAGTGGACCTGGTGAGACCAAAGTCAAAGTCTCCAACATTAAAAGAAACCCAGATAATATCTGGGTTACAGTTGAAACACGCAGAGCATTCATTACGGTAAATAAATATAGGATATGTTAAAAGGCAAATTGGAAAACAGGCTAGGAGAGTAGGGCAGAAGTCCTAAAGGCCCAGAAGAGATGGAGGGAATCTGCTAGGCTGGTTGGGGGGTGGGGCTGTGGACACACCCTCTTGAAGGTGGACCCACCCCCACTCTCAGAAACCCTCTGTGACTCCACAGTGCTCTGTGATGCAGGCCTGGCTATAAAGCCAAGAGTCGGAGCTCTCAGAGCTCAGTTGCTTTAAGCAGCGTTGTTGTTCGGAAAATGGGACTCAGTCTATTTCTGAATAGCCTTCTAGAGTTTTATCTGAGCGTCTTCTGCTCAGAATGTTTATATGGTAACCTCAACATAATTTCCATCTTGGTGTTGAGCTTCTTCCTCCTCTTCTTCATTTTCTTCGTGGGAATTCCATCAATCCCAACGTTCTGGAAAAATGAACATACCCAAAAGGTAAGGAACCCTGAGTGAGTGAGCCCCCAAAGAGTTCTTCATTGTTGTTGCCATTTCGATTCCCACATTTCTAAATGAGTTTGGATGAGTCAGAGAGACACTGAAGATGAGACATCTTAGGAGAGAACAGAACATCGCTTTTCTAGGGGAAGAGACCGGGCAGGGGCTAGGGGTTCAGGGAGGACTCAGGCTTCCATCTGAATCTCACAGACCATCGGAGTGTGGTTACAGGTTTCTGGCTACAAACACAGGGATTCCCTAGTCTGGATCCAGTTATTCAGAGACGTGGGAGTCTCTGTAGGACATCAGAGTTAACCAGCACTTCATCCTGAGTCATGCTGCCCTGGCAGGCATCACTTAACTAGCCTTTGTGTTGGGCTGCTAAGAAGAGCAGTGCTGAGCCTCTGAGAGCCTCTGAGTGAGCAGAGGGGGTAGCCTGAGCACCATCAGGTAAGTGGGTCCTACTTGAGGGGACAGAGATGGACTGTAGGCCTCAGATTATATGCCAACCTTGAGCAGAGGACCTCTGAGTATACCAAGTGTGGACCCCATAAACAAAGTCCTTCTTTTGAGTTTTTAAAAAAGGAAAAAATTAAATACATTTTAAGGCTTTAAAAACGGTAAAAGGAACACAAAGTTCTATTAGTTAAAATGTATTTGGTTGGCTCAGAGAGACATTATTCTTAGATAGTCAATGTCTGAGTTTCCTAGGGTGAGGAGGAGAGAAATGAGGCCTCATTACCCATTCGTTCCTCTTTGTTCTCAGCATCGGGTCAGAGCCAAGAGGAGAAGGAAAGGTGGGACACGGAAAGGTAAGGTTCTGCCTATTCCACCTGAGCTCCCCAAGGGTGACCCTCCTCTCTCCTTCCCATGAGGTACCAGGTCCATGGTCTCTGTCAGTTGGTAGATACAGCCCCTCTCATGAAACAGAGCCCTCAGAGGAGAGGCTCATGGAAAGACTGGACCTGAGATATTGCACAGATTCCCTGCTCTGCTGTCCCTGGGTAAGAAGCAGTGAGGGACCTGGGCCATGGATGTTGCTCAGTAGATGTCAAGAGTCAGAAGTTCTGCCTCCTGACTTTGAGAAAGTACTCTGACTTCAGGATGATCAGATTCCTCTTTGTTTCACAACAAGCAGGGCAGATCAGGGGGTTGGGGGCGCTGCCCTCTGTCACAGAGCAGGGCAGATCAGGGGGTTGGGACACTCCCCCCTGTCACACTCATGGCAGGACCGATGGGGAGGTTGCAGCTCCACCCTGTCACAGAGCATGACACCCATTGGCCGAGGTCACCCATTGGCCGCTCTCCTTCAGAGTGGTTTTGAGCATCAAATGCAATCCTATCTAATAATAGAGAAACATGGTAGTTAACCATGTGTAACTTTGCTACCCTTCCCATTGACTAATCAGGACGATACACAAATTAACTGCCAACCAAGATGGCAGCCGGCAGCCAGGCAGCTGAAGCCAACGGGAGACTTGCTTGCTCCAGTGATGGAGGAAGCCAAGTTTCCCTGCCTGCTGCTGCCAGCCTCTGAGCTGCACTCTAAGAAACAATGTTACAATTATAGAAGCTAAGCAAACCCCAGAAACCTGCTTTCAGCCAGCCGGGCCTTGGAGCTGGAGCTGAAACAGTGTTTCAATTATAGAACCCAAACAAACCCAGAGACCTGCTTTCAGGAGCCTAGGACTCAGAGCTGGAGCCAAGCCTCAGAGCGAAAGCTGGTTCTCAGCTCCAGTGACAGCCATAGAAGGTAAATAAAGCCCAGAATAAAAAAAAGAAAAAGAAAAAAAAAGAGGTTGGGAGCTTCAGTCGCCTGCCAGCCTGAAAACGGCTCTCAGCTCCTCACCCAGACTGGCCAGGCACCCCAGTGGGGGCCCCCACCCTGAAGGGGGTGTGACCAATCCAAACAGCCATCATCCCCTCAACAGGCTGGCCAGGCACGCCAGTGGAGACCCCCACCCTGAAGGGGGTGTGACCAGCTGCAAACAGCCATCACCCCCACACCCAGACTGGCCAGGCACCCCAGTGGGGACCCCCACCCTGAAGGGGGTGTGACTAGCTGCAAACAGCCATCATCACCTCATCCAGGCTGGACAGGCATCCAAGCAGGACCCCCACCCTGATTGGGGACACCTTTCAGGGCAAACCAGCCGGCCCCCACCCGTGCACCAGGCCTCTATCCTATATAGTAAAAGGGTAATATGCCTCCCAGCACCGGGATCAGTGGAGCCGCGAGGCCTCCGGAACCCAGGATGAGCAGAGCAGCAAGGCCTCACACCATGGGATCAGCGGAGCCGTGAGGCCCCCTGACCCCTGGAGCAGCATGACAGGGGGCAGCGCCCAAATCCCCTGATCTGCCCTGTTCTGTGTGTGACAGGGGAGAGCTCCCCAACCCCCTGATCGGCCCTGCCCTGAGTGTGACAGGGGGGAGTGCCCCAACCCCCTGATCCGCCCTGCTCTGTGTGTGACAGGGTGGAGCTCCCTAACTCCCTGAGCCACCCTGCTCTGTGTGTGACAGGGGGCGGTGCACCAACTCCCCTATCAGCCCTACTCTATGCGTGACAGGGGGACCTCCCCAACCCTCTGATCAGCCCTGCTCTGTGTGTGACAGGAGGGAGCTCCCCAACCCCATGATTGGCCCTGCTCTGTTCTTGACAGGGTATGGAGCCCAAACCCCCCTGATGGGCCCTGCCTGTGCGTGACAGGGGACAGCGCCCCAACCCCCTGATCGGCCCTGCTCTGTGCGTGACAGGGGGTGGCGCCACAACCTCCCCATTGACCCTGCCTTGATTGTGACAGGAGGCGGCGCCCCAACCCCTCAATCGGCCCTACCCTGAGCATGACTGGGGGTGGCATCTCAACCTCCCAATCCGCCCTGCTCTGTGCATGATAGGGGGTGGTGCCCCAACACCCCAATCGGCCCTGCTCTGAGCCCGACCAGGGGCTGCACCTAGGGATTGGGCCTGCCCTCTGCCACCGGGAGCGGGCCGTAGCAAGCAAGTAGTTATCTCCCAAGGGGTCCCAGAGTGTGAGAGGGCACAAGTGGGGCTTAGGGACACCCTTCCCCCCCTGCCAGGGCACAAATTTTTGTGCACCAGGCCTCTAGTAATACATATAAAAGTACTTTATCAATTCAGCAACACACCCATGGGGGGGGGGGACCTTATTAATATTATCATTGACCATTTGATTTCGTTTACTAATTCTTGAGGGTTTCACAGTCTATTATCCCAATGGTCTCCCATAAAGGGACCCCTGTGTAATGCCTATGTGTCTACCTTCATTACATGTAACTCACTCTCCTGGTTCCCAGGTTCGAGATATCACAGCGAGGACGATGACAAGGAACTGATTTCTTTCCTGAAAAGGTGACCAGTCTTTCCCCATTTTTCCTGGCCTCCCTATAACATGTTCTGTGCAATTCCAGGGATTCAGTGGAGCCTTCCCTAGTCATGGGAAATGTTGCCATAGGAAGGGGAATGCGAGTGAATGCTGGGGATGAGTGCAACTGAGTGCATTATGAAGTCATAGATGTGGGGTAATAAGGGGCAGCAGGCTTCAGGTGGCCCCACCCTCACCAGGACCTCCTTTCCTTGTTCTGGTCCTGGCTGCATCTTTTTCCCTCCTGTCTCCTGCAGCTCCCTGGGACACAATTATGACATCACCCGCTTTCGTCGACTTTTATGTCCAGACTCCTCCTGTGAGGTGTGTAACAATGCAGCCACTGAAATCCAGGGGCTTTACTTAAAGGCTATGGAAGCTTCTACTCCATCTGTGTCTCCTGTGGCTTCCACAGCTCCTGTGACAGCTTCTGTGACTGAGCCATCATTCAATCAGTCCTCTGCTTTCCCAGGAGTCCCTCCAGGAGAACTCTTACCAACTCCACTGCCTGAACCTTCCCAACCATCTCCCTCCATTCTCCCCTCTAACTCAATGACAACCTTGGGTAATTTTCTGTCACCCTCACCACCGGGTCAAACTCTGCCTCCAGAGCCAGTTCACCATTCCTCACCTCAACCCAAACACATGTGCTCTTCCACCTTGACACAATGTGATCTACATCAAGGATTTCTTGCCCTCCATTCTACAAAGATCTCTTTTGGGGCAGACCCTGAAGGCAAACTTATCGATCCTAGACATATCTTAGGTCTCAGCCCCAACGAGCAGGACTCAGCACGGGAGTGCAGATATCCTCAGACCTGGGAAAGCAACTTAAAGCAAAAACTTACCCAGCTATTCTGGGGGCTTCCGACTCTGCACAGCGAGTCCTTGTCCTCTGCTGTCCATGCCTCGGGTGACTATTCCATCTTCTTCAATAGCATCTCAAATTCCTTCACAGACCAAGAATCCCCAGGACTTTCTGATTTACAGTCTCCATCCTTGGCAGAGGTCCAACCTCAACCCTTGCCTCAAACCCTGCCTCAGACCCAGCACTTACATCTCACTGAGATCCAAACCCAGGCCCACCTTCAATCCCCACTTCCAATCTTACCATCCAGTGCCATTACCCACAATAAGATCTGTGAAATGAATGTCCACATACCCAATTACGAATCAGAATGTCACACCTCGTCTGAAACTGAACACCTGGAATGCAATGTGTTGCTGAAAGAACAGGAAAGTTTGTGGGGTTTAACCTCTGTGGTTCAAAGTTCTAAGGCCCATGTTGCACTCTCCATCGATCCTGTAGAGTTTCCTCTAAGCAGTGAATTCCGAGATAAATTTGAGCATCACCTTAGAAAGAGGCTCATCCAACACCACCAGGGCCAGCCCTGCATGATCCATGGGCCTCTGTCACTAATGAGGCCTCTGAGCAATTGCTCAGGCATACTTGAGTCAAAGAGCAGTTCTGGCCTCTCATGGATCTCTGTGGATAAGGAACAGAGTAGTGAAAATCCAAATGTTGGATTGAGCCAACCAGGAAGCTTCTATGAGAGGAGCTCAGAAATGTTCCAAATAGAGGAGATAGAAGGGAAGGAGGAGGGACCCAGCCAAGAGAATGATCCAAAAGTTCATCTGCTGAGTGATTCCAAGACCTCCTCACATAAGGATGTGGGAAGTGGCTTTGACCTGAGTCTGTCAAGAGAAAACTCCATGGTTGCAGGGCATAGTGTAACTCAGGGACAACTGGAAAATGTCCAGAAAGTACATGTGAGCAAAATGGTTGAGAAAATCAGTGAGAGCCAGCTTCCTGAATCCCTTCTTGGGGACAAAGTGGGAACAGAAAATGCAGCTGATGACCTGAATTTTCCTCTCCTTGACACCTCACTTGAGGGCAAGACAAGACATAAACCCATTGATATCCAAGGCGCGGTCGCAGAGGAAATTCAAAAAATTTTGAAATCCAAACTGCCTGTTACCAACACCATTAGCGGCAAAAAAAGTCATGTACCTTCTCGGATAGCCAACATTCCACCCCTGAAGCTGCCTGCAAGGCGAGCAGGGACCCCACAGGAGACAAAAATTAACAGTGTGAATTCTAATGACAGAATAGAAATACGACAGGGCGCAAATAGGGAGAAATCAGAACCTGCTTCCAGGCCCAGCATGTCTAGGGAGATAGTCAGGGCTGAGAGGCTCAAAGCTCTTCACCCCAAAACTAGTGGCATCTTGACAACCAGCAAGCCAGGAATCTCCCAAAGGATCAACAGAGAAACTACTGTGACCATTGAAAACCCACCATCTAATTTATCAGTTCAAGCTAAGTTATCAAAAATCCAAGCACAAGTGATGACTGAGTTAATGCTGATATTGGGAGAAAAGTATAGCCAGGCCCAAGGCCAACACCGGGACCTGTCCAGTGACTCAGACAGCTTGACTACCAAAGCCCCCCTGACTCCTGCTCAGTGTGTGCCCAGTGTGGACACGGAGGTTCACCAGGTGCTGCATGTCCAATCGGAGGACAGCGGAGTCAGTCTGGAGAAGCAGCAGGAACCATGGCTTCCTAAGCAGGCATTAAGGTCCTGCCAGGATCAGAATTCCCCACCAGCTGTAAAGAAAGATACCGTGTGCCCTCCCCCAGAGCCTACAGGCCCCAAATATGAGGACTTTGGTGCAGGAGATGCACAAGTGAGAATTTCCCAACCTGGGGGGAAGAAATGTCCTTTCCACAGGCTAACACAGACGGCTCCTTCTGATAGCCTTGTGCTAAATCAAATGAAGAGCCTTTTCCAAAGGCTTTGTCCAATGAAATGTAAAATTCCAGAAACCACCCAGGAAGTAAGAAGGCACATATCATCTGCACAGAGTAGAGGCCCACTTAAAAGCAGAGCTCCCTTGACTGGAAGTACCCAAGTTTATAGAGTCATGTCAGACATGGGGAAGTTCCCAGAAGAGAAACTGGGGCGCCGGCCTGCAGTAGTTACCACCTGCCCCCAAGAGCCCCTTCCCTCCGCAGCGCAGTCGGGGAAGCCTGTGCAGAAGGGAGCAGTGCAGGCCCAGGCAGAGCCAGTGCAGAGGCGTCATTTCCACCGCAGGGCTCCCCCCTATGACGTGACAAATGCCGTGTCCGGCCGCCACACAGCTATCTTGGCTGGCCAGGGCTCTACCAATACTAGACATACCACAAACGAGGACAGACCCCGCCAAAACATTCTGGCATCAAAGGGTCAGCAAATATGTCAGAAGCACCCTCAATCTGTGCCCCTCAGGGGGACTCTGCCCCATCCAAGCCCCAACTGCAGGTCTCAAGCTGGCAAGGGGCATCCTGCTGCTATTCTCACCACTGCTGGAGGCACTGTGTTCAGGGAGCAGCCTCCACGATTCAGACACACAATGCTTCTCTATAATTTCCAGGGGGAAACATTTCCCACCCCCAAGTAATTCCCTCCTTGTGGGGAATACTGACTTGCCTAATAAATGTGTCTGTAATAATAGTGATGTCTTGTCCGTGTCCTGAGTTGGGGGCAAGGGTTTCTCAGGGCTTGTGCTTAAGGAAAGAAAGGAGTAAGGTCAGCTCCTACTGATTGCTTCCTTTGGCTTCCAAAAGTGACCATTCCCTGGAGCTCTTGTTGAGAACTAGATACCTTGTGCCCTCCCCCTAAGCCCACTTCCTCCCTGATGAGGTTTGAGGAGATGGGCTCTGTCTCCTTCCTCATAGCTTAGCCTTAAGGAACTTGGATAGCAGCCCACACCTTCCCCTTCAGGGAATGCTGTATGTCCTTGAAGGCAGCAGGGAAGACAGGCCTTCCACATCTGAAGAAGATCAAGGACGGGTATATTTTTCAGAAAGTGTTAGTGAAGAAGAGACAGTAGCTTAATCATCATTTAGAAGTCAGTGATCAGAGGATCCCACAGGTGGCTGAACCCTGAATAGGAGTATTTGGGGGGTATTGTTTTTCCCCTGACAAATGTGCACACACACCCACCCTTTCTACAGTGGTCCAGAGGGAAGGCAAATCCACTGGTACAGACTGAAACAGGAACATGGAATGAGCGTCCTCATGAGCACTTCAGGTTGCTTTTCCAGTAAGCCTTGTGAATCCTGAGTGTAAAGAGAAAAAGCAAAAACAAAAACAAAAACAAAAACCAAACAGAGCCCCCTCTCACTACCACACTAGCATCTTCTTGTCTAGAGTTATGCCATTGGCCTCGCAATGTCTCAAGCTAGAGACCACAGAAAAAATGCAGAACAAAAAGAAACAAAAGGTGGAATGGGGCCCAAGGCAGGGGACGTGAAGAGGTGAGCAGGCAGCGGAGGGCTCTAACATCCATGTGGACAAGCAGTCCAAAACGCAGCCTCCCAGTTCCTACACCACCTCATCTTGGGGTCCTTTACTGCCGCTCCAGTGCAGTCACCGCCACCCTGCAGACCTTATTACCAGGAACAGCTCTGCCTCAGGAATAATATAGTCTGACCTTTTACCCTTTGGCCTCATCCCCTATCCTTCCAGCATAGATGCCCATTGCTAATTTTTCAATTCCAGGTCATTCATTTATCCACTCACTCCCTGTCAATCCACAAAGCTCTTGGCTTCCTCCCTTACTAAGGTAAACTTGATGGTCTATCTCGTGACTAACATTTCAAAAGCTCCACGACAATGGGACCCCCTTCCAGTTCCCTTTAATCCTTCCTATAAATTTCAACTCTGTGTTTTTCTAGAAATGTCTTCCTATAAGTAACTGATCACTACTAGATTCGATCTCACAATGGGTTCTACGGGTTCCAAGGAACTATCTGGAACTCATGCATTCTACAAATAATGCTCTGATGCTTACTAACATGTGAGCAAAACAAATGGAGCTCAGTTCCCTGTTTCCTTTGTCTATTCTCTCTACAAAGCTCCTCAAATCCATGGCAAATCTCACTTTCCTCAAACTGAGGCCACCACCACTTGCCCCACAGATGTGCTGGACCACTGTTCAGAGAGGAGCAAGAAGCCATGAGATGGGGACTTTTCAACAAAATATTAGAAACAACAACACTGTGTTTTCAAATATTTAGAAGAATTTTTCCTGTTATGCATGCAAATGACTTAAATGCAGGTCAAATACACTTGTTTACCTCTTTCTTTCCAAAAATGCCATTAAAAGTAAAATAGTAGATGAAAAGATGCTCAATATCTCTAGCCATCAGAACAAAATGCAAATCACAAGCACTGTGAGATAACAACAGACACACACACACAAAAGGCTAGAAGCAGTCTCCCTGAGAATGTCGAGAAGGCGGAACCCTCACACATAGCCAGCGGGAATGAAAACTGTATTAAAATTTTAAAAATTAAAATTACACAAGGAAACCTATAGTTCATAAATATTATTTCTATAATAAAATACATAAAAATTCAAAAATATGAAAATTAATCATGTAAAAATTGATGTGATTTATAACCCAAGATTAAAAAGTGATATGAAATTAAAATAGTAGCCGAAACCGGTTGGGCTCAGTGGATAGAGCGTCGGCCTGCGGACTGAAAGGTCCCAGGTTCGATTCTGGTCAAGGGCATGTATCTTGGTTGCGGGCATATCCCCAGTAGGAGATGTGCAGGAGGCAGCTGATCGATGTTTCTCTCTCATCGATGTTTCTTACTCTCTATCTCTCTCCCTTCCTCTCTGTGAAAAATCAATAAAATATATTTTTTTTAAAAAAGAAATTAAAATAGTAAAAGTACCACATTCCTAATATTTCTTTAAAGAGACATTTTAATTAGACCAAATATTTATAGAGGAAAAACTAATGTTTTGATTAATAGATTACTTCAGATTTATGATAATTTAGACCAAATATTTATCTTCCAAACAATTATAATAAAAGCAAATAAAGCATTTTATAGCAAGATAGTAGTAAGCAATTTTTAAATGACAGCAATAAAATAAATTATTATTAGACTGAGAAAATTCAGACACTGCCTGCATAAGTAACATTGGCTTTAAAACAAAATTTGAAAAGCAGATACATACAGAGGGACATTCAAAATGATAAAAGACAGTTTTTCATTAACAGATGAAAAACTATATTCTAGCAAACATAGAAATACTAGAGGCCCGGTGCACAAAAATTTGTGCACTTGGCGGTGAGAGGGCGTCGCTCAGCCCGGCCTGTGCCCTCTCACAGTGTGGGACCCCTCGGGAGATAATGACCTGCTGGTTTAGGCCTGCTCCCGGGTGGCAGAGGGCAAGCCCAATCCCTAGGTGCAACCCCTTGTTGGGTTCAGAGCAGGGCCGATTGGGGAGTTGGGGCGCCGCCCCCTGTCATGCACAGAGTAGGGCAGATCGGGAGGTTGCGATGCCACCCCTAGTCACACTCAGGGTAGGGCCAATTGGGGGGTTGGTGCACCGCCCCCTGTCACACTCAAGGCAGGGTCAATAGGGAGGTTGCGGCGCCACCCCTTGTCACACACAGAGCAGGGCCGATCGGGAGGTTGGGGCGCGGCCCCCTGTCACGCACAGAGCAGGGCCCATCAGGGGGTTGAGGGGCTCCCCGCTGTCACACACAGAGCAGGGCCGATCAGGGAGTTGAGGAGCTTCCCCCTGTCACGCACAGAGCAGGGCCTATGGCGGAGGGGGGGGGGTGGGGGGGGGGCGGGGGGTGGGGTTGGTGCGCCCCACCCTGTCAAACACAGAGCTGCAGGGCGATAAGGGGGTTGGGGAGCTCCCACCTATCAGGCACAGAGCAGGGCTGTCAGGGGGTTGGGGCACCTTCCCCTGTCACGAACAGAGCAAGGCGGATAGGGAGTTTGTGGCCCCACCCCCTGTCAGACACAGAGCCCAGAGTGATCAGGGGGTTTGGTCCTTGCCCCCCGTCACACTGATCCCGGTGCCGGGAGGCCTCGCTGCTCCGCTGATTCCGGTGCTGGGAGGCATATTACCCTTTCACTATATAGGATAGAGGCTTGGTGCACGGGTGGGGGCCGGCTGGTTTGCCCTGAACAGTGTCCTGGATCAGGGTGGGGGTCCCCACTGGGGTACCTGGGCAGCCTGTAGGAGGGGCTGAGGGCCGTTTTCAGGAGGGCGGGTGACTGAAGCTCCCAACCGCTCCTTTTATTCTTTTCTTTTTTTATTCTGGGCCAGCTTTAGCTCTGAGGCTTGGCTCCAGCTCTGAGGCCTCGGCTCCTGAAAGCAGGTATCTGGTTTGTTTGGGTTCTATAATCAAAACACTGTTTCAACTCCAGCTCTGAGATCCTGGCTGGCTGAAAGCAGGTTTCTGGGGTTTTGTTTAGCTTCTATATTTGTAACAATGTTTCAAACTGCAAGCTCAGAGGCCGGCAGAGGCAGGCAGGGAATGTTGGCTTCCTCCATCACTGAAGCAAGCAAGCCTCCTGTTACCTTCAAGCTGCCTGGCTGCCGGCCGCCATCTTGGCTGGCAGTTAATTTGCATATCGCCCTGATTCGCCGATGGGAAGGGTAGCGGAGGTACGGCTAATTACCATGTTTCTCTATTATTAGATAGGATATGCATTATCTAGGGGGTGGGGGAGGGATGATATTTTAGACTTTATTATTCAATTATAACTTACTAAAAAAAATTCTATTTAACATTCACAAAACTATGGAAGTCTAAAAGGCCTTCAAGATCTTTACCCACATTTATGTAAGTTGGATTTGAGGACATATATGATCCTCAGTGTAAATGTCTAGGCACAAGCAAAATTTCCAGGGAGTATTTCAGACTTGTAAGATAGTGTACCTGGTGAGACCAAAGTCAAAGTCTCCAACATTAAAGGAGACCCAGATAATATCTGGGTTACAGTTGAAACACGCAGAGCATTCATTACGGTAAATAAATATAGGATATGTTAAAAGGCAAATTGGAAAACAGGCTAGGAGAGTAGGGCAGAAGTCCTAAAGGCCCAGAAGAGATGGAGGGAATCTGCTAGGCTGGTTGGGGGGTGGGGCTGTGGACACACCCTCTTGAAGGTGGACCCACCCCCACTCTCAGAAACCCTCTGTGACTCCACAGTGCTCTGTGATGCAGGCCTGGCTATAAAGCCAAGAGTCGGAGCTCTCAGAGCTCAGTTGCTTTAAGCAGCGTTGTTGTTCGGAAAATGGGACTCAGTCTATTTCTGAATAGCCTTCTAGAGTTTTATCTGAGCGTCTTCTGCTCAGAATGTTTATATGGTAACCTCAACATAATTTCCATCTTGGTGTTGAGCTTCGTCCTCCTCTTCTTCATTTTCTTCGTGGGAATTCCATCAATCCCAACGTTCTGGAAAAATGAACATACCCAAAAGGTAAGGAACCCTGAGTGAGTGAGCCCCCAAAGAGTTCTTCACTGTTGTTGCCATTTCGATTCCCACATTTCTAAATGAGTTTGGATGAGTCAGAGAGACACTGAAGATGGGACATCTTAGGAGAGAACAGAACATCGCTTTTCTAGGGGAAGAGACCGGGCAGGGGCTAGGGGTTCAGGGAGGACTCAGGCTTCCATCTGAATCTCACAGACCATCGGAGTGTGGTTACAGGTTTCTGGCTACAAACACAGGGATTCCCTAGTCTGGATCCAGTTATTCAGAGACGTGGGAGTCTCTGTAGGACATCAGAGTTAACCAGCACTTCATCCTGAGTCATGCTGCCCTGGCAGGCATCACTTAACTAGCCTTTGTGTTGGGCTGCTAAGAAGAGCAGTGCTGAGCCTCTGAGAGCCTCTGAGTGAGCAGAGGGGGTAGCCTGAGCACCATCAGGTAAGTGGGTCCTACCTGAGGGGACAGAGATGGACTGTAGGCCTCAGATTATATGCCAACCTTGAGCAGAGGACCTCTGAGTATACCAAGTGTGGACCCCATAAACAAAGTCCTTCTTTTGAGTTTTTAAAAAAGGAAAAAATTAAATACATTTTAAAGCTTTAAAAACGGTAAAAGGAACACAAAGTTCTATTAGTTAAAATGTATTTGGTTGGCTCAGAGAGACATTATTCTTAGATAGTCAATGTCTGAGTTTCCTAGGGGGAGGAGGAGAGAAATGAGGCCTCATTACCCATTCGTTCCTCTTTGTTCTCAGCATCGGGTCAGAGCCAAGAGGAGAAGGAAAGGTGGGACACGGAAAGGTAAGGTTCTGCTTATTCCACCTGAGCTCCCCAAGGGTGACCCTCCTCTCTCCTTCCCATGAGGTACCAGGTCCATGGTCTCTGTCAGTTGGTAGATACAGCCCCTCTCATGAAACAGAGCCCTCAGAGGAGAGGCTCATGGAAAGACTGGACCTGAGATACTGCACAGATTCCCTGCTCTGCTGTCCCTGGGTAAGAAGCAGTGAGGGACCTGGGCCATGGGTGTTGCTCAGTAGATGTCAAGAGTCAGAAGTTCTGCCTCCTGACTTTGAGAAAGTACTCTGACTTCAGGATGATCAGATTCCTCTTTGTTTCACAACAAGCAGGGCAGATCAGGGGGTTGGGGGCGCTGCCCTCTGTCACAGAGCAGAGCAGATCAGGGGGTTGGGACACTCCCCCCTGTCACACTCATGGCAGGACCGATGGGGAGGTTGCAGCTCCACCCTGTCACAGAGCATGACACCCATTGGCCGCGGTCACCCATTGGCCGCTCTCCTTCAGAGTGGTTTTGAGCATCAAATGCAATCCTATCTAATAATAGAGAAACATGGTAGTTAACCATGTGTAACTTTGCTACCCTTCCCATTGACTAATCAGGACGATACGCAAATTAACTGCCAACCAAGATGGCAGCCGGCAGCCAGGCAGCTGAAGCCAACGGGAGACTTGCTTGCTCCAGTGATGGCGGAAGCCAAGTTTCCCTGCCTGCTGCTGCCAGCCTCTGAGCTGCACTCTAAGAAACAATGTTACAATTATAGAAGCTAAGCAAACCCCAGAAACCTGCTTTCAGCCAGCCGGGCCTTGGAGCTGGAGCTGAAACAGTGTTTCAATTATAGAACCCAAACAAACCCAGAGACCTGCTTTCAGGAGCCTAGGACTCAGAGCTGGAGCCAAGCCTCAGAGCGAAAGCTGGTTCTCAGCTCCAGTGACAGCCATAGAAGGTAAATAAAGCCCAGAATAAAAAAAAGAAAAAGAAAAAAAAAGAGGTTGGGAGCTTCAGTCGCCTGCCAGCCTGAAAACGGCTCTCAGCTCCTCACCCAGACTGGCCAGGCACCCCAGTGGGGGCCCCCACCCTGAAGGGGGTGTGACCAATCCAAACAGCCATCATCCCCTCAACAGGCTGGCCAGGCACGCCAGTGGAGACCCCCACCCTGAAGGGGGTGTGACCAGCTGCAAACAGCCATCACCCCCACACCCAGACTGGCCAGGCACCCCAGTGGGGACCCCCACCCTGAAGGGGGTGTGACTAGCTGCAAACAGCCATCATCACCTCATCCAGGCTGGACAGGCATCCAAGCAGGACCCCCACCCTGATTGGGGACACCTTTCAGGGCAAACCAGCCGGCCCCCACCCGTGCACCAGGCCTCTATCCTATATAGTAAAAGGGTAATATGCCTCCCAGCACCGGGATCAGTGGAGCCGCGAGGCCTCCGGAACCCAGGATGAGCAGAGCAGCAAGGCTTCACACCATGGGATCAGCGGAGCCGTGAGGCCCCCTGACCCCTGGAGCAGCATGACAGGGGGCAGCGCCCAAATCCCCTGATCTGCCCTGTTCTGTGTGTGACAGGGGAGAGCTCCCCAACTCCCTGATCGGCCCTGCCCTGAGTGTGACAGGGGGGAGTGCCCCAACCCCCTGATCCGCCCTGCTCTGTGTGTGACAGGGTGGAGCTCCCTAACTCCCTGAGCCACCCTGCTCTGTGTGTGACAGGGGGCGGTGCACCAACTCCCCTATCAGCCCTACTCTATGCGTGACAGGGGGACCTCCCCAACCCTCTGATCAGCCCTGCTCTGTGTGTGACAGGAGGGAGCTCCCCAACCCCATGATTGGCCCTGCTCTGTTCTTGACAGGGTATGGAGCCCAAACCCCCCTGATGGGCCCTGCCTGTGCGTGACAGGGGACAGCGCCCCAACCCCCTGATCGGCCCTGCTCTGTGCGTGACAGGGGGTGGCGCCACAACCTCCCCATTGACCCTGCCTTGATTGTGACAGGAGGCGGCGCCCCAACCCCTCAATCGGCCCTACCCTGAGCATGACTGGGGGTGGCATCTCAACCTCCCAATCCGCCCTGCTCTGTGCATGATAGGGGGTGGTGCCCCAACACCCCAATCGGCCCTGCTCTGAGCCCGACCAGGGGCTGCACCTAGGGATTGGGCCTGCCCTCTGCCACCGGGAGCGGGCCGTAGCAAGCAAGTAGTTATCTCCCAAGGGGTCCCAGAGTGTGAGAGGGCACAAGTGGGGCTTAGGGACACCCTTCCCCCCTGCCAGGGCACAAATTTTTGTGCACCAGGCCTCTAGTAATACATATAAAAGTACTTTATCAATTCAGCAACACACCCATGGGGGGGGGGACCTTATTAATATTATCATTGACCATTTGATTTCGTTTACTAATTCTTGAGGGTTTCACAGTCTATTATCCCAATGGTCTCCCATAAAGGGACCCCTGTGTAATGCCTATGTGTCTACCTTCATTACATGTAACTCACTCTCCTGGTTCCCAGGTTCGAGATATCACAGCGAGGACGATGACAAGGAACTGATTTCTTTCCTGAAAAGGTGACCAGTCTTTCCCCATTTTTCCTGGCCTCCCTATAACATGTTCTGTGCAATTCCAGGGATTCAGTGGAGCCTTCCCTAGTCATGGGAAATGTTGCCATAGGAAGGGGAATGTGAGTGAATGCTGGGGATGAGTGCAACTGAGTGCATTATGAAGTCATAGATGTGGAGTAATAAGGGGCAGCAGGCTTCAGGTGGCCCCACCCTCACCAGGACCTCCTTTCCTTGTTCTGGTCCTGGCTGCATCTTTTTCCCTCCTGTCTCCTGCAGCTCCCTGGGACACAATTATGACATCACCCGCTTTCGTCGACTTTTATGTCCAGACTCCTCCTGTGAGGTGTGTAACAATGCAGCCACTGAAATCCAGGGGCTTTACTTAAAGGCTATGGAAGCTTCTACTCCATCTGTGTCTCCTGTGGCTTCCACAGCTCCTGTGACAGCTTCTGTGACTGAGCCATCATTCAATCAGTCCTCTGCTTTCCCAGGAGTCCCTCCAGGAGAACTCTTACCAACTCCACTGCCTGAACCTTCCCAACCATCTCCCTCCATTCTCCCCTCTAACTCAATGACAACCTTGGGTAATTTTCTGTCACCCTCACCACCGGGTCAAACTCTGCCTCCAGAGCCAGTTCACCATTCCTCACCTCAACCCAAACACATGTGCTCTTCCACCTTGACACAATGTGATCTACATCAAGGATTTCTTGCCCTCCATTCTACAAAGATCTCTTTTGGGGCAGACCCTGAAGGCAAACTTATCGATCCTAGACATATCTTAGGTCTAAGCCCCAACGAGCAGGACTCAGCACGGGAGTGCAGATATCCTCAGACCTGGGAAAGCAACTTAAAGCAAAAACTTACCCAGCTATTCTGGGGGCTTCCGACTCTGCACAGCGAGTCCTTGTCCTCTGCTGTCCATGCCTCGGGTGACTATTCCATCTTCTTCAATAGCATCTCAAATTCCTTCACAGACCAAGAATCCCCAGGACTTTCTGATTTACAGTCTCCATCCTTGGCAGAGGTCCAACCTCAACCCTTGCCTCAAACCCTGCCTCAGACCCAGCACTTACATCTCACTGAGATCCAAACCCAGGCCCACCTTCAATCCCCACTTCCAATCTTACCATCCAGTGCCATTACCCACAATAAGATCTGTGAAATGAATGTCCACATACCCAATTACGAATCAGAATGTCACACCTCGTCTGAAACTGAACACCTGGAATGCAATGTGTTGCTGAAAGAACAGGAAAGTTTGTGGGGTTTAACCTCTGTGGTTCAAAGTTCTAAGGCCCATGTTGCACTCTCCATCGATCCTGTAGAGTTTCCTCTAAGCAGTGAATTCCGAGATAAATTTGAGCATCACCTTAGAAAGAGGCTCATCCAACACCACCAGGGCCAGCCCTGCATGATCCATGGGCCTCTGTCACTAATGAGGCCTCTGAGCAATTGCTCAGGCATACTTGAGTCAAAGAGCAGTTCTGGCCTCTCATGGATCTCTGTGGATAAGGAACAGAGTAGTGAAAATCCAAATGTTGGATTGAGCCAACCAGGAAGCTTCTATGAGAGGAGCTCAGAAATGTTCCAAATAGAGGAGATAGAAGGGAAGGAGGAGGGACCCAGCCAAGAGAATGATCCAAAAGTTCATCTGCTGAGTGATTCCAAGACCTCCTCACATAAGGATGTGGGAAGTGGCTTTGACCTGAGTCTGTCAAGAGAAAACTCCATGGTTGCAGGGCATAGTGTAACTCAGGGACAACTGGAAAATGTCCAGAAAGTACATGTGAGCAAAATGGTTGAGAAAATCAGTGAGAGCCAGCTTCCTGAATCCCTTCTTGGGGACAAAGTGGGAACAGAAAATGCAGCTGATGACCTGAATTTTCCTCTCCTTGACACCTCACTTGAGGGCAAGACAAGACATAAACCCATTGATATCCAAGGCGCGGTCGCAGAGGAAATTCAAAAAATTTTGAAATCCAAACTGCCTGTTACCAACACCATTAGCGGCAAAAAAAGTCATGTACCTTCTCGGATAGCCAACATTCCACCCCTGAAGCTGCCTGCAAGGCGAGCAGGGACCCCACAGGAGACAAAAATTAACAGTGTGAATTCTAATGACAGAATAGAAATACGACAGGGCGCAAATAGGGAGAAATCAGAACCTGCTTCCAGGCCCAGCATGTCTAGGGAGATAGTCAGGGCTGAGAGGCTCAAAGCTCTTCACCCCAAAACTAGTGGCATCTTGACAACCAGCAAGCCAGGAATCTCCCAAAGGATCAACAGAGAAACTACTGTGACCATTGAAAACCCACCATCTAATTTATCAGTTCAAGCTAAGTTATCAAAAATCCAAGCACAAGTGATGACTGAGTTAATGCTGATATTGGGAGAAAAGTATAGCCAGGCCCAAGGCCAACACCGGGACCTGTCCAGTGACTCAGACAGCTTGACTACCAAAGCCCCCCTGACTCCTGCTCAGTGTGTGCCCAGTGTGGACACGGAGGTTCACCAGGTGCTGCATGTCCAATCGGAGGACAGCGGAGTCAGTCTGGAGAAGCAGCAGGAACCATGGCTTCCTAAGCAGGCATTAAGGTCCTGCCAGGATCAGAATTCCCCACCAGCTGTAAAGAAAGATACCGTGTGCCCTCCCCCAGAGCCTACAGGCCCCAAATATGAGGACTTTGGTGCAGGAGATGCACAAGTGAGAATTTCCCAACCTGGGGGGAAGAAATGTCCTTTCCACAGGCTAACACAGACGGCTCCTTCTGATAGCCTTGTGCTAAATCAAATGAAGAGCCTTTTCCAAAGGCTTTGTCCAATGAAATGTAAAATT
Source organism: Myotis yumanensis (assembly GCF_028538775.1). NCBI lineage: Eukaryota > Metazoa > Chordata > Mammalia > Chiroptera > Vespertilionidae > Myotis > Myotis yumanensis. The sequence continues at coordinate 1,126,856 of NW_027223772.1, forward strand.
CCAGAAACCACCCAGGAAGTAAGAAGGCACATATCATCTGCACAGAGTAGAGGCCCACTTAAAAGCAGAGCTCCCTTGACTGGAAGTACCCAAGTTTATAGAGTCATGTCAGACATGGGGAAGTTCCCAGAAGAGAAACTGGGGCGCCGGCCTGCAGTAGTTACCACCTGCCCCCAAGAGCCCCTTCCCTCCGCAGCGCAGTCGGGGAAGCCTGTGCAGAAGGGAGCAGTGCAGGCCCAGGCAGAGCCAGTGCAGAGGCGTCATTTCCACCGCAGGGCTCCCCCCTATGACGTGACAAATGCCGTGTCCGGCCGCCACACAGCTATCTTGGCTGGCCAGGGCTCTACCAATACTAGACATACCACAAACGAGGACAGACCCCGCCAAAACATTCTGGCATCAAAGGGTCAGCAAATATGTCAGAAGCACCCTCAATCTGTGCCCCTCAGGGGGACTCTGCCCCATCCAAGCCCCAACTGCAGGTCTCAAGCTGGCAAGGGGCATCCTGCTGCTATTCTCACCACTGCTGGAGGCACTGTGTTCAGGGAGCAGCCTCCACGATTCAGACACACAATGCTTCTCTATAATTTCCAGGGGGAAACATTTCCCACCCCCAAGTAATTCCCTCCTTGTGGGGAATACTGACTTGCCTAATAAATGTGTCTGTAATAATAGTGATGTCTTGTCCGTGTCCTGAGTTGGGGGCAAGGGTTTCTCAGGGCTTGTGCTTAAGGAAAGAAAGGAGTAAGGTCAGCTCCTACTGATTGCTTCCTTTGGCTTCCAAAAGTGACCATTCCCTGGAGCTCTTGTTGAGAACTAGATACCTTGTGCCCTCCCCCTAAGCCCACTTCCTCCCTGATGAGGTTTGAGGAGATGGGCTCTGTCTCCTTCCTCATAGCTTAGCCTTAAGGAACTTGGATAGCAGCCCACACCTTCCCCTTCAGGGAATGCTGTATGTCCTTGAAGGCAGCAGGGAAGACAGGCCTTCCACATCTGAAGAAGATCAAGGACGGGTATATTTTTCAGAAAGTGTTAGTGAAGAAGAGACAGTAGCTTAATCATCATTTAGAAGTCAGTGATCAGAGGATCCCACAGGTGGCTGAACCCTGAATAGGAGTATTTGGGGGGTATTGTTTTTCCCCTGACAAATGTGCACACACACCCACCCTTTCTACAGTGGTCCAGAGGGAAGGCAAATCCACTGGTACAGACTGAAACAGGAACATGGAATGAGCGTCCTCATGAGCACTTCAGGTTGCTTTTCCAGTAAGCCTTGTGAATCCTGAGTGTAAAGAGAAAAAGCAAAAACAAAAACAAAAACAAAAACCAAACAGAGCCCCCTCTCACTACCACACTAGCATCTTCTTGTCTAGAGTTATGCCATTGGCCTCGCAATGTCTCAAGCTAGAGACCACAGAAAAAATGCAGAACAAAAAGAAACAAAAGGTGGAATGGGGCCCAAGGCAGGGGACGTGAAGAGGTGAGCAGGCAGCGGAGGGCTCTAACATCCATGTGGACAAGCAGTCCAAAACGCAGCCTCCCAGTTCCTACACCACCTCATCTTGGGGTCCTTTACTGCCGCTTCAGTGCAGTCACCGCCACCCTGCAGACCTTATTACCAGGAACAGCTCTGCCTCAGGAATAATATAGTCTGACCTTTTACCCTTTGGCCTCATCCCCTATCCTTCCAGCATAGATGCCCATTGCTAATTTTTCAATTCCAGGTCATTCATTTATCCACTCACTCCCTGTCAATCCACAAAGCTCTTGGCTTCCTCCCTTACTAAGGTAAACTTGATGGTCTATCTCGTGACTAACATTTCAAAAGCTCCACGACAATGGGACCCCCTTCCAGTTCCCTTTAATCCTTCCTATAAATTTCAACTCTGTGTTTTTCTAGAAATGTCTTCCTATAAGTAACTGATCACTACTAGATTCGATCTCACAATGGGTTCTACGGGTTCCAAGGAACTATCTGGAACTCATGCATTCTACAAATAATGCTCTGATGCTTACTAACATGTGAGCAAAACAAATGGAGCTCAGTTCCCTGTTTCCTTTGTCTATTCTCTCTACAAAGCTCCTCAAATCCATGGCAAATCTCACTTTCCTCAAACTGAGGCCACCACCACTTGCCCCACAGATGTGCTGGACCACTGTTCAGAGAGGAGCAAGAAGCCATGAGATGGGGACTTTTCAACAAAATATTAGAAACAACAACACTGTGTTTTCAAATATTTAGAAGAATTTTTCCTGTTATGCATGCAAATGACTTAAATGCAGGTCAAATATACTTGTTTACCTCTTTCTTTCCAAAAATGCCATTAAAAGTAAAATAGTAGATGAAAAGATGCTCAATATCTCTAGCCATCAGAACAAAATGCAAATCACAAGCACTGTGAGATAACAACAGACACACACACACAAAAGGCTAGAAGCAGTCTCCCTGAGAATGTCGAGAAGGCGGAACCCTCACACATAGCCAGCGGGAATGAAAACTGTATTAAAATTTTAAAAATTAAAATTACACAAGGAAACCTATAGTTCATAAATATTATTTCTATAATAAAATACATAAAAATTCAAAAATATGAAAATTAATCATGTAAAAATTGATGTGATTTATAACCCAAGATTAAAAAGTGATATGAAATTAAAATAGTAGCTGAAACCGGTTGGGCTCAGTGGATAGAGCGTCGGCCTGCGGACTGAAAGGTCCCAGGTTCGATTCTGGTCAAGGGCATGTATCTTGGTTGCGGGCATATCCCCAGTAGGAGATGTGCAGGAGGCAGCTGATCGATGTTTCTCTCTCATCGATGTTTCTTACTCTCTATCTCTCTCCCTTCCTCTCTGTGAAAAATCAATAAAATATATTTTTTTTAAAAAAGAAATTAAAATAGTAAAAGTACCACATTCCTAATATTTCTTTAAAGAGACATTTTAATTAGACCAAATATTTATAGAGGAAAAACTAATGTTTTGATTAATAGATTACTTCAGATTTATGATAATTTAGACCAAATATTTATCTTCCAAACAATTATAATAAAAGCAAATAAAGCATTTTATAGCAAGATAGTAGTAAGCAATTTTTAAATGACAGCAATAAAATAAATTATTATTAGACTGAGAAAATTCAGACACTGCCTGCATAAGTAACATTGGCTTTAAAACAAAATTTGAAAAGCAGATACATACAGAGGGACATTCAAAATGATAAAAGACAGTTTTTCATTAACAGATGAAAAACTATATTCTAGCAAACATAGAAATACTAGAGGCCCGGTGCACAAAAATTTGTGCACTTGGCGGTGAGAGGGCGTCGCTCAGCCCGGCCTGTGCCCTCTCACAGTGTGGGACCCCTCGGGAGATAATGACCTGCTGGTTTAGGCCTGCTCCCGGGTGGCAGAGGGCAAGCCCAATCCCTAGGTGCAACCCCTTGTTGGGTTCAGAGCAGGGCCGATTGGGGAGTTGGGGCGCCGCCCCCTGTCATGCACAGAGTAGGGCAGATCGGGAGGTTGCGATGCCACCCCTAGTCACACTCAGGGTAGGGCCAATTGGGGGGTTGGTGCACCGCCCCCTGTCACACTCAAGGCAGGGTCAATAGGGAGGTTGCGGCGCCACCCCTTGTCACACACAGAGCAGGGCCGATCGGGAGGTTGGGGCGCGGCCCCCTGTAACGCACAGAGCAGGGCCCATCAGGGGGTTGAGGGGCTCCCCGCTGTCACACACAGAGCAGGGCCGATCAGGGAGTTGAGGAGCTTCCCCCTGTCACGCACAGAGCAGGGCCTATGGCGGGGGGGGGGGGGGGTGGGGGGGGGCGGGGGGTGGGGTTGGTGCGCCCCACCCTGTCAAACACAGAGCTGCAGGGCGATAAGGGGGTTGGGGAGCTCCCACCTATCAGGCACAGAGCAGGGCTGTCAGGGGGTTGGGGCACCTTCCCCTGTCACGAACAGAGCAAGGCGGATAGGGAGTTTGTGGCCCCACCCCCTGTCAGACACAGAGCCTAGAGTGATCAGGGGGTTTGGTCCTTGCCCCCCGTCACACTGATCCCGGTGCCGGGAGGCCTCGCTGCTCCGCTGATTCCGGTGCTGGGAGGCATATTACCCTTTCACTATATAGGATAGAGGCTTGGTGCACGGGTGGGGGCCGGCTGGTTTGCCCTGAACAGTGTCCTGGATCAGGGTGGGGGTCCCCACTGGGGTACCTGGGCAGCCTGTAGGAGGGGCTGAGGGCCGTTTTCAGGAGGGCGGGTGACTGAAGCTCCCAACCGCTCCTTTTATTCTTTTCTTTTTTTATTCTGGGCCAGCTTTAGCTCTGAGGCTTGGCTCCAGCTCTGAGGCCTCGGCTCCTGAAAGCAGGTATCTGGTTTGTTTGGGTTCTATAATCAAAACACTGTTTCAACTCCAGCTCTGAGATCCTGGCTGGCTGAAAGCAGGTTTCTGGGGTTTTGTTTAGCTTCTATATTTGTAACAATGTTTCAAACTGCAAGCTCAGAGGCCGGCAGAGGCAGGCAGGGAATGTTGGCTTCCTCCATCACTGAAGCAAGCAAGCCTCCTGTTACCTTCAAGCTGCCTGGCTGCCGGCCGCCATCTTGGCTGGCAGTTAATTTGCATATCGCCCTGATTCGCCGATGGGAAGGGTAGCGGAGGTACGGCTAATTACCATGTTTCTCTATTATTAGATAGGATATGCATTATCTAGGGGGTGGGGGAGGGATGATATTTTAGACTTTATTATTCAATTATAACTTACTAAAAAAAATTCTATTTAACATTCACAAAACTATGGAAGTCTAAAAGGCCTTCAAGATCTTTACCCACATTTATGTAAGTTGGATTTGAGGACATATATGATCCTCAGTGTAAATGTCTAGGCACAAGCAAAATTTCCAGGGAGTATTTCAGACTTGTAAGATAGTGTACCTGGTGAGACCAAAGTCAAAGTCTCCAACATTAAAGGAGACCCAGATAATATCTGGGTTACAGTTGAAACACGCAGAGCATTCATTACGGTAAATAAATATAGGATATGTTAAAAGGCAAATTGGAAAACAGGCTAGGAGAGTAGGGCAGAAGTCCTAAAGGCCCAGAAGAGATGGAGGGAATCTGCTAGGCTGGTTGGGGGGTGGGGCTGTGGACACACCCTTTTGAAGGTGGACCCACCCCCACTCTCAGAAACCCTCTGTGACTCCACAGTGCTCTGTGATGCAGGCCTGGCTATAAAGCCAAGAGTCGGAGCTCTCAGAGCTCAGTTGCTTTAAGCAGCGTTGTTGTTCGGAAAATGGGACTCAGTCTATTTCTGAATAGCCTTCTAGAGTTTTATCTGAGCGTCTTCTGCTCAGAATGTTTATATGGTAACCTCAACATAATTTCCATCTTGGTGTTGAGCTTCGTCCTCCTCTTCTTCATTTTCTTCGTGGGAATTCCATCAATCCCAACGTTCTGGAAAAATGAACATACCCAAAAGGTAAGGAACCCTGAGTGAGTGAGCCCCCAAAGAGTTCTTCACTGTTGTTGCCATTTCGATTCCCACATTTCTAAATGAGTTTGGATGAGTCAGAGAGACACTGAAGATGGGACATCTTAGGAGAGAACAGAACATCGCTTTTCTAGGGGAAGAGACCGGGCAGGGGCTAGGGGTTCAGGGAGGACTCAGGCTTCCATCTGAATCTCACAGACCATCGGAGTGTGGTTACAGGTTTCTGGCTACAAACACAGGGATTCCCTAGTCTGGATCCAGTTATTCAGAGACGTGGGAGTCTCTGTAGGACATCAGAGTTAACCAGCACTTCATCCTGAGTCATGCTGCCCTGGCAGGCATCACTTAACTAGCCTTTGTGTTGGGCTGCTAAGAAGAGCAGTGCTGAGCCTCTGAGAGCCTCTGAGTGAGCAGAGGGGGTAGCCTGAGCACCATCAGGTAAGTGGGTCCTACCTGAGGGGACAGAGATGGACTGTAGGCCTCAGATTATATGCCAACCTTGAGCAGAGGACCTCTGAGTATACCAAGTGTGGACCCCATAAACAAAGTCCTTCTTTTGAGTTTTTAAAAAAGGAAAAAATTAAATACATTTTAAAGCTTTAAAAACGGTAAAAGGAACACAAAGTTGCTATTAGTTAAAATGTATTTGGTTGGCTCAGAGAGACATTATTCTTAGATAGTCAATGTCTGAGTTTCCTAGGGGGAGGAGGAGAGAAATGAGGCCTCATTACCCATTCGTTCCTCTTTGTTCTCAGCATCGGGTCAGAGCCAAGAGGAGAAGGAAAGGTGGGACACGGAAAGGTAAGGTTCTGCTTATTCCACCTGAGCTCCCCAAGGGTGACCCTCCTCTCTCCTTCCCATGAGGTACCAGGTCCATGGTCTCTGTCAGTTGGTAGATACAGCCCCTCTCATGAAACAGAGCCCTCAGAGGAGAGGCTCATGGAAAGACTGGACCTGAGATACTGCACAGATTCCCTGCTCTGCTGTCCCTGGGTAAGAAGCAGTGAGGGACCTGGGCCATGGGTGTTGCTCAGTAGATGTCAAGAGTCAGAAGTTCTGCCTCCTGACTTTGAGAAAGTACTCTGACTTCAGGATGATCAGATTCCTCTTTGTTTCACAACAAGCAGGGCAGATCAGGGGGTTGGGGGCGCTGCCCTCTGTCACAGAGCAGAGCAGATCAGGGGGTTGGGACACTCCCCCCTGTCACACTCATGGCAGGACCGATGGGGAGGTTGCAGCTCCACCCTGTCACAGAGCATGACACCCATTGGCCGCGGTCACCCATTGGCCGCTCTCCTTCAGAGTGGTTTTGAGCATCAAATGCAATCCTATCTAATAATAGAGAAACATGGTAGTTAACCATGTGTAACTTTGCTACCCTTCCCATTGACTAATCAGGACGATACGCAAATTAACTGCCAACCAAGATGG